>NC_022027.1:44160401-44173634 GCF_000317375.1 Microtus ochrogaster
TTTGAGCATGAAGTAACCTTTGCTCCATACCTAATGTTCTAACGCTGATACGAAAATCAGTTCTCGTCAAGTGAGAATAATGGAAATGAGCATGAAGCCGAGCCTATCTCCATTCTTCCCTTCAGAAATACTTGAGTGGTTGATTTTAGGTTCTACTATGAAGCCAGTGCTCTCCAAACCACCTGCTCTTCCGTAGCTTCTCCTGTCGATTCCTTTTATCGATAGATGAGCAACACTAATCTTCTTGCGACTTTCCCAGACTCAAGCCTCTTTCCACCCAAGAGATTTGTTTTGTTTTGTTTTTCCATCTTGATTGCTCCTAACAAGAGCGCTGCCTGAGCTCTCTCTTTCTTCCCTGGAAAAATCTGGCTCCCTGTGCCACACCTACATCAGGTTAGGAAGGTCCTCCCGACTCATTCACAATACCCTAAACATTTTACCTTAGCATACACCACAGCCTTCGCTCAATTACTGCTTGAGTAATTGCATTTTTAAAATATGTATCTCTATAAGACTGTGTGTTCCAAGGGTTAGTAACTATGTCTTACATAAGGGAAATTTTCTGTGACTCTGTCTTGGTTGGTTTGTAATATGTGTAGGAACAGTAATAATCAGATATGAAAATAGGACCAGAGGACAATACATCTTGGCTGCCATGATGAATACTTTTGACTTTATCCTAAGGTTAGTAACAATTCCGCTAATGTCTATGTGTGAACTGATCAGACCTGTTTTAAAGAATAAATCTGGCCACAGATGGTATGGCTGAAATGGTAGACGGGACATCAACCATTGCTACTGTAGACTATAAAACATGGTCACATGTTTCCTGTGTCCTGGCACATCCCCTTTGCAAAGTAACTATGCCACTATTCTTATCCCACAATTTAGAGTTTAACAGTGATAGTGAGACATGATTTAGCCAATGAAATATTACCAACTGTAATTCTGTAGAGGTTTCAAAACTGCCTGCCCATTGGGGATTGCCTAGCAACCTGAAGCTTCCATATGATGTAACTCTCCAAAACAATGACAACCTGAAGCTTCCATATGATATAGCTCTTCAAAACAATGACTCCCTACCTCAGTCAGGCCTTAAATTTCCGCCACCTTGTTCACATGGGAAGCACAGGTCTTTCTCCAGTACAGTCTAGGACACCGAGGGGTTTACACTAGAGTCTAGAGGGGGGGAAGGAGCAGCCATAGCGGCTTAGACAGGATATCCTAATGCTCTCGGGACTTTACCTTGAACACTATTCGGTAATTTCATGGAGTAATAAGTGAACAGTTAACTCAACCCAGGGAGCTAACCAGCTCTATTGACATCTCTACCAGACTGAGGAGGAAGAACAAATATGTTCACCACGTGGAATCGGGAGCAGGCATGTTAGAGAGAGTGGCCAGTATAACCATGCCCATAAGTTCAAGAAAATATGTAGAAGTTACTTTACAACACCTGCTTTGTGAAGAGGTCATTCAAATGAAATTTTGTTATAATTATTGTTTTTCCTAAAAAAGTTCTTTTCAAGAATTTGCTGTTATTGTCACTTCTATCTAAGCCTTATCCCCAGGGCACATTGCACACAGTTATGGAACTGAACGAGTATTTATTTCTGGGTGTGTTGCACACAGATAATAGAACCTAACAGGTATTTTATTTCCTTTAATTGTCAGTTTCAATAACTCTAAAACTATGATGATTTTATGAAATTGAATTTGACTCGATTTTTCTCTGTGTTCTTTAGTGGATTATGAACTTACTGACCAATCTAATACCTAATTCTCAGGCATTTTTTATAATTATTTCAGTATAATTGTACAGACATACACCCAGATGTACACACACATGCAGAGATATACACAGACACATACACAGACACACAGAGAGAGATACACACACATACACGCATACACAGACACACACAGATACATACATAGAGATACACACAGACACACACAGAGATACAGACTCACAGTATTTCTCTTAAACACATGCACACACACACACACACTACTCCACTTGTAGAGCCACAGTAAGTTAGTCTCTGAATGGAGTTATTGCTCTATAATATTTCTGTGTTCTCTGCAATGAAGCATAAAGAAACCTCCAAAACACACATTAGACACACACACACACACACACAGACATACACACAGATGTACACACACATGCAGAGAGATATACACACACACATACACACAGACACACACAGATACATACACAGAGATACACACAGACACACACAGAGATACAGACACACAGATATACACACAGATACATACACTGAGATACACACAGACACACAGACACACAGAAATGCACACTGAGACAGAGACACACAGATACATAGGCACACACAGATGGACAAAGACAGCTATACACAGACATACACACACAGAGATAAACATGCCTACAGTCACACACACAAACACACACACACATACACACTGGAAGCATCCTTTTTATAAGCAGGTACAAAGCCAGCCTGCTCTTAGGAAAACGTTCTATGAGTTGTTCTAGTGACTCTGTGCTCATTAACTTACTCTTTTCTAGACATGATCAAGGAAGATATATTTCACAATATCAAACATGACCTGAATTTTTATCTTCTCTCAAGACTAATCTCATCTCAAACTATCTGTGGTACTCCACAAGCATATAACTTATGAAAGCCTTGAGATGGTTATACAAAATTGTTATTAGAAAATATTTATTATTAAAGAAACAAGGTCTTATTTTATTGTCCAGACTTGCTGTGAATTTCTGGGTGCAAGTTACTCTCCCTTCTCAGCCTCATGAGTCCTAGGACTATAAATGATACTCCTTCCCAGATGAGTACTTTTCCTTTACCCACTGACGTCATCTGCTAGGGTTTCCTCACCTGAAAAGGGTGTTCCTCTTCCTTATGTAAATAGACCATAAACTACAATAACACCATCCAACAACATATATATAAACTTCTTTCTTCTCTTAAGAAAATTAAAAAATGTCAGAGAAACTTAATATGTGCTTTTAAATCAAATTTACTATTTTTTCCCTCTCATCACTGTGTACAAACCTTGCCTCTGTGTGTATTCACTTCGTTTCATACATAAAATATAATTGAAAATAGTACTTGGATGTTCAACTGTGTTCACAGCAATGCTTAATCTTCTGCCCTCTGAGTAATGTGCAGACATCCACTAATGCTAATAAAAGCTTGTTAACGTCCAGGGAAGTCCCAACCCAAGGCAGGTGAAGATCTGCATGAAGGAGAGGCAGGACAGGATGCGCACGTATGGTTTCCACTAGCAACCTAGGCAAAAAGTGCAGATTCTGAGCTAAGATGTCATACAGGTGTTTAATGCAACCGCCCATTCCCACTCCTATCCCTCAATGCAGTTCTTACTTTTCGAGCATGAATGTAACCCTAAGCATGTGATTAAAAGACCACAATTTGCAAAAGGAAGATTGTGCGACTCAGGTAGACCAGTGGTTTATTGGACCTGACATCAGAGGAAGAAAATGGCCCATACTGCTTGTAAGCAGCTTTGTGATTTGAAGTGTAACATGGGACTTATACTGTAAGCGTTCTGAATAAAAAAGTAGGAAAATGGGTATGTTACAGTTGCTTCCAGTGTGTTTCTTTTTATTCAGAACATCCTAGTATTCATTGCTCTCCCTTCAGCCACTGGGGACTTTTCCATAATACATCTATACTGGGAAGGGGTGCAATTTGGAAATAAAGAATTTTTCAAACCTAGTTGGGCCTCTGTCAAAGAGGAGAGGGATGAGTCCCTACATCCCATCTTCCGGTTATGACCAATTTCATATCCTTTCGAGTCAGGTAAGTGAAACTGTTAGATAAGAGATCCTCTAATTGTCTCCTCCCCAAATCAGCTCCCATCATCCTGTAGGCTGGCTGACTCACCCTCTCAAAGCCAGCTATGCTATGGCTAACCTGCAGTGCTCAGAGACTCTCTTTCTCTCTCTCCCATAACTGTGAGCAAGCCCAGCAGCCCCTGATGTCCAGACTTGGGACAACCTTGAAATATGCTTAAGACCTTGCCTTGCTGCCCTGTGGCTCCTGGCACATGGCATCTAAGCTAAATCAGATGAACGTGTTCCCACTTTAGGGCTCCACGTTACTACCTATAGCTGTGTGAGTAATGTTAGCCCAACTTCTGTTCTGTAAGCCTACTTTTTTTTCTACAAGTTATAGCATGAATGTCAGGCAATCACATTGATCATAGCTTATTGCTTTTGTTCATATAAAACTGAAGTGTGGAAATTGAGTATATCCTTTTGTGTCCAACATAGATATCAAAAAAGTGTGTGTGTGTGTGTGTGTTTGTGTGTGTGCACGCACACACGCTCATGTGTGTGTGTGTTCAATATAGCCTACTTCAGCTTATAAATGATTGGAGGTTTATGGAACCATGTTGATAATAAGGAAATAGACTTAAAAGATGGTATTCTTAGATACACTTAAAAGAAGAAATGTTCTGTCTCCTCAGCTGTTAAGGAGAAAGCCAGCTTCATCACTCCAGTGCCAGGAGGTGTGGGACCCATGACTGTCGCCATGCTTCTGAGGAACACGCTGCTGGCTGCTAAGAGCATCACATACTAGATCACACAGGAGATCTAGTATCAAAATGGATAATGCTGCTTATTTATTCAACAACAGGCAGAACTATTTCTATTTTACTACAAAGCTATTTATTTCTACATTGTATTTATTTTTTCATCAGTGGAATCATCATGGAACTAATTATTTAGACAACCTATTGAATTTCTTGCTACTAGATTTTGAGTTTTAAGAAAAGAAACCAAACAATTCCAACGATAAGTTTGGTAACAATTCTTTATTTTATGGATATTTGTTCATAATGTTAAAACAAATGAATAATTCATATTAAATAAATATATTTTTGACATACCCTAAATATCACACACAGTATGTTTTTGAATACTGTTTTGTCAGCCAAATGGGTGCCATGGAAATTGTAATTTGTTATAACCGTGATTTTTTTAATATAGTTCATTATTCTAGGTTGTCTGTTGAAGAAGAGCTTATCTGTTAGGAGGAAGATAGAATGTTGAAAATGAAGTCTTTATCTCCGCTATCTTCCAGCATCCCACAAGGCAATCCTATGGAAAAATTGACGTTCTAGTTAAGAAACAAAACTATTTAGGCAAAAGTCGCCATGCTACTTGGAAAACTAAAACATGTTGACTTGGTGTAGTACAAGGGCATATGTGTTAGGTACCACATCACTGAGTTCACTGGTGTGGGATAAGACTGTGTGTGTTAGGTTTCACACTATAGAAGGAGCTGTGGGCTACATTCCAGCCCGGCTCCCACACTCCTGGCTAGTTTATGCCCTGAAATAACTGCACAGAAACTGTATTCTTTTAAACACTGCCTGGCCCATTAATTCTAGCCTCTTATTGGCTAACTCGCACATCTCGATTAACCCATTTCTAATAATCTGTGTAGCACCACGAGGTGGTAGCTTACCAAGAAAGATCTTAACCTATGTCTGTCTCAGAGAAGAGAATCATGGCGACTGACCTCACTGCCTTCTTCCCAGCATCCTGTTCTGTTTACGCCACCTACCTAATTTTCTGTCATATTAAAGGGCCAAGGCAGTTTCTTTATTTAACCAATGAAATCAACACAAAACAGAAGACTCTCTCATATCATCACACTGTTCATTTCTCTTCACTAGAGATAATAGAAATTCTCAAAACAAATGAACGTACATAGTCAAATGAGAGTGATCTTCCCCAAAGTGTCAACCAAACACAGTGCTGATGCTGTGTGAGTGACTATGCCATTGAAGAACTGTCATATGTTTATTCATGGAATAGAAATATGATAGAATTATGTTTTCATTTTACTAAAATTGAAACCTGAGATATAGCTAAAAGCTAGTCTTTGTGCAGACATTTCTTCTCTTTTCCAGGATAGCAATTAGCTTCTAGCAACAGATGCTGTGTTTCTAATACAATTGAAATTGGGAAATATGTGTGACTGTTGAAGACTTTTAATGTCTAGATCCATATAATTGATACTAAAGTTTCATGCCCAGATCCCAGTATGTTTATGTACTAATAATGGTTCTTGTTCAATGCATGTGTTTATCAGTGTGCCTCTTGAGCCTCTGTGTGAAAATGGACTAGCTGTTTATAACTAGTGTTTCAACTGTCCAATAAAAGCAATTTGAAGAACAATTACAGCTATGTCCTTTTCTTAAGATAGCCTTTATTTTTTGGTGGTGATGGTGGTGGTGTATGTGTTGGGGGTTATGAGAGAGAGAGAGAGAGAAAGAGAGAGAGAGAGAGAGAGAGAGAGAGAGAGAGAGAGATCAGGTTTGACAGCAAGCACCTCTACCCCCCTGAGAGGTCTTGCTGTCCATGTTAGCTGTTCATTTACTATATTCTGGGGAAAATGCATTGAGTTTCTCAAACATGAAAGAAAGGACAGTAGAATGTGTTCTACAGTGAGTCCAGACCATGTGGTCAAGTATTCCTGACAGAACTCTAAATACAGTTTGCAGGCAAACATTTTAGAAAGAGCATGGTTTTAAATAAACTTTAATAGAGCCTTGTTTCCAAAAAATGCCCAAAGATGCATAAATACAGGTACTACAAAAATACAATAAAAATATGAATGTTCCCCTGCCCAGTGAGATGAAAAGGATTATTTTGGTATATTATTTATTTAGGGGTCATTCTTCCCAGAGACTAACCAAAAAGAAAATTTCTGATGCTTGTTTAAATTGAAAAGGAAGACTTTCATCAAAACAAGTGCAATGGAGTCAACAGAGTCAATGGGGACAAATTGACTTTGTCTCTACACAAAGCAAAGTCACATGGGGATTTATAAATGGAGTCACCGAGATGCTAAAACAAACACATGAGGAATTACTAAGAGGAATATGTTTAGATATTAAGAAGGGGGAAGTTCTTGCTGGCATGATTTGTTAATTTTCTTGGTAACAGTGGACCAGAGACTTTGACACCAATGTAATGCATGGGAAAAAGGAACTGTATCACAGATAAATACACAGATAAATAAAAGGTGTGGGATGGGGTTGTCATGACCTGAGTTAGCAAGATTCTCTGCTGCAACTGAATTCAGTTGCCTGAGGTATAGGCTTTGTCAACAGGAGGGCTCAGAAGAGTAAAGCCAAGTATAATGTGAAGGCAGGAGTATTTTTCCATACATAATAGACAAAATTAGCTGAATGGTATAATTCTGTTCAGGAATAGTTGGAGTCCATAAACTGTAGATATATGATGTCCTTGAGGAGTGTGAAGAAACACTATTTTTCACACTGTCTTCAGAGAAGCTTAAAGAGTTGATATGCCCAAGAGTGGTATGGTTGGATCCCGAGGTAGGTTGATTCCCAATTTTCTGCAATACCACCATAGTGATTTCCCACCATAATTTACATTCCCTCTAGTAATGGAGAAGTGTTCCCCTTACTCCACATCCTCTTCAGCCTCAGGTATCTTTGGTGTTTTTGGTCTTAGCCATTCTGACTGGTATAAGATGATATCTCAGAGTCATTTTGATTTGAGTTTTCCTGATGGCTAAGGATGTTGAATATTTCCTTAAGTGTCTTTTGACCATTTGAGATTCTTTTGCTGAGAATTCTCTGTTTAGATCTGTACCCCATTTTTCATTGGATTATTTGGAAATTTGATTCTAATTTCTTGAGTTCTTTATATATTTTGAAGAACAGTCCAGCATTATTTATAATAGCCAGAACATAGAAACAGCCTAGATGCATCTTGACCAAAGAATGGATAAAGAAAATCTGGTGTATTTACACAATGGAGTACTACTCAGCAATAAAAAAACTGTGACATCTTGAAATTTGCCTGCAAACAGATGGAACTAGAAAAAACCATCCTGAGTGAGATAGCACAGACCTAGAAAGATGAACATGGTATGTACTCATTCTGAATAGATACTAACTATAAAGGATAACGAGCCTATAGTCCATGACCCTAGAGAAGCTGTTGCACAGAGAGAATTTGTTAGAGGAGCGGTCGCTTCTTTGTTCCCAACTGCTTAGCCCTGAAATAATCACACAGAAACTGTATTAATTAAATCACTGCTTGGCCCATTAGCTCTAGCTTCTTATTGGCTAACTCTTACATATTAATTTACCCATTTCTATTGATCTGTGTATTGCCACGTGACTGTGGCTTATCAGCTAACGTTCTGTCTGGCTCCTGTGGGGCTACATGGCTTCTCTCTGACTCCACCTTCTTCGTCCCAGCATTCTGCTTAGTTTTCCCTGCCTAGCTCTGTTTCCTTATAACTCTCCCATAGACCCAAAGCAGTTCCTTTATTAACCAATGATATTGCACAAAGAGAGGAATCCCAAATCAAGAAGCTAAGTAACATGGTGGACCCTAAGGAAAACATATAGATTCCCCTGGGAAGAGGAAATAGACAAGGTGATGTGGGATTCCCCTTTGTGTGCTGTGATTATCATTAATGAATAAAGAAACTGCATTGGATCTATAGCCGGACAGAATTTAGCTAGGTGGGGAAAGCTAAACTGAATGCTGGAAGAAAGGAGGCGGAGCCAGGGAGAAGCCATGTGCCCCCCGCCTGCTCGCCAGAGATGGAACTTTAGCCAGTAAGCCACAGCCATGTGGTGATACACAGATTAATAGAAATGGGTTAAGTAAAAATGTACGTTAACCAATAAGAAGCTAGAGCTAATGGGCCAAGCAGTGATTTAATTAATACAGTTTCTGAGTGATTATTTTGGGGCTAAGCAGCCAGGAAAGAAACAAGTGGCCCCCTTACAACAGACAAAGTCTCCTGACAAAATTGGGAGCATGGGGGTGGGGGAAGAAGGGAGAGCAGAAGGCAGAGAGGAGGGCAGAAGGAAAGGAGGAAGGAGAACTTGAAGGAACAGGATAGTCGATGGGGAAAGGATAGAGATGGAGAGCTGGGAAAGATACTTTGATTAATGGAGCCATTACAAGGCTAGCAAGAAACTTGGCACTAAAAAAATTCCCAGGAATCCACAAGGATGACCCCAGCTAAGACCCTAAGCAATAGTGGAGAGGCTGCCCAAACTGGTCTTGACCAGTAATCAGATGATGAACATCTTAAATGTTATCATAGAATCTACATCCAGCAACTGATGGAGACAGGGGCAGAGACCCACAGTGGAGCACTGGGTTGAGCTCCCAAAGTCCAGCTGAAGAGTGGGAGGAGTCATAATATGAGCAAAGAGATCAAGGCCATGATGGAGACACCCACTGAAAGAGTCTACCTGAGGGAATGGAAGCTCACCAACACCAGCTAGACTGAAAAGAAACAAACAGAGGACCAAGCTAGAACCTCTGAATGTGGGTGACAGTTGCATGGCTGGGGCAGACTGTGAGGCCACTGGCAATGGCATAAGGATTTGTCTCTGCTGTTTCTACTGGCTTTTTGGAATCCTTTCTCTTTGAACGAATGCCTTGCTCAGCCTGGGTATAATGCAGAGGGTCTTGGATCTTCCTTGGAGCAATGTGTCTTACTCTCTCTGGGGAGTGGATAGAGGGTGGGTTGGGAGGGAGTGGAAACTGGGATTGGTATGTAAAAATGAAAAAAGATATTTTGTTTTCATTTTTTTAAAATAGAATAAATAAAAAAAGAACACACCCACAGATTCAACTACCCTGAGCTCATATGAGCTCACAGAGAACGAACCAACAACCAGGGAACCTGCATGGGACTGACCTAGACTCTCTGCTTATATGTGACAGCTGTGTAGCTGGGTCTTCTTGTAGGACTCCTAACAGTATGGAGCAGGAGCTGTCTCTGATTCTTCTGCTGGCTCTTGGGACCCTATTCCTCGTACTGGGTTGCCTTTCCCAGCCTTAATATAAGGTGAGAGGGTTAGTTTAACTATAATTTGATATGCCATATTTTGTCAATATCCATGGGAGGCCTGCCATCTTCTGAACAGAAACAGAGGAGGAGTGGATAGGGGTGGAGGAGAGGCGACGTGGTGGGGAGTGACTGGGAAGAAGGAGAAAGGGGAAATTGTGGTCAAGATGTAAAAATAAATAAATATACTTTAAAAAACTGCCCTTCAAAAAAAATAAAAATAGAATGAAGAAAAATAATTGATGGAAGTAGTATTATAACACAAGAAAACATTAAATAGAATTTTAAAAATCAGTCAGATGAAATGAAAGGAGAGTGGTGGAATTTGGAAGAGATCACGAGAAGCAGGAAAGAAGATGGTATTTATCAAGTGAAGAGGTTTGCAGTTAAAGCCAGAAGATATTATCATTAGCATACGGAAGTTAAAGGGAGTTGACTTGGGAGAAGAGATAATAAATTCAATTTAAGACATGTTGAGTGTGAGGCAATAACATAAGACATAAGCGATAGTCATGAAGCAATATAAATCCTGGAAGGGGATGGATGTTCTTGGCTACTGGAGAAAATACAGGATTCAACAGCACATACTGGCAACTAAATTCTTAGACCTGGAGGCCACTATCCACCTTGTGTTCTCTTACTCCATTCAGTGATTATAGATATTTGTTACTTGAACAGCTTTTGTGTGCTAAAGATTTCCTCTTATTCTTTTTGTCTTTTCTCTGTCTTAACCATCTCTGTGGTAGGTGAGGAAAGTGATCCTCTTAGTTACTAAAGTGCTCAGCCAAGGGCAGAGATCACATCACTGCCTATAGAAATTCTACTTATTAGGATTCATTCCAAATGAAATTTTGTCATGAAAATTTGAGTTCCACGTCTCAACTGCCACAGCCCTTTGTGCTGGTAACCATGGCAGCTGTCCCTTCCTACCAGGTTACACATGCATGTCCCCTGGCTGACTTTAGTTACTGAAGGTCAGAAAGGATGCGCTTCCACAAAGAGCATTCTGCACAGCCCCATGTTATGATTGCAGGAGACATCTGGTACCTTATGAGTGAATCGAGAAATGTCAACAAAATCCAAAATAATTACAGGGCAAGTATAGAGAGACAAACGAGACTCACAAATATTTCCTGCTGACAGCGAGCTTTAACTTCTCACTTAGTGAAAGACCAACAAAACAAAAAGACCAGAAAGTGCCAAAACAGGAAGAAATGGAAGAATAAACTTCTAGAGGTCCTTATGGCTAGAGGAGAGATGAATGCTCTAAAATTAAGCATGGCATGAAGAAAAGGTGACAGTGGAGGACCCCTTCTCTTTCTTAACTCTGATTTGCTTTAGGGTGTATTAGCAACAAATGAAGATGCCAGCGAGTGCATCTTGCAATACACAGCCCTCTACCCTTTAAAGATGGACAAAGGACTTTGTGGTAAGAGGGTTGAAGTGACTTTTGTGTGGAGAGTGGTATTGGATCCATCAGTACAGACCCCAGAGAAAAAGCAGCTGGTAAACTCCTGAGAGTTGTTGCCTAGTATAAAATGGAAGCCAGGAAGGCAGAGGGGTGTCTCAGTGTGGCCTAGGTGACAGTGGGAACTCCTCTGGGAGTTAGTCACCAATCTCTAATCTCTGGTCTGCTGTGGAATATTCCTTTACACTGTGTGAAAATGTGTCACCGTGATTGGTTTGATTAAGAGCTGAATGACCAATAGGTAGGCAGGCCATATAGGCTGGACTTCTGGACAGAAAGTTCTGGGAGGAAGAAAGGAAGAAAGCCAGAATTTGAGATAGCAGGATGGGCAGTACATAGTGAAGGTAACTGAGCCATATAAAAGAGCACAGATTTAAAAATATGATTTACTTAAAGTTATAAGAGATAGTGGGATGAGCCTAAGCTAAGGCTAAACTTTCATTATTAATAATAAGTATCTGTGTCATTTTTCATGAGCTGGAGGCCCAAAGAAAATCCCAGCTACACTGATAAGAGTGAAAACTTTGATTCCTTTACTATTTACACCCTTATAATATGAATAAGGAAATATATTTAAAATTTGACTTTTGGGGTTAAGAGACTTTCTCTGTGATTGGTACAGCCACTTGTGTCAGGGGACACTGTAATTGAAGTTTTCTCTGCCCCATCTTGCAGCCACTTTTAAAAAATCACTCAGAGGCTTAATATCAAGTACAAAATGATTGGTCAAAGAGCTCAGACTCATTACTAACTAGTTCTTACTTTTAAATTAACCGATTCCTATCCATCTATGTTTTGCCACGTGTCTCATGGTTTTACCTATGCTGTAATACGTCTTGTTCCACTGGAGACTTGTTGGCATCTCTCTCGACTTTGCCCCTCCTTGTTTGAGTTCTCAGTTTGATTGTTCCGCCTAACCTTATCCTGCCTGGCTATTGGCCAAACAGCTTTTATTAACCAATGAGAGGAATACATATCACAGCATACAAAAAGATCATCCCACAGCAGGACACAGCTGGAAGAGTAGGAAGGGCTTCTGAGTGAACCAGCAGACACAAGTGAAAGAGTAGGAAGGGCTTCTGAGGAGGAATTTGAAAATGAGAATAAAGTCCTCTCTGATGCTTGTTCATTGGCAAGTGACTTGAGTCTTTTCTCTCTTCTTCTCTCTTCTCTCTTCCCCCTTCCCCCTTCCTTCTTCCCTCTCCCTTCCTCTACTCCATTCTTTTTCTTGTGTACTAGGGACTGAGTTCCAGTCCTCACTTGTGTAATTACACCCTCAATCACTCAGTTACACCCTCAGCACTATTCAAATCTTATGAACCTCCATTCATCTTTGTTATCTAAGGTTTCTTTTTTTAAAGTCTAGTTAGACTTAAGCTGCTTTGGTAAACACCATGGCAAAGGGTAGTCTGGGAAGGAAAGAGTTTATTTGCTTATTGTCATAGGTCACAGTTCTTCATGGAGGGAAATCAGGGCAAAAACATGAGGCAAGAACCTTGAAACAGGAACTAAGGCAGGTACTGTGGAATAATTCTGGTTACTGGCTTGCTCCCAATGGTTTGCTCAGTTTGCTTTTCTACACAATCCAGGACCACCTTCCCAGGAGTGACGCCACCCACAATAAGCAGAGCCTTCTGGTGTCCCTCATTAATCAAGGAAATGCTCCACAGACATGCCCGCAGGACTGTTTGATGAAGGCAATTCTCAGCAGAGATTGTCTCTTTCCAGAGAGAATTCTTGCATTCTTAAAGCAATGCTAAGTTTGCATTGTTGACAAAAATCTAACCTGCACCAACATGATATCTCACTGATCCTGGAATTTACCAATTCAAGTAGAATAGTTTGCAGCAAGCCCTAAAAACCTTCCTGCTT
>NC_022027.1:44173984-44183372 GCF_000317375.1 Microtus ochrogaster
CTCTCTCTCTCTCTCTCTCTCTCTCTCTCTCTCTCTCTCTCACACACACACACACACACACACACACACACACACACACACACACACACACACGTGGAGGGGGGTAACCTAACATTTCTTTCCAGAAATTTTGAAAGACTTGTGATAGTATTTTAATCCATAGTAAACTGTGTCTTAAATTCTCCACAAGGTGCTAGAGAAGATTCTATATATATAATTCAACTCTTAATTTCTTGTGAAAAATAATGCCCAGAAATTGATGTACTAAAGAGTTCTCTAAGATCCCAAAGCTAGAGCGAGCTACAGGGTGTAGATATGTTTAGAGGAAGCCAAGTGGGACATACTCTTTCAGCTTTAAATGATGACACTTGTGGGAAGTGATTGCCCAAGCTGTAATGGGTACAACAAGCTCAGGCTTGTGTGCGTGATTTCTAAAGCCAAATTCTTATTGGAATATAGAAAGGGATCCTTTCTGATAAATATCATTTACTTGATTTATACGATAACCCACCTTGAACAAGTTTTCAAGGTTCAGAGAATATGAGCAAATGAAATTCCAAGCAGAAAAGCATGCCTCTTCAGTAAACCCTGTTCGTAAATATTCAAAGTAATTTGGGGCGCATGAGAATTTACAAGTAGCCCCTACAGTTTTAAACAAAAAGGCACAGGCAATATGACATATTTGGGCTTTTATAATCTTGTTTTAATTGTTACGGGGTCAACAGTGAGAAAACCTTGAGTACTGTATGAAATTGAAACTAGCGATTCATTAAATATCCCCAAATAAGAGGCTACCTCCATGATGGCTATTACCACCATACGTAGTTTCAATATTATTAATATATTGATTCTGGGCATCCAGATTTAAACACTGCTGTTCCTGGAACTTGGCGGTCCATCCCATTTCTTCATAAAATATTAAATGCCAGAATGCCATAAATGTTAATGTTATAGTATTAGAAGTAATTTTATTTAAGAAAACTTATCACGAGAACAGATAAGTAACAAAAACAAAAATGAAATACCACACATTCTTTTTACACAAAATCGGTTCTTCTTTATAACCATATTAATGAAATATTTTTAAATATGCTTAGTCCTTTCCCCCCAGTGGCTGTGATGAAAGGGAATGGTGCTGACTGTCGAATGGGGGACTTCTCCAGATTCTCATCGGTTTTGCTCTCTACTGGTTTGCAGATACCTTGGCTGTGATCCTCTGTCGCCTACGAGGACAGCTGTGGTGCACCTCACAGCAGCAGGGGCCAGCAGGGACTTTTCTGCACTTGCGTTCATTTTTGTTGTTTTAAAAATTGTTTTACATGCGCGATGATGCCCACGGGTGACAGGAAACCAGTGTTTCAGGAGGAAACTTGATCGTATCTCTAGATCACACAGGTATCCCAAACAAGTGTGCGAGTGAGTGCCTGCAGGCTTCAGGCTCGTGCCAGGAGCACATAGTTTTTGGATTGGTAAGAACTGCCAAATGACGCTTCATGAAATATAAATGAAAGAAAGACTCATGGAGCGCAATAAAAACCCTCCGCCCTTCAGTCTAGAAGGACCAGGGAGAGAAGTTCAGCAGTTACAGAATATGGCTCTGGGGGTTGCAATGGTAGTCTGCCTGCTGTTCAAAGGTAAGTCATTTCCTTTTTGTTTTTTTTTTCCTTACTGTAACGCTGAAAAATGTAAAGATTTAGTCCCTTGAAGTCAAGGTTGCCCCTGGCAAGGATCAGAGCAAGGGATGTGTGGATTAATCTGGTCTTTATGGAATATATGCTCTTTCTCTCTCTTGGTTTATTTTAAGAAGGCTGAAATGATTGCTTTAAGCAATTTGGACAGCTACTGCCCTGCAGTAAGCTGTGTGTGGTGATTGACTCAGCATGTAAACACACGAACTTTCTTCTAAGAATGAATGCATTTCAGTGTTCCGTGATTGTAACATTGCCAATGAGACAGCTAAAGAGTAGTCTGGAACTGCGCTTGCCAGGTTCTGGATCCCATCAACGATAGCGAGTTAAAACCAGAACAGAAAATGGGAATCCCTAGACAGATCCGCTTTGGATCTGTTGTTTGAGCACAGCAGAGACTCACCTGTCAGAGATGCTTTTCCCTACCATAGCCATGGCGGCCACACTGACGGAAGAAGAAGCTGAGGTGCGCATGGCGCCTCCTACCCCAGCACCGCAGAGCAACCGGACAGTTAACAACACAGAAGGTATGGCTTTGCCACTCTGTTCCAAGCGTCTTCTTTGAAACATTTAACAGAAAGTTGAATTGTAATAGAGACAACACTGGAAACATTTCAACCAACATTTTATGAGATAACCAGCTAGTTTGGAAAGACGATGCTAAGCTGAAGTGACAGGTAGCTGTGCCAGTCAAGGGTTACTTTTTTTTTTTTTTAAAGGAGGAAGTGAAATGAGGGTGAGAAAAGCTGCCTGTCTTCAGCTGCTTTCCTGATGTGAGGCCTGGCACAGGTTCTGCTTGGATACTGCTTGACTCCCAGTGACCCAGGGTATCCAGTGTCATTGCATTCGACTTTGTCATTCTTGAGGAGAGTCACTGTGTTTTGATCTCTGACAGCAAGCCTTGCAGCCGCAGAAATTATAGATACAAGAAACAGTGTTTTTCTTCATTTTAGAAAAGGTCTTTTTTGTTGTTGTCCGTTGTCATTTTAGCATAGGCAGCGTTTCCTAACCTCTTCCACCCAGGTTTTGTTACTGATGGTGGTCACATCTTTTCTTTCCACCTGATCATGCATGTCATTGAGGCTTCTGGCTGCTGTCGAGCATGGCGCTGTGGCAGGGCTTGCAAACCCATTTGAACCACAGATGAACTTGGAAAGCTCTTGCCTGTCAAGACCTGTGTCTGAATGGCTTTGCCTCCCTCACAAATCTCATAAGGTCCCCTGACGTAAAGACAATGGACTGTGATCAGGGCACAGGCAGCTCCTTATCTTGATCTCAGGGTCTAGTCAATAAAAGAAGATGATTCCAAATAGTTCATTCCTAAATATTAAAGATAGTAATATCAAGCTGTTCCTCATTTTTCCCATGATTTTTAAACACCCAAGTTGTCCATTTGGTTTTTGAGCATTAAAAACTGAACATGTAGAAAATATAAAGACATGGTTTTATCTTAGTGGCAGAAGGCAGAGCCATGTTTCCAGCTCCCACCCTCTCCTTTTCTGTCTCATAATGCAGAATGAAACGCATCTTTAACGTAGATAACAGAAATGAGGAAAGAAGGGAGCAGTTATGCTATATTTTTCCTTTGTGTTATTTTATTCATGGAAAAATCTTGTATTTTCCCTTTGTTTTGTTACAGTGCTGGCATGGACTCCAAGGCCATGTGTGTGCTTAGCAGACATTCTGTAACTGCAATATAGTCCTTCTTTTTACTTAAAAATATGAATCATATCTTATAAATGTTTTAAAGAAGTTATAACTAATATTCTTCTCTGCAAGGGAAGAATGAGTCTCTCTGAAGTGCCCTTTCTTTGGAAATGGTATTTTTCAAATTTTCGTATTTTCCAGAAAACTTTTCTTTAGATTTGGTTAAGTGAACTTGATCAGTCTTCAATTAAGAGGAACATAGCACAGCATAGATGAGAAATTCTCAGTGTCTCCAAATCAATTCCTAAGGCGATAAATTGTGCTTAAGATACTATAGTCAGCAAATTGAGTTTCAATTTTAAGTTCTGATATGTGTTTCCAAAGCAAAGTGATATGGTGTCCTGTTGATATTCTAAGATATAGACACTTTGTATTTTTCACATGAAAAGGAATGATTTTAGGTATTGTTTTTTGTCTAACGACACCTGGGTAGAATCCTCTTGGTCTCTGTAGGAATGCACACATGGCGTAGCATGGCTGATGACTAAGAGTGAGGAGATGGCCACTCAACACAACACAATATGCCGCTAATTCTGCATCAGAAAGGATTAGAAATGGCAAAGATTCAATTATGCAGTCGTCCCTAAGAGTCTCTCCCACTGCAGAAGCGCCATGGACGGCAGCAGAACGTGTCACATCTGGCAGGCCAGACTCAGTGGCATCCTGAAACACAGATGATTTCCCGAGCATCCTTTCCTGACACGGGTGTCCCAGAGGAAGGTTTCGGATCACTAGACTACACACCGTGGTTATTTTTGCAGTGCTGGAACAAAAGAAAGGAAAATCTGTCTCAGATGCCACCTCTGTGGCGTTGCCACTGCTTCACGACACAGTAGAGCTGTCACTACTGTGGTGGTGTTGCCAATGTCTGTGTCCATTTGAGCCCCACATGAGGTGTGGCTTCTTATATCAACCATAAGAGCCCCTTGCTAGACAGCCAGTGGAAATGTCCCCTGTCTAATTAGCTCCTCGTGGCAGTTGGCAGGAGAGTGAAAGGAGCTATCATGTTTTCCTCTGGAGAGGACATAAACATCTATTTTAGTATAGAGCGAAGCCACATCCAGGCCTCCCTGGGTGCCACCCTCCCCATGCAGGGGAAATTAGCATCAGGTATCTGTCTGGGAAATGTTGTTCAATATTACCTGCTAAGCTAAAACCGATGCTGCCACCTTTCGACCAACTCAGCTCCATGCTCGGTTATGTAGCTTCTAAGGAATGGGGCGGTCGTCAGTCCACCTCTACCCTGTAATTAATTAACAATGTGTGTGTAGAGATATGAACCCAACCTTTTGTGTACAACACCCGCCCCCCAAGAAAATCAGTGTTTCAAAGGACAAAGAGCAGAAAATATTCTTGAACTAAAAAGACTCTTTACACATGCATTGAATGTGTATTGTAAAAGCAGGACACTCTGAACTGTTGATAATGTCTCTCCTTTGCCTAGCTGACTACATAGAAGAACCTGTAGCTTTGAAGTTCTCCCACCCTTGTCTGGAAGACCACAACAGCTACTGCATTAATGGAATGTGTGCCTTCCACCACGAGCTGGAGAGAGCCATTTGCAGGTAACTGTGAAGAACTCAGCATGTCTTAGAGACAGCAGAAAGTGGTAGACATAACACAGTTTCACCTGTCCTGTTTGGTCCAGTAAGACTAGTGCTTGTTAGCCCATTGGTATGCTCTTCCCTGGAGAAGACTGTTTCTCCTGCTTTCACCTTTCCCTAGTTAGCTATAGCTCTTTGTGTAGGGGAGACATCCTGAATCTTCCCTCAACCTTAGTCCACATTAGTTTGTCTATTGCCCTTGTCATTGTTCTGGTCATATTTAAGCAGTCACATTGGTGTCGCTTCTGCCATTGCTAGGAGACATAGTGTCATAGCAAACTCCCTCTTCCTGTAGGGAATATGGAGGTGCTTAGAAGAAGAAGAGGGATGGGGGATGTAATTCTATTATAATCTCAAAAAAAATAATTAGGAATAAGATGATGAAATGTCAAAAGAATGAAGAAAAATGTTGCTTGATCTGAATGTGACTGGGCAGTCTTCTTCATATTTGAATATGAAGAAGTCTTTTTCTCTAATCTTCTTATCCATGTTACTCAAAACTATAGTTCCCAGACTAGAGTATGCATCGAACCTGGAGCTTCCTAGAAATGCTGTCTTTAGTGGTCTATAACTATCAAACCAGTATCTTCATTTCTAACAACATGCAAACATGACTCTGAACTTCCATAGGTTGGCAGGATGAGACAGACTCCCACAGAAAGAAAATCTGTTCAGGAAGATGAAGCCCTGGAGCTGCCATGGACTTTTTTTTTTGGCCACTGGCTTGCTCAGTTTCTTGACAGTGTGCCTCTCACTCCCAGCAGTGAGGGAGATAGGTGGAGGCATGCTGACAAGACCCTGGTAAAGCTCAGACTGCTTCATTAGTGGACTGGCTCCCATGTGCCTCAGCAAAGTTGTCTCTCTTCTCATTCGTGGAAGCGGTCACCTGGTTGTTCTTCCATCATTGTAGACTTTAAGGCTGTGTATTATTTTCTCTCTTTAAAGGTGCTTTACCGGTTATACAGGAGAAAGATGTGAGCATTTGACCTTAACTTCGTATGCTGTGGATTCTTACGAGAAATACATTGCAATCGGGATTGGCGTTGGATTACTAATTAGTGCTCTCCTTGCTGTCTTATATTGCTATGTAAGAAAAAGGTATGGAAAAGACAAAGCATTAAATGGGCTGTGTGCTCACTTGACACGTGTTTACTGAGTCCCTACTGTTGACATGTGTGTCTGAGAAGACCCTCTGTAACCTTTTTTTGGGCACCTTTTCATTAACTCAGACAAGTGGTAAAAATTGCCTTCAGATGCAATAGAACAGTGCAAATTTAAAGTTTCCTTTCTTCTTATCTATGTTTACCTCAGTCAAAGTTCTGAGTGGGAAGGACAACAGGCCTCTAGAAGGCAGAAATTAAGTATATCTTACTGATGATTATGCATTTAGTGTCTAAAATGCATACATATTGTTGAGTAAAAAAGAAGTTAAAAGCTAGGCATTGGTGGAACACACCTTTAATCCCAGTGCTCAGAAGGCAGAGGCAAGTGGATCTCTGTGAGTTCAATGCCAGCCTATTCTACAGAGAAAGTTTCAAGACTGGCTACACAAAGAAATCTTGTCTCCAAAATCCAAAACAAAATTTAAGAAATACTTATTAAATAAATGAAAATGTGTGACAAATATGAGCCACTTTCTCCATAGTCGTCAAGGGTTTGTATCTTTAGCGATACTGTCTGCTGCTAAAAATCCAATATCAAGAACTTAATATACAAACAAGTTTAAATTAGTTATGTATGTACCATAATATTTCAAGTTTTCAACACTAGTTATTGGTCATCAAATCCACACAACTAAGAAAAACTCAAAAATTAAAGAGAGGCACATTAAGAACAAATGATTTTCATTGTGGTATTTTCACTATTCTCAGTTTTTAAAAATCAACTAAACTTCCATGGCCAAAGTTAGACATTTCTTTTGCTTAATAGATATCTATCAGAAAGAATTGAGTATGTGTTATATTAGCTTTATTCTTGTCAAAGAGATAAAGAATAATAATGAGAAAGAGGAGGAAGAAAGCAAAGAGGAAAAAGAAAGGGAGGAGGAGGAGGAAGAGGAGAAAAAGGGAGAGGAGAAGGAAGAGATGAGGAGAAAAAGGAGTGGAGATTTGTTGACATCCAAGAGCTGGGCTGGAAAGTCAGGTTCTCTGGGAAGACGGATCTGAAATGGAGATGCTTATGCTTGTGTGGTCGTGGGTGGTATCTAAGACAAAACCTGTAGTGAGGTAAGGAAAGCAGACAACACAGCCCAAAGTTGCCATGAAAAGATATGGCTTCGTCTCCAGTGCAGTCTGGGCCTGATTCTTTAGCAACAGAGAGAATGCAAATGACATCATCGGCCCATCCCAGAGAGAAGCTGCTCTTGGCTTTAATACTCGACCTCAGTTAATCAAGGGTCACCATGCTCACAGTGGAATAATGATCGGGGTCTTAAGAAACTTGTTGGCAAAGACTCTGTTGAGCAGGGTGCTACTGTGCATGGGTAGCTTCCTGCGACTGAGTGATGCAGCCACCAGAATACAAATGGCATCTAGGAAGAGTACTAAGAGCAACTGCTACAGCAACATGCATGTGTGTGTGTAGTCCATAGTGATCACACAGACAGCACTCTCATGGAAACCAATGTTCTCTCTGTTGCAGATGCTTAAATCTGAAATCACCGTACATCATCTGCTCTGGAGGGAGACCATTGTGAGACCTTACAAGGCATATTCTCCAAGTCATTTGTCAAAAGCAATGGGGACTCGGATGGAGATCTTCAGATGATACAGAATGTGACAAACTAGCTTGAAGATAATGGAAGTTTGGGTCACAATGCAATACGAGGATAACATTGAGCATTGATTGGTTCTCAGGTTTGCTGTCTTCGGTGCCACAGGAGCTATGTGAACAAGCTACACAGACTCCAAGTTTACAGTGCTACTTTGGGCTTGTTATTGTGTGGTCATTGCCACTGTAGGAGGACTTGTTTCATGCTTCTGATCATCTCAAATGTGAATTTTCATTTTAATCATTTAGTCCACATCAAGTCAAAGTAATGTCATGCCTGTGTTCTTCATGTACGCAACATTTTGACCACCTGTCTCAACAGACCTGATCTCAAACCTTCTGTCCTCATGGGATTTCAGGGAATTTGGTATCAACTTCTAAATGAAACCAATGATGGCTCTTTGAGTGAACTAAAAATGCATTCAACCAAACCACTGAAAGAAAATGGAGTACCCAAGGCAACCATAAATTATACCCAGCTTGGGATAACAGTGTGCAAACTTTATTTGCGGAGTTTGGAATAGCAAAGGAATTCTCAAGGATGGAAAGTGACCTGGACAGCAAATCCTGATTAGGCAAAACTGCTCTTTCTCTATGGATTAGACAGCCTTGGGTTGGGATAATCGGTCCCCTGGTCCTCTTACTCATCATCCCATCCTTCCATAAGGCTCACTGGCGTCCAGCACCTGAACTGAAGTCCTAGAATTCACCAAGAAACTATAAGCCTCCAACTGATCCCAGAATGGAAACTGAGAACTAGATATAGGAACAACAGCTTGTGGGATGTTACCACTCTTGATCGATAACATATTTGTGCTTAGGTAAAAACGGAACAACGGTAGAAATACTTATTTGGAAATCAGGGTCTTTCATTTGAATTGTGTTTCTGCCACATGATCCAGTCTTGGTCACGTCTTTTACTCTCTTTGGGCTTTGGTTACATTTTCTTCAATACCCATGTAGCTTTAAAATTAAACTATAGAAGAAGAGAAAAAAAAAAGCCCAACTCCTATATCTGTACTGTAAATGAGATTATCTTCAACTCTTCCATTATCAACCCATGCCTAATACCAAAATACCCATGGGTGCCATCCTTAGTATATATCTTAATGTTCAGTTTTTAAGATAATAATTTATTTTAAGAGTAAATACAAAATGAGATTACAGAGTATTAACAGCTACTGTTTTTCTTTCTGCGTTTAATCTAGAACTAAGGATTTACTTCTTTTTCTCAGAAACAGAACAATTTGATCGTGAGATAAATTCAAAGAAAGTGATACTTGGCTATTCTTACAATGGCAGCTAGTCCTAAACCCGATGCGTGTATTGGCCTAGCGTTCCATCCACACTTTAGGTAGGTCCACTACGCCCTGCTTTCCTCTGAGAGAAGGTGTTTCCTCCTCCAGAAGGAATGCAGCGCAGCTGTGTGTCAGCACTTTCTGCATATGAAGTTACATCACGCCTGCCGCCTGCCAAAGGGTGGGGAGTGACAGCTCCACCCAGTGACTCCTGCAGCCCCACCCAGAAAGCAACCTCTTCCTGAGCATTTCAAAAAGATGGAGATTTATGCCTAGGAGATGTTGGGAGCAATGAGACCCCAGATCCTGAATTTCTTGTAAT
>NC_022027.1:44184752-44213626 GCF_000317375.1 Microtus ochrogaster
GAACTCAGGACCGTGAGGGGTACACCCACACACTGGGACATTTAAGAGGATGTGGGATGGTAGGAGGTGGAGATTCAAGGGTCTTCCTTCCTGGGATCACTAGCCCAGAAGGCTTAAAGTTTCATCGAAATCTGCATTTGTTGTTGTTGCTGATTTTCTTGCTGTTGTTTTATTACAGTCCTGGAGATTGAACATTGGGCCCCATGGATACTAAACTAGAGTTTTAGCACAGAGCTACTCCCCAGGCTCCAGATTTAGCCTCCCATCTCTAATGGTGAATATCTGGATGACTTAAGAGAGAAGCCAACCTCCAGTTTGCAGATGCTTCCAGAAATAACTAAAGAAAAGCTTCCTATTCCTCTTGAGGAAAGAGGAATTCCTGCTACCTCTGGAGAGGTGACATCACACACACTTACAGTCTGTAAGTGCCTTCCAATTTCAAACACACTAGCCTGACATTAGAATATCAGTTATGACTTCCAGATAGCAAATCAAAATGTTAATTGGAACAGTAATACATATCCAATATTCTTCACTCACCGCAGACTATTTTTTTAATAATATAAAACACACCCAGCCTAACAACACAGCAACTTAGAGCACAGTTTATGAAAGCTGCCTGATCATGGGCGAGTGTATACCATGACCTTGTGATCCTGTAACTACTGGGGTTCCTTTTGCAGAAAAGAATATCTGGCGTGCCTGTGGCGGTGGAGGAACATCTGACAG
The DNA here is from genome assembly GCF_000317375.1 of Microtus ochrogaster. Taxonomy (NCBI): domain Eukaryota; kingdom Metazoa; phylum Chordata; class Mammalia; order Rodentia; family Cricetidae; genus Microtus; species Microtus ochrogaster. Next base: position 44,185,482 of record NC_022027.1, read on the forward strand.
ATCTGTTTGCACAGGAGAAAAGATGATACATATGCCATAAGATGCTGAGCAGAACAAATCAGTAAAGTCTTTGCCTCAGAACTGCATTTTCAACTACACAGGTGGATTGTTTGATGGCTGTTTCTGGTGTCTGCGACAAAACCAAACAGTCCAAAAACTTCAACTTCCTTCCATCCCTTGTTTTGCTTTCCTGTGTCTGCCTTTCATTTCTTGGAGATGACATTCTTAGGTCATCTGCATTAATGAGTCCATCATTATGCAGTAGTTTAGACTATGGTAGGGGTGGAGCAAACCTCATAATATCAGCCAGACCAAGCTAATAACTTTACAAAAAAGGATTCATAACAGTTTGTCACTATAGCCCAAGTTAGCTTTTTAACGTAATCATGTTTTCATCAGATGATATTATAAATTAATCCATCTTTTAGAATTTCCTGCAACCGTGCATATCTAATCGTTTCATTTTGACATGTCCGTTTTGGTGATGTCGATAAGATTTCCCTTCATGATATTTAATTGAAAAAAAAGTCTTTAGAAAATAAAAGACAAACACCAGCTATTTAAGCTGTTGATGCGGAGCACAAAGACAATTCATGTATGCAGAAGACTTCGTGTAACTTTTCTTTGTTACAAAATGTTACATGCTCTCTACATGTGACATAAATATTGATAGCAAGCAACCCACACTCATGGGAAGGGTTACCAGAATCTCTCTTGCAAAATACCACTCTTTCTGGCTTACATCACTGGCTGATGACATCAGGCATGAGCACCTGCCAAGAAGCAGTGGAAGTGTTGAAACTGAGTTTGTCAGCGTCTGGCACCGTGAATCTGGGTGAGTCCACATTTCCGTCCAAACCTTTGGCCCAGATCTATCCAGTACTGCATCTAAGAGCATACCTTTCAAGTCCTGGATGATACATCTGTTAATTATTCAAATCAATCGATGGGCGTGGGAGTCTCTGAGCATCTAGGGACCTAAGAATCCTAACCTTGAGAAGACCCCTGTTTTAAAAATTGTGCGCTGCCATTTGATTTCAGGTCTCTATATAACCTAAATGGGAAAGATTGTGGGCAACACCTGCCACTTCCAGAGAAATGCCTTATCATTGGGGATAGGAATGTGATTACGTGATAACGAGGGTAGCCTTGCTCTGTCAAGTCTTATCTCAACCGCTTGTAGTCTTTCTTTCTCATTTTTATGCCTCAGATGCATAAAGCCATAAAAAACAGCACAGATGTCTAGATTTAAATCCAGTTAAGACCACAGGCAGGCAGTTACAGACAACAGTGTTTCTGATTCTCAGCGAGATACTAATGAGAATTCAGGCTTAGTGGTGTATGACTGTAATCCTAAGCGTTTAGGAGGCGAGGGAGGCTCTCAGAATTTCAAGACTAGCTTGGGCTACTTATATAGACTGTCTCAAAAGACAAGAAATAAACAAACCAAAGAAAGACTAATTAAGCCATAGATCTTTCTGGAAAGAATGACATTCTTCAGACCTTTTAAGTTGCACAAATTGAATATGAAGTTCTTGTGCTGCCATTCGTGAGGTCTTACAAGGTTTGGGAAGCATTGCTTTAATTTATCTGATGAACACACCACGCAAATGTGATCAAGGACACTGAATTTTCAGCTCTTCTATCTACGCCATACTCTTTTTGATGTTTTCCAACATCATATGGAAAATTCACATTATAGGTTAACATCTGGGTGAACCTGGAAAGACAGCCAAGTGAACATCCAAGGAAAAACTTTCTTCCCTTGATAATATATATATCATATATATATATATATGTATATCATATATATGATAGCTTTTGTCACAGATCAACCACAGAAATTCCCTACTGTCATCTTCAGATTAAGATATGCATGCCATCCTCAGGGTGGGGCCAGAAAAGAAGCAAAGAGCCTCCTGACAGGCGGGTCCTCAGACTCTGAAGACAGGATACCTACCGTAAATACCGCCTGGTGTATCCTCAAGACTCAAGGCCACTCGAGAATATTCTACATTTTCTGTGGACAAGAATTGTTCGGCATTGTTAACTTCACTGGGCATGCCTGACTGGGGTTGAGGACAGACAACAAACGAAGCATCCAAGTTGTCAGTAGAATTTAGGAGAAACCCTCTTCCTCTCCACTACCTTCAGCCCTAACCCTACCCCAAATTGTCTCTTAGAGGAAAATAGTAAATTTTGATGGATCAGGTTAAGACAAAAATTAGACCTGTCAGAATGACCGAGATCAAAAACACTGATGATAGCTTATGCCGGAAAGGATGTGGAAAAAGGGGAACACTCCTGCATTGCTGGTGGAGTGCAAACTTGTACAGTTGCTTTGGAAATCAGTATGGCAATTTCTCAGAAAACTAGGAAACTATCTACCTCAAGACCCATCAATACTACATTTGGGTATATACCTGAAGGAAGCTCAATCATACCACAAGGACATGTGCTCAACTATGTTCATAGCAGCATTATTTGTAATATCCAGAACCTGGAAATAACCTAAATGCGCCTCAATCGAAGAGTGAGTAAAAAAGTGGTACAGTTACACAGTGGAGTACTACTCAGCAGGGAAAAATAATTACTCTTAAAATTTGCAGACAAATAGATGGATCTAGAAAAAAACATATTGAGTGAGGTAACCCAGACCCAGAAAGACAAATATAATATGTACTCTCTCATAAGTGACTTTTAGACATAAAGCAAAGAAAAATCAGCCTGCCATCCACAACCCCAGAAAATCTAAACAATAAAGAGGACTCTAAGAGAGACATACCTGGATCTAAATAGGAAGGAGAAAAAGACAAGATCTCCTGGGTAAATTAGGAGGGTGGGGGTCATGGGAGAGGATAGAAGGAGAAAGTGAAGGAAGGGAGGGTTGCTGGGAAACATACATAGCACAATAAAAAAATAAAAATATTATTTAACAAAAGCAAAAATCCAAAAAAACAAACAAACAAAAAAGACAAAAATTGGAAGTATAATAAATATCTGTTGTAACAACAGCTGCCACTTTTGTTACATGAGTTCTAATGCATACTGAGTTCTGGGCCTGTGTAACTTCATGGGGCCCTTTGGATATGATGCTCCGTTAGAGAAATTAGACTGTAAAGGTGACTTCCCTGTTCCCCTCCTGGCAATAAGAAACATGAAGAAAAGGGGAAGGTGTCAGAAAAATCCCACCCACAGACATCAGACATTATTTCCCTTGGCTTCCGGGTGTTTGTTTTAAAACAAGACCACATTTAGAAGCCAAGGTATTTTCCTGTAAAGAGAATGCACCAAAGACCGCTTGTGTCTTCTGGCACAGCTGTGGGTAGGAGTGTGTCCTCAGCATCTATAGGCTTCTGGTGCCCAGGCTGCCAATTCGAGGTTCCCAGGAGCCTTGAAGCCTGCCAGCTTGGTTGGATGACTGTGGAGTTTAATTACCGAGAGGCCTGTAGGGGGTGCTGTTGCCCTGCGAACCTCACAGGTCAGAACCACCCTCAGATCCAACAGTCGCCCAGGAATGCATGTGGTCGGAGAACCCACACTCACCTGGGAACTGGCTGGGTGGGATCTGATGACTCAGACACTGCCCTGCCCTTGCCCTCAGCTGCTTTCTGCGACAGTGCTTGTTGGATGTGTCTTCTCAGCTCACCAGCCTGCTAAGGTTACCTCCCAATTCAAAGCCTGGCACCGGCTTCACCTTGTATTCCAATTTAGTAATGACTCCTCACGCAACAGTGTGAACTTCTCCTCTCCCCTCATTTTAACGCATATAATGAATCCTGCTAGTATGTTAGTGTCTTCGGTAACCCCTTTGTATGTTGCAGACAGAGATGAAGTGGGCAGCCATGTGTTATGGTTAAGTTATAATCTTGATCCCTTTCCAATGGTAACAGTAACAACAATAGCCTCATTCATTAAGACAAGGCACAGTGCTAAATAATTTACTGACAGCATCTTCCAGTCCTCAGAGACAACAAGAAGGACAGTTTTATTGGGCACTAGGGCAAACTGTTAGCAGGAAAACTGTCTTCAGCATAACAGACTGAAGCTCAGTTCCATCCCCCACGGGTGCCTTGCCATGACCTTACTTGGGGGATGGTTTTTGTTGTGATTTTAATTGTTTGGTTTTGTTTCCCTAAACTCATGCTTTGTCACTTGTAAGAGGATGCCATCTGTTCATAGAATAAATGCTCGGTGACCACTGGCTCCTTCATTATGACTGACTTGTCAGATTAGGAACTAAACTCTAGAAAGATTAAGCAACATGTTTAATGCCATTCTTCTACTATGTCATGGCACTTTACAGTGATCTCACCTGTCTACTTGCAAGGCAAGTGGGTGCCGGGCTTTCAGAAGCTCCTGTGTTTAGCAAAGTATGGCCTTAGCTAATCTTGATCAAGACTGTTTGAGGCAGGATCTACAATACTAGTCTGCATTCCAACTGGTTTTTAGCTTTGTGATTGAGAATGAGAATTTCACCCCTTTTAGTCAATACTGCTCTATTAGAAAGTGGGGAGAATATATATGTGTGTGTATGATAAAATTAAATCATATATCTGATGTATGAAGAGTAACAGCAATAGCGCCCATCTAACAAGCACTTAAGCTCTCACTATAGAAAGTTTATGGTGAGGTGATTTTTTTTTCTGAAAATAATCATACCATAAAAGTGAAGCTTCTAATTTCTAGGGGCTGAGATATACTTAGATGATACCAGAAGTCAGACACATCTTGGAATGACCGATGGTTTGCTTGTGGAAGCAGGGGTTGGCAGGGTTATAGATTATGAGTTATTATCAAATTATTGAGGCACTATAATTGAGTTGATGGGATATTGTAATGGCAGATGAGAATGCATATGGCTCACAACACAAATATGAGCTTATGTATGCAAGCATGTGGCCATTTTGCTTATTTCCACACCAGCTTTTCACAATTCCATGTATCCATATCCGTCTCGGGGAAATCCTACATGAGCAAATACAAAATCGAGTAATGCACGAATTGATCCCCTATGTCAGAATAAACACGTTTTGAAACAAGCATTAAAACAAAACTGTGACTTGAAGTCATCACAGCCTTGGGCTCCCAACAGAAATGACTTAGTTGTAATTGGTAAGCATTTGAAGTGTTTTGCCTAGCATGGAAGATCTTAGGAATGTGGGGGAGATTGTCATAACTCTCTTTATCTACCCAAATTTTGGGTAAGAGTGGCAAGGACACAATTCCAAGGCTTCATACACTGTGGATTCAAATTCTTGCTGTCATATTGCTTGTTCATTCTTTATCAAGTCATAAATGAATAGAAAACCTTGCAAGCAGAACTTTCTGAAGTAAACTTCCAAGCACAGCATGGTTTCTATCCTGACATTGCTGATTTCCTGAGCCAATGTGATGAGTCCCAGGCTTCCTCCCTTTCTTCATGACTCATCCACTCGTTTTCTTATGTACCAAGCAAACTGTTATGCTTAATCAAGTTTCCAGTGGTGGGGAAATAAACTTTACTCCCTTCTACAAATTTAGTAAATTATCCCAAGCTGGGCTGGAGATGTGGTTTGGTAAAGTTTGTGTTTGATATACACGGGACCCTGGTTTCGATACCCAGGGCAAATGGTTGAGGAAGTTGGTTCAACCTTCACTTGTTTTAGCGACAAGAATTTGGTGAAGAGTTCACTAAACACACAATAGAAAGAAGGAACTATCAGAGAAAAAGAAGTCTTGTGAAAACAAGAGAGAAGGTGTATATCAGCTGTCCCATCTTGAGCCTAAATTCCCACCCTGTAAGGGCTACATGCACCAGAATTAGGAATTCTTGAGGTGTGCTGGAGAGACCCTGAAGAGTTAGGCAGAGTCCCATTTTCTTGAGGGACGAGATGGGTTCCTGTAAGAGAGCAAACACACTATCCATCAGACAATTCTTGGATGAGACCAGCACTCATCTGGCCTGCAGTACCTTGTGTTTCCACATAGAAAATCTACAGAACTTGTAAGAACAATAGTTGTTTGTTTCTGAATCCCAGTGGTTGTGTCCCTTCATAAGCTCACTTGGATTTTGACTTGGCATACTGTTTTTCTTTACCTCTGAAGTGCCTGATTTAGGGATGATTTTGCAGATCTTAATTAAGGTGGCAATCGGAACATTCCATCGCCCTCAATACAACGTATTATTGTAAAGGAGAGGCAGACATTTCAACTAACACGAAAATCAGTCCTGAATTGTGTGTGTGTGTGTGTGTGTGTGTGATTATTTTTCAGAGGCAATTTTACCTCTGTCTCAGATTGCATTCCTAAATTAAGAGAATGAGATGTTAGATTTGTTAAACACACCGAAGTGATCTCAGTAACCTGCCTAAGATGAGTTAACTGCAGAGAAGACTACTGTTCTTCTTCTTCTTCTTCTTCTTCTTCTTCTTCTTCTTCTTCTTCTTCTTCTTCTTCTTCTTCTTCTTCTTCTTCTTCTTCTTTTGGATTTTCGAGTAGCTTTTAGTTCCTGTTCTGGAACTAACTCTTCTAGACCAGGCTGACCTCGAACTCACCAAGATCCGCCTGCTTCTGCCTCCTGAGTGCTGGGATTAAAGGCGTGCGCCACCACCACCCGGCAGAGAGAGGACTATTCTTGACTCGTGGTTCAGATGGGACAGGTCACAGCAAAGCCACTTTGATCTGTATGTAGACTTGAACAGCTACTTCAAAGATTTGGTTTCGAGGCTCAACACATCCAGTGAGTTGGTATAAATATTAAAATGCATAAAATAGCAAAAGTGATTTTGAATTCAGGTGAATTTATATTACATTAGGGCTAGGAATAATTTTGAAAGCTGTTCTACATATATGAGGGCATAGAGAAGCACAAATTCTTATCATCTCTCAAACACAAAATTGAATATCTTTCTTTACGAATAGTTCTAATAAAGTAGTAGTATTACAATAAAGAATTTAGAAAAAAACTAAAAATTGAATATGAGCACATTATTTATATTTTAACAACACAAAAGGTCAAAAGTTGGTTTATTTGACCAACATATATTTTAAGATTAAATGATCAAATCACCTTTGTAAATGATTTTGTTATTAATAACTTGATTACACACAGTTTGATTACAAACATATGAGAAAAATGTGAGCAATTTCTCTCAGATACAGTTACTTTAAAATCAAAATCCTATATTTATTTATGTATATTCTAGTTAACTTCATGTAAGTGTTTTCCCAGGAAAAAAGCTATCCCTATTCCTTGGTGTTTTCCTAAGCAAAATCTTTAGATCCTGTTTAAGAATTTTGCTATTTGGGGTAGCATCATTTGAATTTCACTTGCCTTGACTATTGTAGCTTGGATGAGTTGGTCACGAAGATAGGCTGTGTTTGTGTAACTGAGCATGAACATGAGGCAATGCAGGCTGAGATGAATTCCCATTTGTGCTGGGGGTCATGCTCTGTGTAACTGCTGTATGGATGAGTCTCAAAATCTATCAGGTACAGGAGTCCTGTGCAGGGAATTCTCACTAAAATGCAGATTTCCAGGCTACCCTATGGACCAAGAAACCCAGAACACTAGCAGGCAATTCCTAGGAACCTGAATTTTTCATACTCTCTTCCCTACCCAGTTGTTCTTAGGAATGTGCTGTTGGAGAAAAGACGACATACATGGAAGAAAGAAAATGCCATTCTTTTACAAAGAGAATATTGCTCTACCCTTGTCATTTTCTAAATTTATGTTTTTAAAATATGGAAGAACATCTGAAATATTCAACACCCCAGGTTTTCTAAGGAATTGCTTCTAAAACATTTTATTTGCAGTCAGTGGCCAGACCGCTTATGCAAAATCCAGCCACGTTGAAATTTTGGCTTCAGTCTTTTGCAAATACATCTATTCTAGCTTGTTGAAAAGCAGGGTGATCCAGACAGGAAGTACAAAACTTATTGCAGATAAATTATGCATCATAGCTTTTGCTGTATGTCATCCATGTGAAGTTCCTTGCGACACTGTTTATGACTGCAGCAACCACAAAACCGAAACAATGTGACGAGAGTCTTTCCTAGAAAAATGAGAAAAAAATGAAGTTCCTCTTTACAACAAGTCAAAAAATGTGGAAGCTCCAGCCAATGCCAAATCCTGGGGTGCAGGTAGGAGTAAAGGTTTCTAGTTTCCTTTCAAAACATTTATTTTAGTAAAGTGCCTTTGTTCTCTGTGGTACAATTCAAATAACATCTTTTCAGAAGCACAAAATGGCTATTTAGATGTCTGATTAATTGAAAACTCAGAAGTTCAAAATGCAAGAATTTAAACTTGAAGAGTCCCAGCTCAGTGAGACTACCCATTTGCCAGGAACACAGTTCTGTCACAGTATAACTAAGCATCAAGGACACCATGTTTCCTGCTTACCACAGAAGCAGGGGCTGCAAGCTTACTCAGAACACTCCCAAGGCTGTGCACGAGCTACAGGTTTGACTGCTCACCCTGCTGTGCTTGGATCTCACTTACAAGATCATTCCTTGCTGGGTCCATGTCCCTCTCCTTTGAAATAGGAATATCCACTTCACCCATTGTTCACTGGAAGTGTATAATTTTGCCTGGATTTGACAGAGGCTTGCAGCTAGCAATTAGCCTTGATTCTTGAACCAAGACTTTTGAACAATGTTGAAACCACTGTGACTATGAAGACCCATAGAAAAGGGCCAAATACACTTGCATTATGACACAGACCATTTGTGAAGCCAGGAGAGGACTTTCATATTTGGATGTCAAGTTGATGAGGGGTAGAGTTATGATGATTATTTTGATGGTCAGCTTGACTGGATTGATACACCTCTAAGCATGTCCATGACTGAATTTCTAAAGAATAATAGGTCATGCACACTCTGACCAAAGCAGTGAGTCAATCACTTGCTGCATTAGAAAGATGATGATCTTCTGATGGGTAGGAGGAGTCCTTAGAGGCAGCAGATCATGGAAAGCACACACATACCCCTTGTGCCTCCCCAAATGCCTCTTTTTCATTGTTCTCTCCACCATCAGCAACTACTGCCCTGTTATCTCCCTTGCCACGGTATATGAAGCCTTTGAAGCCCTCTGAAATGAATCCTTCCTCCCATAGATGGTTTCTGACAGGCATTCTGTCACAGCAATGCAAAAGTAATTCATGCATTACTGTCTGATCTATATGATCAATGATGTGATCCATGCTGCACCTTCACAAAGACTGATTGATGGTAACTGACTCCTTCGTCTTTACAGAGTTTGCCACTGAGCTCATAATTATGACTAATGACACATGTCTGTCCTTTCCAGCAGTTCTAAATGAAAGAATGGAGGTTTTGTTTTTCATTTGTCAAAACTCAGAAGTTTACTAAAGAAAAACTTATTGAAATAACTGTGGTGAGAATGAAGAATATATTTCAATCGGTTACGAAAGAGCACAGGGTGAAAAATATCCCATCTAAGTGGGAATGAAAATAAAGCAAATAAGATGCACTTATGAATAAAATATATACAATAATTAACAATAATCCTAATAACAATAGCAAAACATGATCTATGGCACCTAATCATGAACGTTATTATCATGCAACTTAATACTATATAGTAATGACAAGGAAAATGTGATGAAATTTGAGAAAAAATTTCAAGTGTGATAAGGTCTTGTTAAAAAAAAGAGTGGAAAAGTTTTCTCAGAAGAGATCATGTTGCAAAATTATAAAACTTAAGAGTGAGGCTAACTACGCATTTATTACTAAATATTTGTGCTTTAAGGAGAAGGGGACATAGTACTTAAAAGTAAGAGAGTAGGTGAAATATACTAGATAGAACTCATTTGACCAATAAAAGGAGAACAAGATAAAGGAGTAAAAGAATGTGATGCTATATAGAAAAAAAAATGAGGTAGTGGGGATAAGACGAAATGCATTATGCTATATGGATAACTGCAAACAGCTGAAAATTAGTGATTGAAGAAATTAATTATAAAATGCAATAGTTCAGTTATTTGAGAAAGATACCCATAGCTACCAAATGACCGAACACAAGGTCCTGGGTGGTCACTGCAGAGAGGTGATGCTCAGTGCATGAAGATTTAACTCAGGTCAGAAGTATTAATTCTATACACAGATGATAAAGCAGTAGAAGGGAGAATCACCCAAACTTTTATTTAGGCCAAACTTTACAAAAGCCGAGAGAATCACTGAGAGAAATGGGCAAATGTTTTACCATAGATATATTCAAGTCCACTAAAAAGTGGTTACGTAACTAAACAAAAACTCATAAATAGGTTTTTGATCATGTAATCAGTGAGTTTAATCTAAGAATACACATACTAAAAATCATAAAATATCATAAAAATCCCAAATATCATGCACAAAGTAACATTTATAGCCCATTACAAAGGTACATTCAATTGGAAAAATTGGGGGAAAAATCTTAAAGTTGAAAATTAGACCAATGTCTTGTGACTTAAAATAACAAGGAAAAAAAAACAGAAACATAAAAGAAAGATCTGAAAACAAAAAATAAGCTAGTTTTAAAAATATTTTAGAAATTCAGAAATAAAAGTCACTTTTTAAAATGCAAGAATTTCTGTTTCCTGATGCCCACTGAAAAGCTTAAAGCTCCAGTGGAAGCTGAAGGCTGACTGGAAAAAAAAAAGCCTGGAAAAGCTCACTGGATGAGAACCAGGAATCCAAAAAGCAAAATCGTGATGGGAAAGCTTCTCTTGCTTCCAGTGTTGATATTTTCTGTTGTGTTCATTTGCCAAGCCCAGAAGGGAAGGTGAAATGGCTCAACAGATCAGGTTTCTGATGTAGGATTCTCCTCTGTATACTGTGAATACCACTGGTTAAAAAGGGAACTGCTTTGGACCTATAGCAGAGCTAAAGGGGAACAGAGTTAGGCAGGGAAAACTAAACTGAATGCTGGGAGAAGGAAGGTGGAGTGAGACAGAAGCCATGTAGCCCCATTGAAGACAGGTGCCAGGACATAGCACACAGCCATGTGGCGATACATAGATTGATGGAGATGGGTTAAATTATTATATAAGAGTTAGCCAATAAAAAGCTGCAGTGTTTTAAATAATATAGTTTCTGTGTGATTATTTAGGGAGTCTGGGCAGCCAGGAACTCACCCAAGAGTTTTCTGCTTGCTGGGACTTTGGTGCCATGTTAAAATCATGTCTAGATGAGTAGGAGTAAGAAGCATCCCAACTAGAGGACTGCACCCTTAGAATAAGGTCAGTCAGTGTAGTACGACCTTGCCATAATCCTTGAGATTAGGTTAATACAATTCTAACACTCTAATGTTGCTTCCTGTACTTGATAGAGGAAACACAAATTAAATTCTACACCTCAAATTATTTTGGAGATATTGTCATGTTTTAATTAATTTTAAAACCCCATCTTTTCTCATTTTGCATACCAATCCCAGTTCCCACTTCCTCCTTTCCTCCTGTTCCCTCTACCTTCTCCCTCGTCCAACCCCCGTCCTCAGCTCAGAGAGGGTAAGACTTCCCATGGGGAGTCAAGAAAGTCTGGCACATTGCTTTGAGGCAGGATTAAGAACCTTCCCACTATATCTAGCCTGAGCAAGGTATCCCTCCAAAGAGAATGTGTTCCAAAAACCAGTACAAGCAGCAGGGATAAATGCTGGTATCACTGTCAGTGGCCCCACAGTCTGTGCCAGCCAAGCAACTGTCATCCACATTCAGAGGACCTAGTTTGGTCTGATGGGGGAAAGACAGAGAGGGAGAGCAAGGAAAGAGATATCTTGAATGAAGGAGCCATTATGGGGCTAGCAAGAAATGTGGCACTAGAGAAATTGCCAGGAATACACAAAAATGAGCACAGCTAAGACCCTAAGCAATAGTGGAGAGGATGCCTGAACTGGCCTTACCCTGTAGTCAGACTGATGACTGTCTTAAATGTCACCATAGAACCTTCATCCAGCAACTGATGGAAGCAGATGCAGAGATCCATAGCTAGCAGAGCACTGAGCTGAGTCCCCAAAGTCCAATCTAAGAGCGGGAGGAGTAAGAATACAAGCAAAGAGGTCAAGACCATGATGGGGATACCCAGTGAAACAGCTTACCTGGCCTGACAGTGAGGACACCAGCATACTGTCATATTTTTTAAACAAATAGTGAGCACTTTTGCAAATACAATGTCTGACAGTCAATTTAAAAAGTGAACACCCAGGAAGCAGGAAGTTACAAGTAAAATTTCACAAAAATAACAGTAGAAACAGATCAAACCAGTTTTTAGAACTTGCAGCTATCAAACACGGTAAAACCCTAGAATTGCAATGTCAAGATCAGTTATAAATGAAAATGTGGACATAGAACAAAGGGTATCTTAATAGAGTAACAAATGAAAATTAAGGAGTATTATAAACACATAGACATGGACACATGCATGCATACATGTGAGCACGGTAGAAGAAGGCACATGGAAGTCAGGCTAAAAGGAAGGAAACACTCTTGTGAGAGATAGCCCAGGTACTTTTTTTGGGGGGGGGTATTTAATTTAAAATTTTTTTTTTTTATCCCATGCTTTTTCAGACCCAGGCTAGCTGGTCTTGGTGAATTCCCGAAAGATCATCTCCATTGTCTCAGTGTGTGGGTGTACCCCTCGCGGTCCTGAGTTCCTTGCTCGTGCTCCCCCTCCTTCTGCTCCTGATTTGGACGTTGAGATTTCTGTCCGGTGCTCCAATGTGGGTCTCTGTCTCCTTTCATCGCCTGATGAAGGTTGATATTCAGGAGGATGCCTATATGTTTGTCTTTGGATTCACCTTCTAATTTAGCTTCTCTAGAATTGTGAATTATAAATGGCAATGGGTTTCTGATCCTACTGCACATACTGGCCTTGGGGGAGCCTAGGCAGTTTGGATGCTTAACTTACTAAACGTGGATGGAGGTGGGCGGTCCTTGGACTTCCCACAGGTCAGGGAACCCTGATTGCTCTTCAAGCTGATGAGGGAGAGGGACTTGATCGGGGGAGGGGGAGGGAAATGGGAGGCGGTGGCGGGGAGGAGGCAGAAATCCTTAATAAATAAATAAATTTAAAAAAAAATTGTTTTTGTTTTACATACCAATCCCAGTTTCTCCTTCTTCCCCTTCCTCCCACCTTCTCCCTTCCCATCCCCATCCATTCCTCAGAGGGGGTAAGGTCTCCCTTGGGGAGTCCAAAAAGTCTGGCATACCAAGTTGAGGCAGGATCAAGCCCCTCCTCCCTGTATCAAGCTGAGAAAGGTATCTCAACATGGGGAATGCCACAGTTTACAAAACGCACCATCTTGGATAAGCTAGTCATTTCTAGTTCCTCAGTTTCTTCACCCATGATTGGAAAAGCAAGAGGTGTTAACTCATAGAGTTGTTGTAAGGATTAGTTAACTATTGGTTAACATTGAACTATGAGCTAACATATGGGAAGCACATAGAACCTGACACACAAAGTACTACATTAGTTTACATATTTTATGTATAGTATCAGTTATTTCAAACTTCAAGGTTACTTAAATAATTAGTGAATAAGCTTTGGAAATGTCTAAGCATTTATCATCTATTAAGAAATGATAGAAAGGAGAGGAGGTGAGTATTTGAATGTGGTAGCACATACCTGTAAACATAGCATAAGGGAGGCTGAGGTAGGAGAATCGGGAATTTAGGAACAACATTGTTTATACAGTAAACTTAAGACCAGCCTGGTCTATGTAAGATCTTGTATTAAAAACAAAAAGAGTTGGGGAGTGGGGGAGCAAGAGTAAGAACTCTGGATGTCCTGATAGAAGGGTAGAAGAGTAAGAACTCTGGATGTCCTGATAGAAGGGTCGAAAACGACGAAAGCCAAAGACAGGAGACAGTCAGGTTACTGTTCCCCAAAGGTTTGTGACCTAATGGAATACAGGTGATCCTTGGATCAACCAGAACCATAGCCACATAACCAAGCATGTTAATGATTTCCCAGTTCCATAAGGACAATATCCCGAAACATAGAACATTCCAGGGTCCAGGGACAACCGGTTACAGCTGCCATCCATTTGATTTTGACAAGAAAACCGCTTGATGGAAAACTAAAATATTTATGAGACTTCCTTCTTCATATTCATGGTTCAAGATTACATATTAAACAAGGAAAATTAAACCACCATCTCAGGTGGAAACAAAATGAACTTTGATTGAACTGGAGAGAGGGTGCTTTTATGTATTTATTGGCCAATTTGATTCTACTTTATGAGATTCCTATTCATTTCCTGAGACTGTTAGTCTTTCAAGTGGCGTTTCAATGGTGTCCCATTTACATGTAGGGACTTTAAATACTACTACTGTTTATGTCGCAAATGCTTACTTCACAATGTTTTTCATTTTTAACTCTGTATTTATTGTTACGGTGCATTTGTGTGGTGTGTGTGCTGCGGGCACATGTCATGGGGTGTGGGGGTCTAGACAACTTTATGGAGTCTGTTTTCTGCTTCCACCTTCGTTGGGGTTGCAGGGATTGAACTCACATCTCCAAGATTGCACAACAGGAATCTCTACCCACTGAACCATTTTACAGTCCCATGTTTTCCACTTTTTGTATGTTCACTTTTCTTGAAATACAAAATATAAAAATGATGCTTTCCTAGCCAAATACTGTTACTAGAAATAAAGTTGCTTTTTTAGGTTTTTATCCACAAAAAAATAGCATATGTTTAGCTTTTAAATGTTCCTTTTGTAGATAGCAATCAAAAAATCTTAGTTATTCCCCTTTAAAAGCCATGGTTCATTCATCAGATATAATTTCTAATATATGATGCAAAAATTTATTCTGTTTATTTTTTATCCACATTTTCAAATTTCACTTGTTTACTTCTCAGTGTTCATAATCTCCTCCCAATAAACACATATGTTTATTAAGCACTCTGTAATGTACTTAAAGTTCAGATAAAGTTAGAACTTCATTATTGAGTTTGATTTTCAAAATTGCACTGCTTGTTCTTATTCACTTCTCCTAATGAAGCTTTTGAAAATAAGTTACGTATTTTTAATAGGTTGGTCATTATACAGAGGTGCAAGGAAGGGATTCTGAGAACAGCAGGTTGTCTCCCCACTTTTGCTGCTGGTCATTACTTCTGCTTCCCAGAGATAGCATTTGTTTTGTGTTATTTCAGATAAATCTTTTACAGAAACTATTGTAATCATTTATTTATAAGCTTGCTTCCCCCAAAGCATTGCTGGACTCAACACCACTCTCTGTCTGTCTCTTTATAGTCTAGCACTTTGGAGTTTCACACAAGAACGCGCATGGCCATGCTATTGGTTCTAGAACTAGGAGTCTTGATCAGCAGCTCCTGTGGAAAGCAACTGCATTTCAATGACGCAGCAATGATGGGTTTGTACACGGCCTCCAGTCTCCACAGCTTCCAACCTCACCGCAGGAAGCAAAGCTACAAGGAATGTCCTCACACGTGCCTCGTAGTGCAGATTCAGCAACATCTTGAAAGGGAAGTTTCTAAAAGTGGGGCTGCTGGTTTTAAAATACATTTCCTGTGCTTAGACTATGTTAGCATTTCTATCTCAATAATAGTTGAAGGCCCACTCCACTGGATGGAAAGATAGCATAATTCACCTAGGGAAAGTTGCTCTTTGATTTGGAAGAGACTTGAACAAATTTTCTCAGTCTTTTGAATTATTTGTGGTGTTTATTGAATGTATTTTGTGAAGGAGGATTTACTTGTCCTTTGTTTTATGGTGACTTTTTCCTGGGGCAAGGTGGAGACATTGCTCTCTGAAGATAAGCAGAGTCACTTGGCCATTCTTACAGGTGTGAGATAGAATCTCAGAGTTGATTTGATTTGCATTTCTCTGACGACTAAGGATGTTGAACATTTCCTTATGTGTCTTTCAGCCATTTTAGATTCCTCTGTTGAGAGTTAATTCTTTGTTTAGGTCTGTACTCCATTTTTTAAATTGGATTATTTGTTCTTTTGATGACCAATTTCTTGCGTTCTTTGTATATTTTGGAGATCAGCCCTCTGTCTGATGTGGGGTTGGTGAAGATCTTTTCCCATTCTGTAGTTTGAAAGGCCCTCATTTTAACTTAATCTCTTTAAAGCAGTGGTTCTCAACCTTCCTAATGCTGTATCCCTTTAATACAGTTCCTTATGTTGTGGTGACCCACAACCATAAAATTATTTTTATTGCTACTCAATAACTGTAATGTAATGTAAATATCTGCATTTTTCAGTGGTCTTAGGTGACCCCTGTTAAAAGGACATTCTACATCCCAAAGGGGTTGCCACCCTCAGGTTGAGAATCACTGTGTTAAAGGCTTTAGTTCCCAATATTGTGACATTCAGAGGTCTGTATCTACTTCCACATTTGAAAGTTGGGAAGCACAGCAGAACTCACGGCAGAATCACCGTTCAATGTGCTTTAAGAATCACCGTTCAATGTGCTTTAATAATACTGTTTTTATCTTGGGACTGTAAATCATCATTTCTTAAACCTCAGAATCAACATAATTAGCTTAACTAGTGGAATGTGAAAGAAAGAAAAAATAATATAGAAACTAGTTGAGTAGTTAAAATAACCTGGCTCCCATCCATAGGAA
Source organism: Microtus ochrogaster (assembly GCF_000317375.1). NCBI lineage: Eukaryota > Metazoa > Chordata > Mammalia > Rodentia > Cricetidae > Microtus > Microtus ochrogaster. The sequence continues at coordinate 44,202,057 of NC_022027.1, forward strand.
ATACATCCCAAGAATCTCTGGACATGTTTGACACCATGTGGTATACTAAAATCTAAATTTTCTGTTTTTCATGTATGTGAGTATCTAAGGCAAAATTTAAGTAACAAATAGGAAACAAAAAGGATTTAATAATAATAACTGGTAATAAATTTCATAATTATAACTGAGTTTGTTGGCATGCTAACAATGCAGCAAGTAGGAGGACTCCATGCTGAAGGTCAGCCTGATGTCTGTGTTCAGTGGAATTCTTTCTCAAAAAGCAAAAACAGACACAAACACACATACTATCCAAAAAGTTATGTGGAAAATGTTTTCTCCCAAAATACTCTTTTCTGCTGCCCTTTCCCCTTCTCCCAGGGTGCTATGAAATACTCCAGTGTCTCTGTGAGGAGCTGATGGGAGATGCATATTGGAAGCGTTTTGGGTCAGCGTTTGACCATGGCATAAAGGTTACTTAAACATAACATTGACAACCCAAGTAGCTCCGTGACTGGTAGGGTAGGGGCAAAGTATGCCACATGGATGCATGGGAAAGGGGTGGCTCACCTTGTGGGAAGTGTGGAATGGGATGGTGGGAGAGTCCATCCTGCTTCTCAGGATGGCGTACATTTTAAAGCATATGAATTACTTCTGGTATTTTCCATGTAATCATTTGGGGCCATGGTACTGCCCTTTGGTAACTGAAATTACAGAAAGTGAGACCACAGATACGGAGTGATTGCTGCACAAATAATTGCTAGTGAAATTTATTATATTCAAATGCCAGTAATGAAGTCATTTTGTCAATAAGTTTAAGTGAACAATTATAAATTGTATTCATTTCAAATATGATGCATGTGCCTGTCATTTGGCAGAAAACTACAGACTTGACACTTTTATTTAACTTTTCAGGTTGTCGTGGCCATGACTATGTGTACGTACTTCATCTCTACTGGGACTTTAATCTGTTTGATAACTGAGCTATGCCCTTGAGCGAAGTAGGATTTCCAGTATGCAGCTGTCCACAAATGTTGTAATGTTTACACTTTCTAAAAAGTTTTCTGAAACAAACTCTGGCCTATGAAGTTTATCTCAAAGCATTTATTAATATACAGCTGACGTCAATTCAGGCCGTCAAACGAAGGCAGCTGTCATGTTTACAAATAAACAAACCTTGAAGTCATCAAATCATTCTTCTCCCTCGTGTTTGTGTAAATAGCATAATATAAATAATTGAAAGCAGAATTTATTCCCATATTGAATCTGGTGGTATTTCATAATGTTAAGTATCCTCCTGCCCCAGGTATTCTGCCTTACTGAGCCACGCAAAGACAAAAGTATAGACATTTAAAAATACTTCGCTCTGTTATGTAACTCTTTTTTTTTTGTACAAAATGGAGATTCTGCCCACTGTCAGTTTTAAAGAGTGGATGTTTATAACCATGTGGACTGCTGATAATCCAACAACTGCACATGGGAAAGCATTGCTTAAGCCATCACACAATTGCGACACTCCCACAAATGAGGACATTTCTGTTTTGTGTGTTTTATTTGCTTTGCCATAAGATGAGAGGCTTTCTCTGATGCTTAGTCACATGCCGGTTATCTCTAATCTTCGTCATGAACGAGGATTGTTTCCTGCTTGACAAGGGTGTCTGTGGGGGTTCACACACGAATTTGCAATTTGGGGACAATTGATGTATTATTTCTCAGCTGCCTTTTGCATGCCAGGAAATGCCTTCAGCATTTTGCATTTATGAGACTCTCTGACCTCTGGAGTCTCCTATGATGTTTGTTCTGTGATCACTATGCGGACTAAACCACAATTTAAATGCTTTAAACTCCAAGGCCAAAGTATGAGAGCTTAGACTCAAGAATGGAGTTCTAGGTACTGAGAAATGGCTCAGCGGTTTAGAGCACTGTGTTGATTCCCAACATCCACATGCTGGCTCCCAGCTCTTTTAACTCCTGTTCCAGGTACATCCAGTGACTTCTGGCCTCTTTGGGAGTAGCCATACATGTGGTAGTACACAGACATACATGCATGCAGTCAAGATATCTGTGCACATAAAATAATAATAAAATATTTTAAAAAGGGAATAACGTTTAATGATAAAACCATCATTAGCATAGTCAGGACTCTAAGAAAGTGTGGTTTTAACACAAAACTATGCTTAAATCATGGATTACAATTGTGACTCTCTCTCTCTTCCCACCATGCACACAGTTTAATTTCTATCCACAGTTTCTGGCTCATAACTTCTGCCCAAAAGAAATCCCTAGGAAATAGAAATTTGAGGACCAAAGTGGCTCAGAGAAATTCTAATCTTGTGTCACCTCTCTTTCTTGGAGTTGACCATAAAATAATCACAGGACCCATGCTCTATGTGAGACCCTCTTTATTCAGAGGGAATCTTCTCCAGAACCTGGAAGAAGGATGCTGCATAGAGAGGCTATACCTGGGGTTTTTGCACCAAGTCTATTATGGGTAGTGTGCAATAGAGTCCCCATTAAAAGGCAAACAAAAGGGATTGGAGGTAAGGAACTGATGGATAGATGAACACAGAAGAGACCCACTTGCCAACCTGTGGAATTTGATACTATCTCTTGGTAGTGTCAGAACTTAGACTACAGGCCCCCAGCTGGTGTCTGCTACAGAATTGCTTGCTTGCTTGTTGATGCGGAGAAGCCCTCACACTCGCTGAGGCCACATCTGTATTAGTTGAGGTGTGACAACAAAGAGAATCACTTTAGCTTCCTTGTCACGGCAGTCTGTCCATTTTACTACCTAAAATCCTCAAGAATGAGAAGACACCTATCCATTGTGATGAATTCCTGATCGCATCACCCGCTAGAGAACCTCCGTGGAGCCTCCTGACTGTTGTGTCCCAGCTCAGCTGTCAGAGTCTGCTCACCAGCACCCATAGCTGAAGGTGTCCTTCTCAACACACGCCATTCCTGTGCCTGGTCCTGATTGCCTGGTCTATGATAGTTCCCCGTAAACACGGTATGCCTCTGGCCCTGGTTTCAGGGTGAAGCTGCCGCTGAATCGGCCTACATCACTCTTGGAGTCCATGCAGTATTTTTATGAGTATAACTACCAACATGAACCCAATGTTTCCATGCTTTTATTTCCAATGGGAATACTTCGACATTGGACTCGGTCGCTGGACATTTACTAAGGCTGCCTTATATCTACGTAGCAGAAAATTCTGTAAAGAGTTGAGAAGAAACAGGTGAGTATGTTAAAATACCACCCATTTTCAAAAATTAAATAAACAGAAGAAATCATATGAGCACCTATAAATAAATACATATATGGTAAAGGACAAAACAAAACAAAAAATAAATCCAATGCATACTGAGTATATTTTATCAGACATTTCTATGAATGTTTAGTGTTTACTCCTGAATTCCATTAAAATATGTACTTTATTTAGTTATGAGTGTTTGTTCTGCATATAGGTCTTTGGACCATTGTACATGTCTGGTGTCCATGGAGTTCAGAAAAGGGTATTGGATTCCCAAAAACTGTACTTACAAATGATTTTGAGTTGACATGTGGGTGCTGGGAATCAAACCTACATCCTCTGCAAGAGCAACAAGTGCTCTTAATTGCTGAGTAATCTCTCCAGCCTCCACTCCTGATTTCCTAAGCGATATAGTATTGAGTAATTTTTTTCATAGGCCCTTGGCTCAAATGCCTGTGTTTCCAGTAATACATACTAGAGCTGTGGGTTCTTCTCAAGGTGTTTTTCCCCTCTAAAGTCAGTTCTGAATAATTCTATCAGCTGGTTGCATTCTTGGGGGTGTGTATGTGTGCAAGAGAGAGTCCAAGGAGAAAATACATTCACAGACAAAGACTGAATAATGTTGTTAGTCTTCTGGTTTTCCATGGCATGTTTATTCAACCTCATAAGGAATTAATTTCTTGGGTCACGTCTTATTATAAATTCAAGGCTATTCTGGAACTCACTACGTAGACTAGAGTGTCCTTGATCTCAAATCAATCGTTCTGCCTTACCTTCAGAAATACGACCTGTATAGGCAGAGTGTGCTGCCACATCTGGCTTCTTACAAGAATTTTTAGTGGAATATTTTAAACGTTGGAAAAGACACGTGTTAAGTTCATTTGGAGAGTGTTGGTAAGAATGAGATTGATCGACTCCAATGAGGAAGATAATTTACTAGCATCTTTCCTACTTGAGGGACAGCAGTTTTCAACCCCAGTGTGTAAAGTGCTCAGGAGTTATCACTCCTCGCCTTAGAGCAAAAAACTACAGAGAACTGCAGCCAACCACCAGGCAACTACTGCCACCATTCCAACTAGAAAGATTGGTAAATTTGGAGAGTCGCTGATGAAATGCACTAACCTGAAGCCGTCAGTAGCTGCTGAAACAGCTGCTTCAGTCATTTCGACAATGTTGCTGGAGGCTGTGTAGATTGGGAGAGAGTGAGACATTCTTCACATTTTTAGGACTCCACCCTTTAATGGGTTTTATCTCTAGAAAACTCCTGGCGTTCTTATGATTAGGAACGAAGGAAGAACAGGAAAAAGACAACCATCCCTTTGGAATAGGCACAGAGATCTTTAAAGTCCATGGGAAAGACTTTCTTAGAACTTCATCCTCCTATTTACTCCAGAAATGGAAGACCATCCATACCAGGCCATCATCTATGCCAGGCCATCTACACCACTCCATCCATGTCACTCCACCTGCAGAGGAAAAGCAACTTGGGATTCTCTTAACCTGGGAATACAAATTCATTGAAAGATAAAGTCTTAAGAATGTAGAGTACTTTCCCTCTTTTTTTCCATTATTTATTCATTTATTTGGTTTTTCAAGACATGATTTCTCCATGTAACAGCCCTGGTTGTCCTGGAACTCATTCTGTAGACCAGGCTGGCCTCAGACTCACAGAGATCTGCCTTCCTCTGCCTCTCAGGTGCTAGAGGATTAAAGGCCTGTGCCACCACTGCATAGAGAATACTTTCCTTCTTTTTCACTTCTATCATCATGTCGGTGGGTTCTGGTACAATAGTAGTGGATAGCTTGGAAATTTGTTTAAAAAGAAAGAGAGAGAAGGTATATGGACATTCACAGAGGAAGAATTTTTAGAGAAGCCCAATGTCAGTTTGAGACACCAAACCAAACAACAAAAATGAACTGTAAGAATTTTAAAGGCCTTGACATTTACCCTCACAGCCAACATTATACACAGTCCAGCCCTGGAGTCCAACCCTTTGTTTATATGAATTTTCTGCTAAAATGCCCTTACCACTGCCTCTGCTACCTGATACAAACTTCAGCAAAGATATACATCCATAAACAATGCTTGGTGGCAAAGGGGAGATACAAACGTGACATCTTGAAGGCACTCAGTTCACTGTAGGCAAGAGAAGCCAGTCCGTACAGGCTTAAGATAGAGGAATGCAGAAAGGCTTATTGCATTAAGAAACACATGAACTCAATTTGTAAAGTGATCTTTTCCTCAGACAGAGAAAACAGATCCATTACTGAAGCAGTACATACATATTCATACAGGGAAGATATCACTAAGAGGCAGGCACATGCCTGAGCATGCTCAATCCCAGGTTATAGTCACATGTTCAAAAGAAGAGATGGCTGGTATATACATTTCCAGACAAGAATTTAGCATTATAATCAGTAAAGCTTTATTCAGGTCATTTTAAGAATGAGCTAGGATAACTGTAATTTTGACTAGTTTCTTGTAAGTTTCTCAAAGATCTTATGATGAATATCACCAATCTTTTAAAGAGATACTACCTTCCCTACCTACTACCTAACAAGACCTCAGGAATGACACGGCTTAAATTGTGATAGGGACTTCCAAGTAAAGTGGAAGATTAGAAGCCTATTATGGCATGGTGAAAATAGCCAGAATTATTAGTAATGGGCTCCATTCCTTTAAGAGACAATAGCTAATATTTTAAATGTTAGCACTGATTAAATAAATAGCATTGATTAAATCAGGTGAGATTATTTTGGGGGACTGGCAGGAACAGCCAAGAACTGGTGCCCAATGTAGTCTATACTGCAGGCTATGCTGGTGGGAACCACTGGTGAAGTGTCTTCCACTAATACACAGGCGTGGAAGGAATAGTTGGCTCCCTTTATCATTCCTAAAACCATGGAAAGAAAGGACTGTCCAAAATCAGAAGACATTCTGAGAGTACCAAAGGCCAGAAAAGAGCCTCTTCACACTGTTTTACAGCTAACATTCTAGGCGCAGAGAACAAGTAAAAATGCAGAAAGCTGCCAGAACGAAGCAAAAGTCACATACAAAGGTAAGCCCATCAGAATTCCAACCTATTTCTCACAGAAACCCTACAAGTTAGGAAGCATAGAATGATGTGTTCCAATATATTAGCTGCCATCCCAGATTACCATATGCAGCAAAAGTATCAATAGCTGAAGGAGAAAGGCAAACTTTCCATGATAAACACAGACGAAAGGAATGTTTAACTGAAAAACAAGAACTATGGAAAATACTTGAAAGAATACTTCTCTCTGTAGAAGATGAACATATCCATGATGCTCCTAGAAAGCCTTGGAAAAACCCAATAGAATGAAACAGTCCACAGAACTATTCCTTAACCAAAATCCATAGTAAAGATTTTATTCTTCTTGGGGGAAGGGCATTTATATCTCTCTATTTAGAGTTCTTGAATGCATGTTCCTTCTTACTTTTTAGTTATAAGAACAGCATGAGTTTTCTAGAGAGAGAATCAGTTTTTTAGGAAGGAGCCCCCCAAGAATTCAATCCCAGAGAACCTCTCACTCTCGCGCCATGCTGGAACACTATTTTTTTTTTAAAAAAAAAAGGAACAGAAAAACATCATGCCCTACAAAATCAAGACAATGGTGGGAGTTAATACACTACCTTAATTAATAACTCTGAGTGATATTGTTCTCAATTCTTTCAACCAAAAGACACAGGCTAGTAGGTTATACTTAAACACAGATTAAACTATTTGTTTCCTTTAAGAAATGCACGTAACAATCAATGAAAAATACACCTCATAGTGAAAGGTTGGAAATGGGCCTTTTGCACAAATGGAACTGGAAAGCAAGTAGGTGTTGTAGTTTGAATATCTGACAAGATCTATTGCAACCAAGAAGGTCATTGCATTCTCATTAAAACAACAATTCATCAATAATTATAAATATATACACATAAAACATGTATTATCCATTTTCATATAACCAGAACTGGATATAAAGACATGGATTAATCCCAATATAATAATAGTGATTGTCTTCAGTATCCAATTCTCACCAATAGATAGGTCACCCTAAGCACAACAACAAAACGGGAGAACATCAGAGCTAAATGAAACAGTAAAAAAAAATTGATCTAATATGTATCTATAGATCATTCTCACTTTTTGGCTAAACACTTCAGATTACCCACTCCCAGGAGTTCTTGGAACTATTTATCAAAGAGGTCATATGATAGGGCCCAAAGCAAGTTTCAACAAACACAGGAAAACCAAATAATATCATGTATTTACCTGAGCACATGATACAAAACCAGAACACAACAGCAGGACAGAACGTGCACATTTTGATGAAGACTGAACATACACCATTGGGTGGTGGACTGTTCAGTTTTGTGGTCAACTTGACACAAGCTTGGTTCACCTGGGAAGAGGGAATGTCAACTGAGAAAATGCTTCCATCAGATTGCCCTTGATTATTGACTGATGGAGGTGGTAATTCATTGCAGATGATGTCACCCTTGGGCAGGCAGTCCTAGACTGTATAAGCAAGCAAGCTGAGCAAGCCATTGAGAGCAAGTTGGAAAGCAGCATTCCTTCATAGTCCCTGCCTCAGTTCTTGACTCCACGTTCTGTTTCGAATTTCTGCTATGGCTTTGTATAATCTATAGGACTATATGCTGTAAGTTGAAATAAACCCTTTATCTCCCAAGTTACTTCTTTGTATTTTTTTTAAATTACAGCAGTATACAGAATATTATGGAAAATGGTATAGTGGTTATTAAAAAAATCAAGTAGGAAATAAAACAATTTCTAGAATCAAATGAAAACAGAGCTATCAAACCCTATGGGATACAAGGAAAACAGTTGTAAAAATGACTCTGTGTGTGTGTGTGTGTGTGTGTGTGTGTGTGTGAGAGAGAGAGAGAGAGAGAGAGAGAGAGAGAGAGAGAGAGAGAGAGAGAATCTAAGATGAGAGTTAATATTAGTAGTTAAGGTTAGAACAAAATAACTGTATTTATCATCAGTCATTTGATTGACTGTTTTGCCTTAATTTCCATTATCAAGAGAAATCATCACTATTCCTATTCAGTAAGTTGCTGCCAACAAAATCAAATTACCTTGGACATTTAATGTTAGCTAATGAATCTAGAAATCCTGGAAAGACACAAGCATATCTATGTGTGTTTCTGAGAATTCAGTCATGAAAACCAGTAAGAACTTAATTTCCCAAAGAACACGAGCAATCAAGGTGATCTGATTGACATTTATAGAATATACCTCCCAAAACTGAAAAATATGTAGGAAATGTTGTTGCAAGAGGGGCCATGCCAATTTGTTGTTTTGAGGGTCACTTGCTTGTTTCTGGCTGCCCAGACTCCTGAGATACTCACACAGAAACTATATTAATTAAATTACTGCTTGACCCATTCTTATTGGTTAACTCCCTTTTTTATTAATCTACATATTACCACGAGGCTGTGGCTTACCAGGTAAAGTTTCGGTGTCTGTGTCCAGCAGAGCTACATGGCATCTCTATGACTCACCTCCTTTATTCTAGCATTTAGTTTAGTTTTCCCTGCCTAAGTTCTGTCCTATCAACAGGCCAAGGCAGTTTCTTTATTACCAATGGTATTCACAGCATACAGAGGGGAATCCCACATCAAAATATTCATCAAAATAAATTCTAGTGAGAGAGCATACTCAGAATTTATTATGACTGTAGAGTACTTAAAATGCGCAGAGGAATTAGCCTTGAAAATAACAACAAAAAGATAACTGAAAAATCCTCAAATATTTTATAAGTACATTTTCAAGGAACACACAGACCAAGGAAGGCTGAAATGAAATCTTAAAATATTTTGAACTAAATGAAAATAAACATTTTACTGCAAATTTGTAAGGTCCAGACAACGCAGTGTGTTGGAGGTTGGGAGGAGTGGGTAACTACTGGAATAGGAATCCAGCTGAAGGTGGGCTGACTGGAGCCTTCAACGCTGGCTTATATGTCTCTCACCCCTTCTCTGGGACAGTTGCTGGTCCAAGCATTATTTTCAAGGTGATAGCAGAAGGGCTAAAAAAGGAACACCATCACAGAGTCTCAAGTTCTGCTTATATCTCATTGGCTCAGCATGCCTTGAGGCTCAAGCCAGAATAAAGAGTAAGGTATTTTCCATACATTGAAGTGGAGATAACAGTGAATCTTTTAAAATAATAATTTACCCCAATAAAATGATACACAAATTTATGTCTTAAACCTAAGTTCTTGGCACAAAAACTGGCACCTAGCAAATGTACCATTGCTTTGATCCTTCTATTGTTAGTCTCCGGAAGTAAAGCAGCCATCATCGTTCTTGTTCTTCTTATAGCTCTTGTTGAGAAAACAGACAATGAATACAGAACCAAAACAAGTGCTTAATGCTGGTGGCAATATATGAATATTTGTGATACACTCTCCAGGAAAAACACTCATCTCGCACATATACTACAACTGAATATACATCTATATCTGAAACATAGATAGATAGATGATAGATAGGTAGGTAGGTAGATAGATAGATAGATAGATAGATAGATAGATAGATAGATAGATAGATAGATAGATAGATAGATAGATGATAGACAGAAAGACAGACAGATAGACATGCCAGCAAGGTTGCTCAGTGGGTGGAGATGCTTGCTGCTGAGTCTGACGACTTGGGATCCACATGGTGGAAGGAGAAAACCAACCTCTGACTTCTACATACAATCTAGTGTATACATGGCTCCCTGCCCCATGTTAAATAAATAAATGCAATAAATAAATATTAAAATCATTGAAGCTGTGAAGATTGCTCAGTCAGCACTTGCCACAAAATACTTGAAAAATATTAAAAAAAAATCATTACATTTTGGGGAAATAATAAGTTTTAGGATGGTAGAGACAAGCTTTTGTCAGTACACTGTGTGTATGTGTCTTGTAAGTGGGTTTGTTTGTCAGTGTCACAGGATGCATGTGGGGGTCAGAGGGCAAGTCTGCGGAGTCAGTTTCCTCTTTCAACCTTTATGTGAGCTCGAGGAGTTACACTAAGGTTGGGATTGCACAGAAAGCATCTTTACCTTCGGAGCTGTCTTGTTGTCTCCTTGAAAGACTGAAACAATAAATTTCTAACTCTCATGTCATCTGCTAGAACTCTATTGAAAGGTAAAGTAAGATTGAACAAGTGTGTAAGCTGATTAAGGAAGTGGAAAATAAGGATTTGTACAGCAAGAAAAGAAGTATCAACAGCAGGCTATTCTAGCAGTTTGTTTCCTGTTTTTTTCCCTGTCACTATTCAAAAGGCATTCTAATTTTGAATCTAAGACTGTAAAATAGCTGTTCCTAATATGCCCTATGCTACAGTTACTAGCTCTTTTATAAACAAGAAAATGTACAAGTAAATGTAAGAAGAAAATAGAGAATGGCCAGTGATTTAGTTTATCTGTTGAACTGTTCTCTTCCCTTACTAGCATTGTGAATGTCATCCAGGTTCTAGTATCATGCTTATATTGATTTCCATGCTATGCCCATCAAGTGTGGTTGAACCTTTTCTGTGATGAACATGGCTCTCAGCTCCTCATTGCTGAGTTACCAGGGGAAGCAGTGCTGATTTCTCATCCCTGGCTGTGCGGCGTTTCCTCAAAATGATTCATCTAATCTCTAGCCACTTTTCTAAGCATGCCTTGGAAGGTGTGAAGTCTTCAGGAACACAGTATTTTGAGGAAAGTCTAAAGTATTCAATAAGTTTGTGGTCATCTGGACCAAACCTATCAATGGCATTGTGTCTTCTGGGCAGTATTGATGGATGTGAAGAAGTAGTGTTAAGTGAAATGGTTAATGGGGCAATCTTCCCTACCATTGTATCTAAATTTGCATCACAGGTGTCTAACAAAACTGGTCCAGGAGCTAGTTAAGATAATGAGTACATGGTTAATGCATTAGGAATTACAGTTGCAATAATTATTAACATTCTCATGTCTGATCACCACCAGATATAGGACAACCTTGTCCAAATATAATTTCCTTCTCTTCCTATAATTTATAGTTTGGAATTCAGCTTTGGTAATTCATATATTCATCCACCAACTATGTACTAACTGCTTTCTATGTTAAACACCCAACAAGAGACAGCAGGATATCCAGATACCAGTAAAGGTCATTTTTAAACAATATTAGAATCTCATTAATCAATGTATTTTGTAGGGGTTCATGGAAATTAAATGCTCGACCATCTACATCCAAAGCAAGTGTTGTGCTATTGAGTTATTCCACAGTCCACAAAACAGCTTTAAAGACAGCACCAATATGAACAAGAGTTGATGAATTATT
>NC_022027.1:44213726-44216808 GCF_000317375.1 Microtus ochrogaster
TTCTTCTTCTTCTTCTTCTTCTTCTTCTTCTTCTTCTTCTTCTTCTTCTTCTTCTTCTTCTTCTTCTTCTTCTTCTTCTTCTTCTTCCTTTTCTTTTTTGTACCTTACCCCGCACAACTCTTTTGTTGCTGTTGTTTTTGGAAATCTCACTTTCTATGTGAGACATACTCCCTAGTTGTATTAAGCCTGTATAGCAAGTGTAGCTAGCTAAGAATCCACAATTGTTGTCAGTGTGTCATGCAAGTTTTCCAATTCAAATTCCTATAAGTAATAGATTTATTCTAAGATAGAATAAAAAACATATAAATCTGTAAAATCCAGAGTTTTAAGTGAGGTAGTTTTGGAAGTAAAACTTAACTGTATTGAGATTTCAACATACAATGACAGGTTTGTACAGAAGAGGAGAAGGAAGAACCAAAAATATGGATGCCAATAAATAATATTGCAGACAAATATTATTGTTATTATGATTAAGAAGTCTAGTGGTTTTAAAAATATAATTTGTTTTGCTTAATTTTTTTGCTTGTTTCCCTACTTCTTTTCTAAATATAATCAGAATGTAATATAATCAGAATATATATACATATATATGTATATATATATACACATATATATGCAATCTGCAGAATACCAGCTCTGAAGATGTTCCCTGAGTGGTAATAGCACTACAAGAGGTTAAAGATACAAATGGGGACAGAAAGCTACTGCAACACAGGGAATTCAGGCTGCATCTAGGGACTACAAGGCTGCCAAGGCACAAGTGGACAGTTTCTGAGTGTTGCATAGAGGAGATGTAAGTATGGCAAACCATACAGGAAAGTGGTAGAATTCAAGGAGTTTACCAACTGATCAGGTAACATTAGGGAAGAAAGAATTCAGTAAAGAGGACAATAAGGACACAAGAGGCAGAACTACATACAAAACACCAACAGTGTACATTGTTGGTATGTGAAAGATATAGAAACATAAAAGAAGCCAATTTAAAACCCCTTAAATTGTTCTATTTCAAGAACGAAACGAATTCATTGATCATGTTTCTCAGTTTAGTGTCTGCGTGGTTCCCGAGTAGTGAGCCAAGATGATAACTTATGGTTCTGTTTTCATTATATAGAACAGAATAAGCACAAATTTCTCTCAGGTCAGTGCATATTTACCAGCCAGTTTATTCACCAGATAGTTATTATAGAGTGTACTACACCTATATACACTACACCTATATACATTACACCTATATACACTACACCTATATACACCATGCCTATATACACTATGCCTATATACACTACGCCTATATACACTATGCCTATATACACTACACCTATATGCACTACACTTATATGCACTACACAACAAGTGAAGCACAGAGAACACAGGATTGAGAGAAATGGTCACTTCATTCTAGAACACACTTCCCAGTTCAAGAAGGAGAGCATCAAATATAGTCATAGGTGAGACCAATTATATCTCCAGGCATCCAATACAAATTAACCATTCACACAAACTCTCTTCACTGAGTAAGAGACACACTCTAGCATGATATCTTACTGATGTATAATCTATTTGAGAGTCGAACACACAATGCCAGTAATAAAGACTTCTAAAACTATTCTATTGACTTCACTAGTGATGTCTTACTTGTCTGTTAGCAACAAAGTTAAGCAGTAAAAACAAACAAAGAACTCAGTGCTGGGGATGTGTTTCAGTGGTCCAGCACTTGTCTAGCTTGGACTAGGCAGAGTTCCATCTTCAGCACCTAAAATAAACAAATAAAAATGAAATAAAATAAATCTAGGTTCTTTGTGATATTTCATTTATTTCTTAGATTTTTTTTTATTCAAGGTGCCCATAAATTAGGAGAGCTAGCACCGTTTACTGGTATTTACTTATAAAGAACAATTCATGTATCTTTGGGGAGACTAAAAGACAAGCAAGTTTATACCTAATTCTCCCTCATGGGAGAATCCAAGAAGGACATTAACATTAAATACTTCTGAACTAACATAGATCCACAGGTAATCATAAAAACTATGGAAGTAATTTATTAGAAAAAAATTTCCACATGTTAAATATGCTCATTTGGCCAGTTGCTTCATGATTGCATGAGGCATGGAATGTTTTCTGAAGGAAAAGGGTTAATAGGTACTTTGAATGGCTTTTTGAAAACTCCCATTTTTAACTGTAACATGTTGCTTTTGGAGCAGCAGGATCAGGGTAGGCAATGAGGGCAGGCATCTTGTGAACAAATACAGCAGCATCCCCAATTCTCCATCAACTACCCATGCAATCATCACTGAGGACAGCTGCATCCCCAGTTCCCCATCACTACCCATGCAATTACTATCACCACTGAGGATTTGCACCAAGGAGGCCATTTTGTCACTAGAATAGAACTCAGCAACAGCCAAAGAAGCCACCACTTTGAACTCAGCCATATTTGTTTGTTTGCTCTCCAGACCCTTCCTCCCTCTTAACAGGTTTGGATCACAATCTTTCCCCACCTCAAACACATTTTCATTTGCTAGTTTCAGCGGGTGGATTGTTACAGGAAACCAGCTGATTCCTCCTCTCAGTCAATGAGTGTGGTAGTAGGAGAAAAAAAGGGGGTTGGGGTTAAATTTTCTCTTTCTTTCTTTCTTTCTTCCTTCCTTCCTTCCTTCCTTCCTTCCTTCCTTCCTTCCTTCCTTCCTTCCTTTCTTTCTTTCTTCCCTTCTTTCTTTCTTTCTTTCTTTCTTTCTTTCTTTCTTTCTTTCTTTCTTTCTTTCCTTCTTTCTTGCTTGTTTTAGAAGCTTTAAAATTTTGTTTCATTATTTGTAATATCTCTGTATGGCATTTCCCAGGTATGCTAAGCTTTTTAAGCAATAATTTTAGTCAGCATATAAAATAGGTGTAATTATGCATTTGGCATTTTTCATTTATGTACATCAATGTATGCCAGTCATATTTACCCTGCTCACATCTTTACAGTCCACTCTCCCCCTTCCATCTGGTCCTATCCCCTACCAAACAATCCCTTTTCAGGTCTTTATCTCTCTCCTACACACACACACACACACACACACACACACACACACACACACACACT
>NC_022027.1:44216908-44217491 GCF_000317375.1 Microtus ochrogaster
AGCAATCATCTCCTTGAAAGGAAGGAACATAGAAAGTTCATTACAGGCTGGGCAGTGGTGGTGCACACCTTTAATCCCAGCACTCGGGAGGCAGGCAGATCTCTGTTAGTTTGAGGCCAGCCTGGTCTACAAGAGCTAGTTCCAGGACAGGAACCAAAAGCTACGGAGAAACCCTGTCTTGAAAAATCCAAAAAAGAAAAAAAAAAAAGAAAGTTCATTACAAGGAAAGATAATGAAAACTTTCTGCAAAATTGTGAGGCAGTTCTTAGAAAATAATCTTAGACCAGGAAACTCTAGAAGCATGAAGTACAATAAAAACACATGACAGCCTCATATATAAAAGCACTGGATTCACTAAACGATGTAGGTCAGAGTGTAGTATGATGAGGCTGGAGCCTAGCTGGCTGGCTTGAATTTTATCCTTGTTCGGAGCCAAAAGCCTTGGACAAATATCACTGCCCCATCTCTCTCCCTTTCTCCCTTCCTATTCCTCCCCTTCCATAACTCTAGCATTTTTATAGTAGTTTTTTATGTTATTTTTATTTACTTTCTAGTGGTTTTAAAAATATAATTTGTTTTGCTT
>NC_022027.1:44217937-44227206 GCF_000317375.1 Microtus ochrogaster
GAGTGCTTGGCTGTGGGCCACTGAATCTGCTTCCATCAGTTACTGGATGGAGGTTCTATGATGACAATTAGGATAGTCACTAATCTGATTATGAGAAAGGTCAGTTCATACATCCTGTCCACTATTGCTAGGAATCATTGTAATTTCCTGGGAATTTTCCTAGGACCAGGCTTCTCCCTAACCCCAGAATGGCTCCCTCTATCAAGATAGCTCTTTCTTTGCTCTCCTTCTCCGTCCCTCCCCTGCCGCAGCCATTTTGAAGCTTCACGTTCCCATCCCCCATCCACTCCCTCCTACCCCTTCTCAGACATGATCTGATTCTATAGCCCAGGTTCATTTCACACTCACGGCCAGTCTCCTCCCCCAGTCTTCCTAATATAGGGATTACATAGATGAACTTGGTTACTTTTCTTATTTTGCCTATAACAGGCTTAATTGTTTGGGGGATTTCAGGGTTGTACCTATTGCAATGTCATTATGGAGACATTCAATCAAGAAGTGCTGAATCAGTAAGTCCATGAGAGATTTGCCCAAACATTATTGTCAGCTAATTACTGGTAGAAATACAAAATTGAGCCAGGTGTCTTGGCAAGCCTTTAACCCGAGATCTTGGGAGGTAGATATAGGCAGATTTTTGTGAGTTCAAGGCCAGGATGCTTTACAAAGTGGGTTATAGCACATGAGGATACATAGAGAAACCATGTCAGGAAAGAAAGGGAGGGAAGGATGGACAGAGGGAGTTAAGAAGAGAGGGAGAGGGGAAGGAAGGATGCTCAGGAGTGGGACCCAAGGCCTCTAGTATACTAAATGTTTACTCTACAATTCATCCTCTTCCCTACCATATATATACACACGCATCATAATTACACACACACACACTTAAACATGCATCTTTCCGACATGCGTTTTTAGCATCTTTGTCAAACAGCGAGCAGCTATAGCTTTATGGGCTTCTATGTGGCTCTTCTGTTCTATTCCAATTATGCTTGCTTTCGCATGCCTTCTATTATTTCTTGCCTAACTCAGACCTCAAGCATTACATGGCAGAGACTGAGAGAGAAGACATGCTTGTCCTGTTTCTGATCTTGGTGGCAATGATTTGGGTTCTTTTCCATTTATCATGAGGCTGGTGAAAGCTTTGGTATATATAGCCTTTATTATGTTAAGGGATGTTCCCTCATTCCTCATTCCTAGTTCCTCCATGACTTTTATCCTGAAGGAATATTGAGTTATATCAAAGGCTTTTAATGTGACTATTGAGATGATGATGTAATTTTCGTCTTTGAGTGCATTTATGTGACAAATAATATTTATTGGTTTCTTGAGTTAACTTGATCATGATGAACACTCTTTTTGATCTTGAACTTGGTTTGCAAGCATTTTATTGGGACACTCTGTATCCGGATATTTGTATTCAGCAGGAAGATCTTGGTGTAAATTTATCTTTTTCTTTCCTTCATGCTTTTTATCTCTGTCTGGCTTTGATATCAGTGTAATGCTGCTGGCTTCATTAAAGGAGTACTGAATGAAGTTTCCTTTCCTTTTCTACTTCATGTAATAATTGAGCAGCATTGGTGTTAATACTTTTTTGAATTTCTGGTAGAATTTTGGTGAGTCCTTCTGGCCTTGGGCTCTCTCTGCCCCCAGTTTGGAGAACTTTTACCCTGGAGGTAAGGCACCTCTTATAAAAGCAAGAAGCTCCTATATGGCAGAGCGTACAGTCAGGTGAAGAAGCAGCCAAAGGAGGAAAGAAGAAGTCTCAGGCAGCTATGTGCGGAACTGAGGGTTAATGATTAGAGTACAAAAGGAGCTGGAATGTAAACATTAAGAGAATAAATAACTCAGTAAAAAAATGAATTGCGTGACTGGACAAAGAGGTTTCAAAAGAGTAAATACAAGTGACTAGAGATCACTTACAATTTTCCACATCATCAGCCCTCAGGGAAATGCAGATCTAAGGCATTTTAAGATTATACCTCATTCCTATCAGAAGAGCTGTCGTTAATAAATCAAATAAGAACAAACGCTGGCATGGGTGAGACAGGAACCTTTATACATGGCTGGTGGGAAGAGAAACTAGTGCAGTTGCTTTGGAAATCAGTCTGGAGGTTTTGCAAAAAACAGAAATAAAACGAAGTGGTAAACTAACTATGCCACCTTGGGCATAACACACACACACACACACACACACACACACACACACACACAGAGAGAGACCTGTTCATTGCTGATGAACACACAGGAACTATGAAATGGAAACAGATGAGATATTTGTCAACTGATCACTTAGACAGAAATGTGAGAAACAGAATTATCGGAAAGAAGACAAGTTACAGGGTCCAGGAAGGAGTTAAGAGAGGGGGAGAGGAGAGAGTACACACATGAAACAATGAACAAACTTAATTAATAATAAAAGTACATGCTACAATGCCATGATGAATTTGATATCTTTTAAAAATTAACATATTTACTAATCACATTAAAAATTCAATGTATTTAAGCAATATTAACATGTATATATATAATCTGTAAATTATATTATGTTTATTAATCTCTTAGAAATAATTTCACATATGTATCAAATTGGAATTACTTATTTGGCTGATGTTTTAAAGTTATTCGTTAGTTGAAAAATTACGAGTTTATTTTATTCTCCAACTATTCTGCATGCCTTCAAAAATATTTTGTGTCTTGAAGAGGAAATATGATTGCATTCTGATACTATGTACATATATATTTAAATGAACGATGAATGAAAATCGTTGCTAATTATCTAGAAAAAGTCGGATGCTATTTTGCGGAGGCAGTGAGTGGCAAGTGTGCCTGATGTGTCATGGTGGAGTCATTCTCGAAAAGTGATGGCTACAAAATTGAGTAAACACAGAACCAATAAAGGAAAGATTTCCTCACACCATGCTTGGAGCCAGCTGGCTAAAGAGCACGTGCTGTGGAAAATTCTGAGAGACCTGTGAGGATTTTTCCCCTCACGCAGGCATCAGCCGTAGAGTGGAAAACCTTCTCTGTAGACGACGCCACAGAACTGCCCTTTGCCCACTGCTGCTGGCATGACCCCATTACTCTCCCACCTTCGTTCGAACAGAAGGCCCAGCACTCCATTTGCTGGAAGAAAACAGCAGCCAGAATGAGTGAGTTCCTCTCTTCCCTTGCAAGCATCTGCCTGAGTCACCAGGAGAAGCTGATGATCCAAGTCCATGACCCATTCTTTAAAGTTTTTGCTTTTGTTCCTCAGGCCCTTGAGCTGTTTTTATTTTCAGCTCTAATCTGCAGGGCCAATGCCACTTTGTAACCAAGTCTCTTCTAATTCCGTGTTACAGAATATGACTCCTATCAACTGACCACAAAGCCACAACCCATTACCAATGTTACTTTACTCAGCTGGAGTCATGGCTGTGTCCAAGAGAAATCCCTGCAAGCCTCTTGCCATTTGCCTTCCCGACAGATTCAGACCAGCAGAGAAAGCTTGCTCATCTCTAGTCTACTGTTCATGGATCCCTTTGAAGTCATAAATATTGATCAACTACCAAAAAACACCTCCTAAGAACGGGCGCTTGCCTCCAGGAGCAGGCCCTTCCAGGGAACATTAA
The DNA here is from genome assembly GCF_000317375.1 of Microtus ochrogaster. Taxonomy (NCBI): domain Eukaryota; kingdom Metazoa; phylum Chordata; class Mammalia; order Rodentia; family Cricetidae; genus Microtus; species Microtus ochrogaster. The sequence goes on from NC_022027.1 coordinate 44,221,543, forward strand.
CTTTTTCTGGACACTGAGCTAATTAAACACACTGCTTAGCTTCTGCATGGGTCAGCTACTCTTCGTTCTCCGTCCCCTGCCAGCCTAGCTAGGGAGACTGAGAAGGCTGCTCAAGGATTTCGTTCAAATGCTCTCAATCTTAACCACTAAAAGAATGCAATATTTCTTTCCAACAGCAAAATTTGTAGGCATCAAAGGCCTTGACTGAAGGGAGAGAGAATAACAAGGAAAAGAATTTAAAAACATTTCTTTTTCTAATTGGAGCTAGAAAATCAAGAAAGTTATTAGGCAAAACAATTCAGGGTTCATTTTCCACCCCAATCTCCTTGTGTGAAAAATTCTTAAGCCTTCCAGAGCAATATAACAAACAAAAAGTAAAACAACAACACAACAAAAATCTGTCTGAACAGATGTGAAAATAAGACCTACAAATAAAAGCCAAAGTGTACAAAGTTGATTCACTATAGACCCTATCCATATAATTCTATGAATCTAGGAAAAAGGTAACCTTGACCTGAAGAGATTCTGATGGATTTAAGCATCCCAGGCTGGACTAGCTCCTCATAAAGAGCAGTTGATCCCCCAAGTAAGACTCCTTCAACAAAGGAAGGAAACTAAGAAGCAGACACATACTGAGTTGTCCAGCTTGGAGTAGGTGAGCCGATTTGTCTGGCAAGTCGGTGAGAGCTGAGGTAAGGACTGTTTCAGTTCACACGGGAGACAGGCCTTCTTCCAAAGGCACGGAGAAGTCACCAGAAGGTGTTGTTTGAAGGAATGCTGGATTGAGGCCATGTTTAGAGTTGTCAACTCAAAAAATTTGCTGAGAGATAGCAAATAGGACAGAACGAAAAACAATATAGGGCTTTCTTCATAATTACTAGACTTTGGAGTAATAAATGTCTGAATCATGTGGGAAGCTAAGGGACTGAGAAAGAAGGCAGGCGTGAATGCGAGAGGCATTTCCGGGCATTTGAATAGGAGCAGGGCTCTGTAGCCACTGACAAGCTTCAAGTATGTTCCCAAACAGGGAGTTATTCCGGCCCTAAATGGGCAAGTCACACAGGCAGCTCTCCAAAACTATGTGCTGGAAACACCAGCCCTGACTGCAACAGTCACCCACAGCACCTAAAGCCACCCACTACCCGGCAGATGACCCCATGAAGTGAACCAATCATCTGGTCCAAGCTCCCCACCTGCTCACGCCTGAGTCCGAAGACAGGGAGGATGGAAAAATTTGGGGAGTAGTCCCAGGCACACTAGAAAGACATTCATTCCTCAAACCCTCCTCTCAGGTGTTGCTGAGAGGGAGGATGACATCTGGCCAGTCCTTAGCCGGCCACCACTCCTCCCCCGGGAGCCCGAATTAGGAAACCCTGGACAACCCGCTAGTAAGTCCTCCCTTCATGTAGCGCCTCCCCAGGCTTATAAATAAAGGTCACCCAGCCGGGCAGTTGAGCTCACTTGCCTGGCGGCGCAGAGTCACAGCGACTTGGTCGGCTCCAGCCCCTGGGTCAGCCCAACTCCATCCAGCTCAGCCGCAGGCTCCTGGTTCCCGCCCGCCCGCCCGCCGCCGACTCTGCAAACAGCCCAGAGGGAGGAGGATGAAGACGCTCTCTGCCGCTCAATTCATGGCGCTGCTCTGCCTGGGTAAGCCCTCGCAGTCTCAAAGAGGAGAAGGGAACGGCCCCGTGCATTTGTCATAGGACAAGTACGGAGTTGTCCACCAGGTTCAAATGCACTCTGTGTTAAGAGGATGTCTTCTGTGAGTCTATCTCCCTCGCTGGTGAGACTGGAGAGGTGGGGGATGGATGGATGTCAAAACTGCATTTCATTGATAAATTCACTACAGGTATATATTCTGTGTGAATTAATCTCTCTTTTACAGGGCAGAATATAAAAAGGAAGTTGAAAAGGTTTCCTTTCTTTCTTCCTTTCTTCTTTTGAAAATGCTGTGGTACTGGAACAGCAAAGTTATGGAAAGCACCTCTGATAGATAATGATTTACTTTCTTGGAGCCGGGCAGGTAGAGAGATTGGCTCAGCCCTAACCCACTAGAAACCTTTGCACAAAGGATGCTGCTTACAACCAGGGGCCTCTGGGATGTGTGCTTGTGTGTGTGCCTGCAGGGTGCTGGAGCCCCAGAGACCCTAGCGGGTCTAGAAGGAAGCTGCCACCAGACTTTCACCTGCAGCTCCCCGAGCAGTACCTACCTTCCCAGGGGATTCAGGCAAGCGATGCTTGAGGCTATCTGCCAGAAGCTTCTAATTTAGAAAGGCAGTTTCTCCTTTATTGGTAGTTTGCTTGCTTGAGATGAGTTAGCTCTTGGGGACAGGGGCTCAAGAGTCAGGGAGATCCCATTGTAAAATTCTCATTTTTGCTTTATCTTATTTAATCCCTTTCCCCTAATTTCTTAAATGCCAAATGGTTTTAGAGTTAGATATGAACTTTGTGAATACACGAACATTTTAATAAGGAAGTAAAATATTGCCGGTCTCACCTTCTTCCTGAACTTGCAGTGAGACAAATTCTCTTAAGACACATTTATCTGTGCAGGATGTGACAGTTAAATTATTATTTCGACATGCCTTACAGGGGTTGGGAGCCCTAATGAGTGCGTGCTATGCATAGTTGGAGCTTACACGTCTAAATGCAAGAACCCAAGTAGAAACTGGATCTGCGGTTTCTGCCAAAACAGAACTGAGACTGTCTTGCCAGAAGAGTCACCGTAAACAATTCCGCTTCGCCCTTTGCTTTGAGGTCTCTGTGAGAAGGGTAAACTCAGAAGGGTGGCAGTTTTCCTCGAGTTAGAAATGAACCTTAGGGTCACAATGGTGTAGTGTTGTTTTTTTTTTTCTTTTCTTTTTTCCACCTGCAAGGTGTTTCAGAACAATGCAAGTGTCTGTTCTGTGCACCTCGGTGAATATTCTAATGCGAGACAGCGAGAGCCTCTGAATAACCTGTTGCTACCCACCTAGTGCGTGTGTGTTGTGTGTGTTTTTGTTGTCATGAAAGTGCTTAGCTCTTTATTGCAGTGCTTAATTATAGTTCACCGATTTCATCAGCGGCCAAGCCCATTTCCAAATGAGCTAGGTCAGTTTCTGTTTTCCCAGTCTGTTGAGATACTTCTGGCCACTAGAAAAGTTCCTGTTGGAAGTTCTACGGGGTATCACTCTAGTCTGGAATGCAGGTCTTATTGTTTGACTCCAAAGCATATAGAAAAAACAATAAAAGCAAGGCCACTTATAATGTCGGAATCTGTGATCTCCCTTCCCCAAAGAAAAGATTGCCTAGCTATCTCAGACTTTGTCTCTCAAAGGAAAGTGATATTTTAGATTTAAGTGTTCTTTTATTGCTTTTGTGGAATGTCTATGAGTTTATGATTATGAGAGTAAAGTTCTACCATCTATTCCCAATGCACAAAGTTTCGAGTAGCTACTCCCAGTCATCCAACTGCTATTACCTTTTATACGTGTTTGATATCAATGCTCTTGTTTTATGCAAAAGGAAACTGACCCAAGTTCCCTTACAAAATAGACGATAAGCTGCTAGAGCGAAGGTCTAAGCAGTTATAGTTAAAGGAACATTAACGTAAAAGATGGAAATAGCCCAGTTAGGGATGCTTTTATTAATAATCTGTAATTTTACAGCTGAATTACCCTTCTGACCTTGTAATTGTTCTAGAGAGAGGAAGAGGTGTTTTCATTTTGAGCTCTGCAGTTATGTATAGGGATACTTAATCCGAATGGGTTTGGGAGGCTACTTACAAGTGAAAAAATTTGCTCTGGCTACACTACATGGTGAGAGAATCAAGCAGAGGAAATGGTCTTTCTTGAAAAGATGAGAAGCAGAATTTCAGTGAGACAATGGGCTTGCCTTCTGTTGCCACGAGAGTGTATTATCGCCCCGACTCTTGGCATGACCTGAGAAGACACACCTGGGCAGAAAGTACGCTGACAGCTCTCCCTCGTCTGGGGTTTGACCTCGGTACCCCAGGTGTCTTCTGCATTGTCCCAGGTAGGGCAGCTCAGATAATTGGAGTGTCTAGTTCAGTGCTGGAGTCCAAATCCGGGAGCAGGGACAAAAGCTAGCTATTCCCAAATGGTTGCTGTGGGCCAGTCACATTTTGTGTTCAGTATTTTCAACCCTAATCACTTCATTTTACCCTAAAAAAACCCCAAAAACATGGAATAAGACAGATATGACGGCAGACACAGAGAAATCAACTACCTTACAAAGACTTCGAGGCTGGGGGCAAAATCAAATTTTAAGGTCACTCTTTAGGAGGTGTAAGCAGCCAGTGGTCCAAAGGTTCATGGGAATAATCAGAGTGGCAGGAAGTAGCAGAGAAACTCCGGAGTTGACTAGGGCTACCCCAAGGCTTGGGACCTGTCATAAGCACAGCTTGCACTTCTGAGTGAGCTTGCTGACTCCTCCTGGTGCAGAACCAAGCAGAAAAAACACATGTCTATCCTTTTAACCTGAGCTGAGAAGGTCCATTTTTTTTACATAATATTCATATTTTCCCACAGAATTCTTGGATATGCGCTTCACTATGAAGTAGCCATCAACACTGACTGGTCTTTTACCTCTTACTTTCCAAAACATATACTAAGGAAGGTAGGCAAGAAGAGATGGTCTTACATTTTTATTCCTCGAGTTTTTGTGCAATTGTGGATTTTTTTCTGCCCAGTTTTGTGCATTTCCTGAGAAGGGATGCAGATGTGAAGAGTTCTTTCTAAGTTGACTGGAAATGCAGGTGTGGCCTCCTCATTTGCACTCTCTATATAGGCGTATGCAAATCGTCTATTAATCTGGCCACAACTGCTGTTAGGAACATTGACCTGAAAGACAACGGGAAGGCTCCCCGACAGCCATCACCTTGGTACCAAAGTGCAATCCTGGAACATTCGGGGGGGGAGGGGGGAGAGGTAATCAGTGTCCTCTGGCAATATGGTTTTGTAAGTCTGGTTGTCTAGTTGCAAAGTAGTCAAAGGCTCAGTTACATTCTAGCTTAAAGTAATAATTTAGTTAACGAGCATACTATTTCTAATATCCAAGATCATCTGATGTCTGCCCCTGAAAAAAAATGTTAGCGCGTAGCCTTTGAGGTCAAAATTGTGAATTATAAATATGAGATATGAAAATTATTGACACACAAGCTTGTGTGCACATACACATTTATTGTGCATTAAAACCTTATAGATTCTAATTGACAGGCTCAGTGATGAAGGACAAGTGCTGCCTTCGTGCACACCTGCTCCTCTGGTGCTGTGCTCATCATACCTCATACTAAGTCTGTATCTGAACAGGGTTAGTGGGGACGTGATGGAAGGAACAGGTTATGGTAGATATCAGTGGTGGTTGGGTTCATAATTAGATTGAAGCCTTATCCAGTTCTCAGCACTACATTTTGCTATAACCAATGATGCCTTAGATATGTACCTGAGACAGAAGATATCTTGAGATTAAGTCTAGCATAACCTCCCATTCCTTGTCTCCCTGTTTCTCTGTTATAGACTTTACTACTGAGAATATGCCTACCCAACTTCACCTAAACTGTAGTAGGAGTGTAAGTGTGGAGAGGGAGAGAGAAAGAAGAGAGAGGGACAGAGAGAGAGACGGAGAGAGAGAGAGAGAGAGAGAGAGAGAGAGAGAGAGAGAGAG
>NC_022027.1:44227306-44240030 GCF_000317375.1 Microtus ochrogaster
GGGGAATTGAGCAGGGATAGACTGGATGATGACAGTCAATAGGAGAGTGAGGGGCAATCTAATCCACACATCTGACCTCACTCCCTGCTCTCTGTTTCTAGGGATAAGGAAATTCTTAGTATGGGGATAAAACGAACCGAGCTAGAGCTGGAGCCTGTATCTGGGGAGTCTGGTGAAGGATTTTTGATACTTACACTACAGATATGGATGGGCTAATTCTCTGTGGTAGGTTGTCCTGAGCATTGCTGAGCAAACCAGGATGCTACCTGCTAGATGTCAGTAGCACCTCCTACTGTGATAACCATAAGCCCCTCTAGACCTTGTCAAACATCCTTGGCTGATAAAATTGGTCCCGGTTGAGAACCACTAATCTAATATATTTTTTATTGTCACCCATAATTCACAGGTTGAATTAAAGGCAAAGAACTTTTATAGATAGTGCCAATCTAGTTACCAACTTCAGTGTTTTAAAAGTCACCTTTGGGAGTGTCGTGATAGAGCGCTTGAGCAATTATCTGTTTGATGTCGGCACCACAAAATCCATCAGCTTAGCAACATCTATTGCTGGTTTTAGTGGCACTTGAATCCCATTTCACACAGGGGCTCTGAGAGCTTTCTTCAGTCATGGCACAGCTATTTCCCTGCTCTTCCTGTTACACCCCTGCCCTTCCACAATGCTAAAGTTACCCCTTTCAGCCAACTTATTTTTCTCTTTTCTTGACCGTTTCTGCCTGTCTCTAATAACAATTCCCCGATTTTCCTTTTTCATTCTATATTGCTTCCTTGGAATATGTCAAAGGTTTCCACACACACAGTATCTCATTTGGCTTTCAAATAGGTGTCACAGGCTCCTTCTATATTCCTTTTTTTTTTGGTTATACAATCTATTTTTTTTATAATTATTTTTTTTATTGAGAAAAAAATTATTTCCCCCTCCTCCCAGCCTCCCACTCCTCCCGCCCTCCCCCCACTCCTCTCCCCCTCCCTCTCAAGTCTGAAGAGCAGTCAGGGTTCCCTGCCCTGTGGGAAGTCCAAAGTCCTCCCCCCTCCATCCTGGTCTAGGAAGGTGAACATCCAAACTGGCTAGGCCCCCACAAAGCCAGAACAAGAAGTAGGATCAAAACCTAGTGCCATTGTCCTTGGCTTCTCAGCAGCCCTCATTGTCCGCCATATTCAGAGAGTCCGGTTTTATCCCCTGCTTTTTCAGTCACAATCCAGCTGGCCTTGGTGAGCTCCCAATAGATCAGCCCCACTGTCTCCGTGGGTGGGTGCACCCCTCTTGGTCCTGACTTCCTTGCTCATCTTCTCCCTCCTTCTGTTCGTCATTGGGACTTTGGGAGCTCAGTCCAGTGTTCCAGTGTGGGTCTCTATCTCTATCTCCATCCATCGCCAGATGAAGGTTCCGTCCAGATGGGATTCCTCAGCAACTAAACAGGGCCGCCAGGTAGGCCAATGATCCGGTGACAAAAGGATGAACGGAGCAAGGGGGGGCCGGTATCCAGAAGAGCACAGGAGAGCCTGGCGCATTCACGCGCTGAAGGTGCCCGGGCTCCCTTACAGGGGACCCTGAGGCCTGCCCGGTAGGCAGGCACTTACCGGTCTGGGTGGGTAGCCTTAGTGTCCCTTCTATATTCCTTTACTCTACCTGGACGTGTATTCCCCAGACCCCAAACATAGATATAGGTCATGCATGAGCTCCAGACTGAAATCCAGTCACTGAGGCTTTCCTTCATGCCTTCACTCACAGTTGCCATAACCCTTCTGTCCTCACTGCTTTCTGCACATGGAAAGATCCTGCAAACTTGGTATGTTCTCTCTTAGTACTTAGCATTCCTCGTGTCTCTCTGCTTTCTTTGTCTGAATCCTAGGTATGGAACTCCACTGAATCTGTAAAGGCCGGGAACCATGTCTCTTTCTTTCTCCATCTTGCTCAAAGTCTCAGGAATAGAAAGTGCTCAGTAGACATGTGTTAATTCAATATCATCCCATACTCTTGTAATCAACTAGAAAGCAGCATGGGGTGAACTGCCTTCCTCCCCTTCTAGCCAAACCCTTCTTGTGCATGTGCCTCTTATTGAAATCAAGTTCTTCAATGTGAATCTAGACCTTGCATTCACAAACTGCATCTTCATGAGGGCGGAGTCGTCAGCATCTTCCAATATATACTTAATTAAGTAGATTCTCTGGGTAAAAATGAATACCTTCAAGATTGTGTAAAAGGACCCTTTCATGACTAGACACAATAGTACATTTCTGTATTCCTAGGAATTGATAGACTAGGGTAGGAGGTTTGAAAGATTGAGGCCAGCCTGAGTTACATGCAAAGAACTTATCTTCCAAGACTGCATCAAAGTGTGTTTAAATGACGTTGTGAATAGTCATTCTGTGTGTCTGTGCGTGCTCTCTTCTTTTCCTCTCTGCTTGTATGTGTGGATGTAACTGTGCATGTTGGTGTGCATGTCTCTGTGTGTTCACTCATTAAAATTTTATCCTGGAGAAAAGATTCATGTTTGGCAAAGTTGGTTAGCATGCTTCTAAAAATGTCATGAAATATTCAAAGCTTCGGTCATCACTGTCACTACAATAAAAAGACACCAAATGACAGACACTAGAATGCTGCTGTTGATCCTTCATGAGGTTTCTCTTTCAAAATAAGGATTTACATCTCTGGTCTGAATCAATGATGGTAGAAGCAAGATGGGAGGAAGTACGTTTGCAAAAGGTTGTAAAGAGTCTTCCCATGTTAGATTATCTCAAGGAGAAAATCCCAATACAATTAAAATAATACTCTATAGATTCATTTACGACTCTTAGGAGAACCATGTCCCACCTTTGGAGTTCTAAGCCATAGAACTCCTAAATGGCAAGATTAATATTTTACCCCCTACCCACCAGTTCCCCGTATTTCCTTGCCTAACGGCAGCACTTCCGTTATGAATGAGATACCCACTAAGTACCATGCGAAACACTGGACTTTTCCTTTGTGTTTAAACTCATTCTCAGCTTGAATCACTTTAGTGTATCATATGATAAGTCAAACACACAAACACTTTAAAAGTGTGGTTTACAGTTCCTACAGAAACTATGCAACAAAAATTAATGCATACAGTTAGAAAATGGTATATTAAATATTTCTTCGACACGTGCCAAGAAAATTTCTTGGATCTTTTAAAACTCAAAATTAAAAGAAATATTTAGATATTTGTATCATATCAATCTCTTGGGCTGTTTTATCTCAAGTATAGAATTTTTTTTACATTTAGATTTAAATGATGCTTAAATATAAGGTTAATAATTAAAAATTGTAGGAATAGAGTGATTGTATGAAACAAGGCTATAAAATATATGTATATACATACATATGTGTATACACACATACACACATATAACACATCATATACACACATATATACACACATACATATATATATGTATATACACACATACATATACATACACATTTTGTCTGAAATACAGATTGGTACTTGAAAGTTTAGGAAGCAGATCTTTTCATGACCCAATTCGACATATTTTTGTTATTTTAAGCAAGAAAAAGCAAGGTATTATCAAACAGTGAAATTAAAACAACAACAAAATAGTTTCTTCACTCTCTTCACATCTTCGAAGCGCACGTGATACAATAGTCGACTGTTACCAAAAAGTCCTATAGTCATACCCTGGAAGAAGGCATAAAACCCAACAGTTCCAGAGCAGGTCAGCGAGTATGATCCTGGGGAGGGTTTCATAGCGGATTCGGCTACCTGTTTGAGCCAGACAAATACTGTGATTCATAGTGAGTTTGCTGTTCTGGTCTAAATCTTCTGAAAGATTTCATTGGGGGAAAAAGGGGAACACCTCTCATTCATTAACATCATTTATTTTGTCCCGTTTTTATTTGCTTGATTGTTTTCTATAGAAGCTATGTTTTCTTCTGCCTGAGGCTTGGGAATGGTTTTCTCTTCCAGTCACGGAATCCCCACTTCCTCTCTATTGGTCTTCTAGATGATCACCCACCCCTGTTCCCCGCTCCCCAATGTCATCACTAGGAAGCGGGTCAGAAGAAACTGGAGGACATTTTTCTGTGTCTGGTATTCTGCTTGACGTTGGGCAACAGGTCCCAGCACTCCAGGGCCGGTGGCAGTCAGGGTTATCCCCATTCCGGTGAGCGTACTCAGACTCTCCCACGCACACACGCAGGGTCCCCATCATTGCTCAAGGGTGTAGGTTGGGCCCTGCCTGACTCATGGGGAAGAGGCGAATTGCATCCTGTGAGTCAGTGGCTCCACTTCCTGCTGGCGTATCTGAGATTTCACTGAAAGGTAACCACCACAAGGTGAAGGGAGAGATGAACAGGGACATCACATTCTTTAACCTACTTGGAGCTGTGACCCAGATAATAGCTCCTGAAGTGATGTTGGTCTTTGCTTTTCAGAGTGAAGCTGAAATTCTGAGCACCAGTTTCATGGGCCATCTACCCATATCACTTTGCAGGGACTTCCTCAGGATCTTAGCAACTAGTGTCAATGTTGTCACCACATCAGATTTTGCCACAGATATTATCAAAAAATTAATATATTAACCTAGTGAAATACTTTATTAGCAGGAATCCTTGTAAGGGATCAAAAACTTAAGTAAAGCATTTCCAATTGAACCATAGGTTGTTATACTGGTTTATATCAACGAAAATCGTAAGACTGAGGAACTGAGCAGATAGGATGCCACGACTTATTCTTTGCACCTGTGACTGCTGGGCTGGGGCTGTAGCTTCATGATGGAATGCTTGCCCAGTATGGGCGATGCTCTAGGACCAGTTCTCAATGGTTAAAAAGTTTTGCAAAGGCAACAGGTAAGGCTATGACAGTCCTCTGCGGTGGGCTATCCCACCTTCTAATCGCCGCATTTACTCCTCTGTTCCAGCTGCCAAAGCCTTGTGGCAGCCACAGCTGGAGACCAGCGAGGAAACCCTGCTTTAAATCAGTTCAGTGGTCTACTGAGATAGATGATCTAGACCTGTTTCTGCTGTTCACTCCTCTTACATGTCTATGACTGAGTGCGATCCCACACTTTAGTATGATTATGTACGATTTCATCTGCAAAATATTCTCCTAGCGAGTCTCACAGAAACTGTCCTAAGCCCCACACAGACATCACAGGCCAGGAGAGGCCAGTGTTCACAGAGGCACACCCTGGGCTGAACATTCCGTAATCTACAAAGACAAATATTTCACCTGTGGCCCAAGCAACTAGGAGCTTATGATGGAAGACAAACAATTTCTTAAAACCTTAACAAACAACAGCCAAACACTAAACAGCCCCAGCTGCAATCAGCCGCAGCCTACAGCAGGGGCGGGTCGCAGCTGAAAGAAATTTTAAGCAGGAAATGCTCCTCTTGACATCAGCACCTTGTCTGCCCTGTGTGACTTCTAAATAGAGGATAATGGATAATAGGGCTTGGACAGAGAAACGAGTGTCCCCCCAGGCCCCACCCCTGCACACACAAAGGTGCTTTCCTAGAGAGAGATTTGAAATGCCTCCTCCAGTATTTTTGTTGACTAATGAAGTACACTTGAGAACTGAGCGGGGTGGGGAAGTGGGGGTGCAGGGTTGGAGGTGGGGTGTGCGTGTGTCAAGGATAAAATCATGTTCAACCAGAAGCCCAGTTTGTGCTGAAAAGACTGTCTAGGTTAAATCGTTTAATTCTTCAGTACATTGCATGGCGAAACTCTACTGAGAAGGAGAACAAAACTAATGTGGATTAGAATCCAGGTCCTCCTCCAAATCACACATCTCCAGCCTCAATTACATGGAAAACAGTTTGCATCTCTGTTAAACTGACAGTGAAATTCAGACATCAGTTTTCTTTTTTCTTTTTAGTCATTTAAGAAACATTAATTTTGGTTTATAAAGCAATTTATGGTGCACAGAGAAATGTGACGGGGGGAAGGATGCTTCTAGAACTTTCAGTGGTTTCAAACCACCGAAAGAATATGAAACGGATGCCTTAGGTCTTGTCTTCTGTGGTACCTTGATAAGTGGTGTTGTATAAGACATGTAATTCGCACATTCTGGTCCCATCTGGAGTATATACAAGTCTTTAACATAAACAGGATTGTTGTGTCAAGTTTGAAAAATGGCACCAGAAACCGTGAGGCTGAGGTTATTAATCTGTGCCTTGTTGTTTAAAACATCCCCATTTGCAATTTGGTTGGTAAGTTCAAAGATCCTCTGATGAAGAAAAAAAAATCTATTTTTTAACATATAAGTTAAATGATGCATTTAAATGCCCATTTATAGAAATTTATACTCTTGCTGTAAACCAGTAGAGGGCACTAACTGGATAGTTAATTAAAACTAGAGGCTACAAGTTGCCTGCCGGGCATATTTATGGGAATCTCGGGTACATTAGGCATTTCTGGGGAAAAATCCATTTCAGTCTCTCTAAAACTCTGTAAGAAAAATTGAGAGTTAGGGAAGTGAGTTTTGTGTCCAACTAGTGTAAATCAAGTTTTCTCACACTATTATATTTTTTACCATTCTTTTGCTTATCTGTGATGCAAAAAAACTCTGCTTTCGCTAGCCTGATGTCCTCCATGTGGTGTTCATTATAGTCAAGTATCATTACCCATTTCCAAATTCTATCATGTGACCCATTTAATGTGTGTTATTGGGAGACGTTATTTAAATTCTTCATGCTCGGGAGGTTTTTTAAAATGTCTGATAGAGGTAGTAATGTCTTCCTTAGCATCACTGATAGCATGGATAAGATGAACAGAACAATGTCTCTGCCTGGTTTGTGACTGAGGCTTATCAATTGCTGCTGCTACTCCTACCTCCAACATAGGCGTTGACTATATAATAGTAACTTCTACAAGCCAGGAAGAAGTTTGAAGTGCAAATACTCAAAGATTAAACAGGAGAGGCAAAATACTATTGCATAATCAGGTATCTCATTAGAAGGCTCTTCTTATCATGTTTCCTGCACAATTCAGAAGTGACTTGAGTCATTCTGACACCTAATTTCCAACCTTCATCTTTTTGCCGAATGAGACAGTTGTTTCAATTTCACCGTGCTGACAGACAATCGGTGCTAGGGCTTGTACAGCTTGGCATGGCTCACCAGTTTCTTCTTTATTATTAGATAAGACATACAGATGGCCCGCCTGTATCCATGGGTTCAAAATATTTGAAAATAGTGTAGGTACCGAACCTAAACAACAGAGTATAACAGGTATCACATAGCACCTGTATTGTATTGGATTTTAGATGTAATCTGGAAATCATTTAAGGTCCACTAGGAAACAAACTCAGATTATATGCAAATCCTACAGCAGTTTAGGAAAGGGATTTGAACAGCTGCAAATTTAGTTATCTGTGGGGATGCTAAAGTTAATCCCCACAAAAAAGGGCAGCGATATTTTCATTTTATCTAGACTTTATTTTGTAAATTAAAATCTACTTACAAGAGATATCACCTGCTTTCAATTATATGAACATTTCCATAAATTATTTTCTGTTATCAGTCTGATGAATTAACTTCTTAAAACAGAACATCTCAACCGATAGGGATGATACATAGAAATTTAGTGACGGTTGCTTTTCTTGATATATTAATTATGTATTTTATCTTCCATAACTAGGTTTCCACCTTCTACAAGGGGTTATCAGCACAACCGTGATTCCATCATGCATCCCAGGAGAGTCTGAGAACAACTGCACAGCTCTAGGTAAGCCTGAGGACATGGAAGCAGCATCAGAGATTTTCACATTTGTAAAGAAAATGTAAATATTAATACAAGCTGAAGAAGCAGAAGGAAGGGACACCTGCTCTCTCCATTTTTAGCCTTATAGTTAACTAGAGATCTGGAGAAATTTCACGAAGCAGTGACAAGGGGAGAAAGATAAGACATGTGGTTATAGATTTTAATAAATCGAGTTTTAGAAAGACAGAAAATAAGAAAAAAATCCATTAGTATAGAGCCATTATTGGAGAGTATTTGAGGGGACGATTCCCATGAAAAACAGGAAAGTATAAGTTTCTTACACAGCTGTAGCGTGTCAGAGGAAGAAATGTTCTCGTCCCACGTCATTCCTAGCGTTCAGGAACCGTTTGTGGAGTGCTTGGTGTGAATCAGCACCGTGTTCCGGTAGAAATACAAAGGTGACTGATGGTGACCCCTGAGCAGTCACTGTTCCCCAAGTGGAACATGGTCCAAGGGAAGGCTCTATGCTTTGGTCTCAGCTGAATACGGATGCCAAAGAGCTGTCTTGGTTTATCTTCTTTCTTGTCCATCATCACTAAGCTTTCTGGAATTTTGTCAACCTCCCTTCACTACTGCTCTTTTGTTGTTGTGTTACTTGGGCAGGAAAGAGTACTCCAACCTTTCTGTATGTCTGTCTTTCGAATATTAAATCCTCCAGTTTGTTCTATGTTAAGCTGTTTGCTTATTGTTTGGGGGTCTGCTACATGTTCAGGTGTCTGTTTTTAGGTTGGGGAAATGCAGTAAGTAGGGTAATGTCTAGAGCCCCCAAATTCTCCATTGCTGACCTCTGACCTGACTGCTGAAGTTGTACAGAGGTTGTTGTTTTTAAAGGATAGCCATGCACTCAGAGCCCTGTAACACAAGTCATTGAACTTTGCGTTCTCGTCACAGTTCAGACGGAAGACAATCCCCGTGTGGCACAAGTGTCAATCACCAAGTGCAGCTCTGACATGAACGGCCTCTGCCTGCACGGACAGTGCATCTACCTGGTGGACATGAGTGAAAACTACTGCAGGTAACGTGAGCACGTGATGATGATCCTGGAGTCTGCACCGTCCTCTCCTTTTGTATTTAGTTACTACATTCCTACCGGCTGTTGAAATGTATTTTATTTTTATACAATTAAAACCTTGATTACATTCTTGAAATTAGAAAGTAAATATAAGATTTCAATCTGGACAGATAATTTGGGGTGCAGAACAATGAGGGGAACTTCAGATGCCTCCCCTCTCACTACAGTGGCAACTGAACCTTTATTGGATTTCTCTATAAGCTATTGTTTTAAGAATCAATTCTACTAATTAGAAGGAAAACCTCATATTATAAAACTCAACCCTCCTAGGTGACCAGGACCTTAGTGGCCACATCAGATTGTCCTACACGCTGTGTGGAGGCATTTTATTAACGTTGACCCAACTCTGAGTTCAATTTTTGAATTCATTTTTATAACTTTAAAATTTTCTTGCTGTTTTCTTCATTGCAGTGAAGACTTAGTTCTTATAGCACTAACTCATAACATGGCTTCATTTTAAAATAATTGATTTCCTTTGCATTCTTTAGATGTGACGTGGGCTATACTGGTGTCCGGTGTGAACATTTCTTCCTCACCGTTCACAAACCCTTGAGCAAAGAATACGTTGCCCTGACAGCGATTCTCATTCTCCTGTTCTTTGTCATCACCGCTGGGTCCATATACTATTTCTGCAGATGGTAAGTTGGTTTGTTTTATTAGCCATTGATTTCTAAACTACCCAATAACAGACCTGCAAACTGGTTGAAATCTAAACATAATATGAGTGGCACAAGATGGAATCTGCACTGTGGTATTTACAAAACTGCCCCTTTCCATTACACTCAGGCTTCATTAAATTGCTAACCTTTACTTCCTGCCTATATGCATATAAAGGTCAAAATAGGAAATATTCATTTCTCTATAAAATACAGGCTGAAAATGTCATCCTGTAATAACTAGGATTCTTGTCCTACAGTGATATTATCACAAAATGGCAAATGAGAGGCTATATAACTAAAGATTGTCAGGGTTTTTAATTTGACTGGATTTATGAAACAGTCTGAATAGTTAATAGTGCCCACAAAAATCTTCCCAGTTTACATTTCTTAGTTTGAAGCTGGTACACATTGTTTGTTGAAATCTTTTCTGAAAAACACTGTCTAAATTTTGTTCTAAATAGCCATCCAATGACAATGTCTTCCTAATTAGAATTTGAAAATAGTATCTGTTCCGAACCTATAAAACACACTCTAACAGGTATCATGGAGCTTCTGCATTGTATCGGGTTTTAAGTATAACCTGGGGAAGATTTAAGGTATACTAGTAGACCCATTCGGGTTATATACATCTAATTAGATGTAACAGAACTCAATACTGCTGAGAGAAACTGATAGAAAAAGATACTGGAGAACTTCTCCTGTCATTCCCAGCTTTGTTAAGCCCTTGGAGAAACAGTTTCATGTTAACTGTTTCATGTCCATTTCTTACCAAACCGGATGGGCTGCAGGACATTGCCCTCTTGGTCTCTCGATTTTCCATTGCTTGACCTAAGTAGAGTCACTCTGGTCATTTTGGATGCCCTCCCCCTTTTGTTTGTTGAAGCAGGGTTTCTCCGTGTAGCCCTGGTTGCCCTGGAACTCTCTCTGTAGACTAGGATGGCCTTGAACTCAGAGACCCGTCTCCAGAGCATCTGTCTCCCAAGTGCTGGGGATTAAAGGCATATGCCACCAGATGCCTGTTCTTAATGTACTCTGGGAGTCCATGTATTTGTTTTAGAGTTTGTTTTTTATATCTGTTAGTTACAGTGCTATTTCCTTTCTGGTGTTTTTCTAGGTACAAACATCGAAAAAGTAATAAATCAAAGAAGGAATATGAGAGAGTAACTTCCGGAGACCCCGCGGTGCCACAAGTCTGAACATCACCATCAAGTTTTGAACTGGGATGCATAGCATGCCTGGTTAATGTCAATATTTCATTATATTAATAATATTTATGTTGGGTCATGTGTTAGGTCAATAACTGTTTATTTTTTAATGTATTTGGAAAGTGTTTTATTTTTGACAGACTATTTGTTAATATATTATATGTAAAGTATTTAATATCAAAAGAAAATGGATATTTTTGTAAGAATTTCCTGAGTGAAATGCTTTATTGAAAAGCATCAAAGCTCAGTAAGCTGGAGCTACGCTCAGAGTCAGCAATGCCCAGCCTGTTGCAAGTGCCATTCCGGTGGGCCTAAATAATAAGGTCAAATCAATTGTGTAAATAATTTATTTTCTGCGTCTCGGATCTGTGACAACTGATTTGACTATATCATGGCTTGGCACAGAGGTTGACACCATTACTTCATGTATTAAAACAGTAATAAGGGGAGGTAAACACAACTTGTGTGCCTCACGCCACACCCGTGAGCCAGCGAATCCTGGAGAGGATCTCTCCTCAGCATCCCTGCTATTTGGTACAGAGGGGCCAAGGACAAGGCCTGTGCTAACCCACCTGAAGCATGGGCATCCCTTTTATGTAGAGTACATCATTAATGTGAAGTCCTTCTTGAATATCAATCAGAAAAGCCACATTTGAAGAAAATTTGAACTCCATTTTAGATTATTTATTGTTATAGGATTAAATCAGAATCCCAAATCAAATTAATCATAATTTTAAAATATAGGAGGTTGCTAGTCAGATCTTGTCTAACATGGAAATGGACTTTTTATTTTATATTCAAGAGGTTTTGTTTGTTTGTTTTTCTTTTTTTGTTGTTGTTGTTGTTTTTCTTTTTTAACCCAGAGTTTCACTCTTTTGATCAGAGTGGCTCCAAACTCATGGTAATTCTCCTGCCTTAGCCTCCCTGGCTCTGGGATTATAGGCCCACATTACCATGCCTAGTTTCAAGAGAATTTTCACTGACAACTAGTTCAGCAAATACCTTATTTCAGATTTTAAAGTTCCATTTTAAAAACATGGGCCCTCTCCCTGTCATTTGTTTGCATTTATGGAAAGAGAGAAGTTAGTCTCTGCTCCCAGCCTGTAGGTCTCTGTCCGTGAGTCACTCACTTATTCTGTGTGGTTGCCTCAGGATTCCTCGGCACGCCTTTGCCTTTCCTGGGAGGCTGCCTAACCGAAGGCTCAACCTTAGGTGGAATCTCTCTGGAGCACATTCCAGGCCAGGGAGAGTCTATTCTTCCTCCACCTTTTTTCTGGCACGTGGTAGGGCAGCCAAGCCGTTGTGAGTTGCCTCTGACCTCTAGAGTGCAAGGGAAGAAAACATTCCTGCCCTATGGAGCCACTCATGGAAAACCCTGGAAGGCTCACACAGCTCGCATCAAAAGTCCAGGCCTTACTATGTGGGAAAGCAGCAGATGAAAGAAGCAATGCCCACTGCATTGCTGTGCACACGCTTGTGCATATATCCGCTCCATACTTTGCAGAATTACAGCTGTTTATTTCTGCATTAGCCAACATATTTACTTCTAAGAAGACAAAGGCAAATGAAGGTCAGTGATATTTAAAGGTATATTTCTTTGTCATTTTATTTAGCTAAAGTCTAAGGTCCTGAGTAAGAACACATTTTAAATCCCATTGGTACCAACGGGACAGAGAGAAACCTGGCCTGTTTTAAGTGACCTTGACTTCTCCAGATGACAGTTTAAAGCTCACCAAGAACTGAGCTAGAATAGAGCCAGTTAATTTACAGATGCCAAAGAAGGCTTTTAGATATGGGTATATTACTCCTCTATGAGCATTTCCAACCACACCACACCACAGAATTTGATGCAAGAACTTTGGAATAGCTTTGCATATCTTTAAATGCTTTTAAAAAGATCTCAGGAAAGATATATATATATATTTATATATATATATATATATGAATAGCTTTGCATATCTTTAAATGCTTTTAAAAAGATCTCAGGAAAGATATATATATATATATATATATATATATATATATATA
>NC_022027.1:44240130-44265760 GCF_000317375.1 Microtus ochrogaster
TATATATATATATATATTTACATATTGATCTCAAAGCTGGGAATAAAACTCAAAGCCTTACACATGTTGGGCAAACACTACCATTGGGCTACAGCTGTAGTCCCATAAAAAAACATATTATTAATGAAATAGTATGATCGAGATTACAGGTTTTGGGTGAACATAAGTTTGGAAAAAGTCACTGTTTTAGTGAAGATTATGCTAAGTGACCATAAGAAGAGTACAATCAATTCATGTGTCACACATATTTCTCATTATATTGCACATACACACACTCATGCAGGAACATCGACAAGGCTATACACATCCTGTATTGAGCACATAGCAATTCCAGATGCAAAACTGCATCCCTTACAGTCTCCCATCAAGACCTATCAGATAAACCACTAGATGCACTCTGTAAGCAAAGACCTCATGCCCTGTGCTCAACTCCGCAATTTTGTCTTAGAACTGAGATTTTTTGCTACATAAAGCCTCCATGCCACACTGCAACCCTACTGCTTTCTTCCATATTTTCACCCTCCCCTCCCGGGTAAAAATCAAACCACGGGGAAAGCCAAATATTTACCTTTTAAGTCCTTGAAAAGATAGCAAAATAAATTTAACTGCTGAGAGAAGGCAATTAATTAAATATCTAGCAATTATGCGGCATACCCGAGTGTCTAATTTTTGTTTCTTTCAGTCATAAAGACAGTAAAGTTTCCTTTAAATCATTTTATCCCGCCAAACTTGTCATTTTTGCTTCAATTTCTATTTTGCGGAATTTTTTAAAAAAGTTTTATTTGCTGCCCATTTTTTTTTCTAATTGTTCTAATGCTATGGGAGGAAGAGGAGCATGGGCACCATTTCTGGGGTTCATTTGAAGTTTTATTGGAAGAATATGTATGTCTAGGAGATCTCTGCTCTTCACCCCCGACGCTGTGGAATGGAACACAGTCTATTTTCTGCTTGTCCTTTTGCATTCTGTCCTTGCACTTTGTAAGTTTGAAGAGCGAGTCTGGTATAACGTTTCTCTTAAAGATTCTAATGGAACATAAAGTTGCGTTCACCTAAAACTTTTTTGACTATGAATGTTGTCGGAGAACTGAATTGTATCAATTTGTTAGTAGGTAATATCAGCTTTGATAGCTGTGTACCTTTAAAATAGTGAAGGAGACTGTAATTTACAAGTTATTGTTAGTTTTTATTTATTTTTGTTAGGAATTGGCAAAGATCACTATGAAAAAATAAAAGTATGAATGACTAAATAATCTAAAGTTTCTGTTCCTTATTTCCATTCCTGTTTGTGTCCTAGTAAATTAGGCGACGTGAAAGCAGTGTCAGAACTACAATGTGTGGCAATACAATAATTTAAGGAAGATCACATATATGTGCCTCACTTTAAGGGCTAATATATTGAAGTTTTGAAATAAAAGGAGTCATGATAATTATGAAATTCTAGGTGTTGCCATATTTTCAAAGAATATGCTAAGGAGTGTTTTAATATGTACTATGAGAAATGGCTTTTGAAGAGCCTTTTTAGTCAGAATTGGGTCTCACAATTCCTTGGCATGTGCCCCAAGGCTCAGTTCCTTGGTTTTTCAGAGTAGGAAACAGTAGCTAGGCCAAATCACCTCCCTTGTATGTTGATCTGACAACCTGCAAGACACTTTTTGCTTGTGTTTTTGTAGTGCTAGAAGTCAAACCTTACATGTACTAAATGTATACTTTACCACTAAGTCACATCCCCAGATCACTCTAAAGAAGTCTTTGTGGATTTCTGGCCTCCTGGAGCCTTTGTTAGCCAAGGAAAAGTGCGGCCATGGCTTGTTAAATCTGCACAGCTGGAGGCACCAAGTGAGGCAGCTGTGAGAAATGAGGTCTCCTGACCCTGAAGCCACTGCAGTTCTTGCCCTGTCAGAGGCAACAGGACTTCGGGGAGAGTTAGTCTCAATCTAATTCAGAGCTAGGTTGGAAGAAACAAGAATTCTTAGAGAGTCAGAACCAGCAGTCTGACTCCAAGTCTGAGAATCCACAGGGAAGAAGGAAACGCTAGAGATGCTTCTATCTCTAGGCACCAAGGACATTACCTGCACTTTGTCTCTGCCTGTGTCATCTTCAATATCTCCTTGTCCTCCACAGTGGACATGGAAGCACCCAGATCTTGGGAAGTGTTTCTGTATGTAACCATCCTATACTTCAGTCCTTGTGTCCCTGCGTCTTCGATGGCCTTTATGTAGTGGCTTTTCTTAGCCTAGATACCTCTACTAAGTTCTGGTTGACTCTATTTCATTATCTACCTTCCACAGTCTTAAGGCAGCTCATGGCGATGTGTTCAATAACTGACATTCTCCAGAAGAATGAATAAAGCTCAATCTTCTTTGCTTCCTATATGTTTAGACAGGAGCTCTCTGTGTACCCTGGGCTGGCTTTGAATTTACAATCCTACCATAGCCCCGAGCTCTCTAAGTTTGAGAGCTAGCATGATGACTCTTGCCAGCAAACCTAAGGATCTGAGTTCAATACCATTCTGGAAGTTATGTGCTGATCTCCGCACACACACTATGGGTTGCATCCCCCCCAGCACACAAACCTACATACATCACACACACACACACACCTGCACCTACACAAGCACTTACACACACACTTATATACACCCCTACACTCATACCCATACACACAGCTATACACACATGCCTACACATACATCCCCCACATACACAGACATACATCCACATACGCACCCTACACACACACCTTATACATGCATACACCTACACACACACCTACAGGTACACACACCTATACCTACCCCCCCACCCCTTCACACATTACACACACATGCACACACATACACACACCTACATACACACACTTATATACACGCCAATACATATGCTACATGCATACCCCTACATACACACAGCTATACATACATACCTACACACCATCCCCCTACATACACACACACCTATACATGCCCCTACATACACACAGTTGTACACACACACTCTATACATACACACACACATCTAAACACACATCCCACACACACACACCACACCCATACACACACTTACATACACACCTATACACAGCCCACACACACCTATCATACACATCCTATACACACACATAAAACATGACAACAAATATTCCTTTTGTAAAGTTTATACCTCAGTAAAATCCAGCTCCAGTCTTCTTGTACAGCAGGCTAGAAACCTACAGTTGTACCCAGAAAGTCCTGAATGACTCTTTACAGTCATGGCACAAATACTCATATTGAAGAGATATACAAAGGGGAAAATACTCCAAGAAAACATTTAAAATATGACAAATTTCAAAAGATAGCAATGCATGCACTGAATTTGAGTTTAACCTATTTCTTTCCAGTGCTCACAAATCATTATAAACAGTAATTCTATTCATTGAGTGACAACATGAATTTTTTAAGAAGAAACAAAACATCCATCCCTACCTGATCACTGGCTTGTGTTGATCACCCATTATCAAATGCAGTACTCCACACTCCAACCATTCTGTCTTTTGGAGAGTAATTTTGAGGACTTTATATGAGTCTGCACCGCAATGTACCTACTAAGAAAATGAGGCCAGTGTAGTCTAATTGCATGAGGTGCATGAGTAGATCCAAGATGAAGGTCCTGATACTGAGGATACAGGACTTCAGATAAGACCTACCTCTGCTGTGCCCATGGAGGACAAGGGAACTGCACATAAAGTTTAATCAGACTCAGGAAGGATTCACGATTTTCAATTATCTTTTGTGTTTGCTCTATTTTTCTAGGGATGGCAGGATTGAAACAGAAGAAATAAAGGTCATAATCCTAACATTTTGGCTGTTATCAGCCATTCATTTTTAAAACATGATAAAAATCCAACATTTTAAAAATAAATAAGCAAAAGAAAACATGAAGAAAGAGGGAAGTGTTGAGGGAGGTCTTGGGGAGTAGGAAGCCGATGAAGAGGTAGACATGATCAAAATACTTCATACACATGAAAGAAAGTATTGAAGAACTAATAAAAAGTGTAGAAAATCAAATGTTATGAATGAATTTCAATTACTTCTAAGTCTATTAAGAATTACAGTAAGGAAAATGTGGTACATTTACACAATGGAATACTACACAGCAGAAAAAACATCTTGAATTTTGCAGGCAAATGAATGGAACTACAAAACATCAACCGATGTTAATTGAAAAACCCCTTTATATATGTTAATTCTCTTTCTTTTTTTTATTGAGCTCTACATTTTTCTCTGTTCCCTCCCTGCCTCTCCCCTCCCCTTCAACCCTCTCCCAAGATCCCCATGCTCCCAATTTACTCAGGAGATCTTGTATTTTTCTGCTTCCCGTGTAGATTAGACCTATGTGTGTCTCTCTTAGGGGCCTCATTGTTGTCTAGGTTCTCTGGGATTGTGATTCTTGGACTGGTTTTCTTTGCTTTATATTTAAAAACCACTTATGAGTGAGTACATGTGATAATTGTCTTTCTGGGTCTGGGTTACTTCACTAAAAATGATGTTTTCTAGCTCTATTCATTTGCCTGCAAAATTTAAGATGTCGTTTTTTTCTGCTGTGTAGTATTCCATTGTGTAAATGTAACACATTTTCCTTATCATAATTTTTAATAGACTTAGAAGTAATTGAAAACATATATGATTGGAAAAGGAATTTAGAGTTGTGGGGATACTAAAGTCAGTATAAGACTTGGACAGCTTCAGTGTCTTGATTTGTATAATTACTTTCCTGAAGCAGTCTGACCTTACCAAGAAGATATCTGTAGGAAGAATTCTATTGAATAGATAGCATCTGCAGAAAATTCAATAGACTCAAACTGGCAGTTCTCACGACATAAAGCAGAATATAAACTTCAACCGTATTATACTTGTAGTACTAGGCATCTAGGAAAATGGAACACTATCTCCCACTTGGAATATAGTTTCATCCTTTTGCCAAAAGGGGCATTTTACTTGAGAAAAGAAACACCTTTTTATCTATTACAAAAGAAATGCATACAATAATTAATATTCCCCAAATATTACATCACCATTACATTACATTTCTATTACATATAAAAAGCACATCGCTATTTCTAGAGAAAAATGGATAAATACTAAACAAGTAAAGACCAAACATCTAGTCCATCTTTATACATGTCACAAGGTTTGTAGAATTCTGGATTGGAGAACTGGGGAGATAATGCAGTTTGCAAAGCACTCCCCAAGCAAACTTGAGGACCTTGGTTCAGAGACCAGCATCACCCTGTAAGCCTAGTGCTGGGGAGGCAGCGATAATGGGATGCCTCAAGCTCTTTGCCCAGCTTGTCTTGATGAGTTGGTGGTCTCCAGTGCAATGTGAAATCCTACTCAAAATTAAGATGGAACGCAATAGAGGCAGATGTAAAACGTAGACAGGTCCTGTCTGAGGAGAGAAAGAATAGGTGGGATTTTTTTTTATATAGAAAACACAGCAAGAAAATCAAGAGTTTAGAGTGGTTTAATATAAAAATGAGAAAAGATAAAGTTATGTAAAATTCAGCTTAGAAAGGAAGGAAATTAATTTAATTTGAATATATTGAATCTTAAGTATCAGGAGGACAGACACAAAGGTCGAAATAGCACACTTGGTATATTTGACAGTACCTCAAATTTATATACTATCTTATGATTTTATAAGCTACTTTAGCATGTATAACTCATTGTTTGCACGCACACATTGAGATGACAGACAGACATGAGTAATTACTACCTACAAGAGAATTGAACTGGGATGGTAGCACTCACTTAGCTTTGGGTTCAGTGCCCAGCACCAGAACAAAACAAAACAGAAAAGTGGAGATATAATCTTTGTTGGGACTTGCAAAGTCATGAACTCAGTCAATGTCGGGTGATCATGAGACCTCCTCCCAAAGAAGAATATATGTTTTATTCCATCCCAGGCCTATAGAAAGGAGTAAAGCTACATGGTGGGAATCCCATTACAGGTGAGGCCAGAGAAACACTTCCAGGAAATGAAGAAGGATAAAAAGCACAAAGCAAAATAAGCAACAAGCCATTGGAGTCCAAAGAAAAGTCCTTATGAAGCCGATAAGGAGAGGATACCTTTATTGGTGGCACATGCCTTTATTTCCAGCACTCTGGAAGCAGAGGCAGGCATATCTCTGTGAGTTCGAGACCAGCCTGGTCTACAGAGCCAGAACAACCAAAACAGATAAACCCTGTCTCAAAAGAGTGGAAAACAAACAAACAAACAAAAGAGAAAATTGAAAAGGAGCCCTTAAAGATAAAAGAAACAAATATTCACCACTCCTTTCAAATATTTAAATGCCATTTTTATGAGTCTTATGCATACCACATCTTATAGGTGAGCAATAACAGCTAACCTTGGAATTTATATTCTAGCAAGAGAGCAGAGAAAATAAATTCTCATAACAAAAATAGCAGTAAACACTTACTAGTCCCTGCCAAGCTTTTTAAACACAATGTTAAATCCTTTGAACCATCTTATAAGGTGATTTTTTTTTCCATAAGGTATATTTATTTTCAGATGAAGAAGCAGAAACAAAGCATAACTTACTGAGGTTTTCCTGGATAGTGATGATAAAGTCATGACACTTGGCACACTGTGACTTGGGACTCTTTTATCTTAGCTGGTCAGAGAAGCATCTCTAATGGAGAAAAATATGAGCCTAGATTCAGAGAAGAGACAGATGTAGCCAAACCAACTTAGAGAGCCAAGTGTTCCTACAGCTCTCATGGACATAGTAAGAGCTCTCATGTCCAAAGATAATGAGATCATGTGTAGGCCAGGAAATGCTCTATAAACAGTATCACACAAATCACAGGCACAATCAAGTAGAAAATTTAGGGGACATAAACTTTGAAACATACTTTTTTTTCAAAAATACAGTTTGAAGTTATCAAAGGGTTACAGAGAGGGTAGTAATATAATTTATATTCCATAAAGACTGGTCTATTTGTTTTGTGGAAAGCAGAGCAAAGAGTGTAAGGCTCAAACCTGATAAATGGGTTGGGGCCTATTTTTAAGAATGGAAATATTTCTTTCTTTTCTATTAAACAATTTTATTGAGTTTATTGAGCTATATATTTTTGTCTGCTCCCCTCCCTTCTTCTCCCTTCCACTTCAGCCCTTTCTCATGGTCCCCATGCTCCCAATTTACTCAGGAGATCTTGTCTTTTCCTACTTCCCATGTAGATTAGATCCATGTATGTCTCTCTTTGGGTCCTCATTGTTGTCTAAGTTCTATGTGATTGTGAATTGTAGGTTGGTTTCTTTGCTTTGTTTTTTTTAGGACTTATGAGTGAATACATATGATGTTTGTCTTTCTGGGTCTGAGTTACCTCACTCAATATCATATCTTCTAGTTCCATCCATTTGCCTGCAAAATTCAAGATGGCGTTATTTTTTTCTGCTGTGTAGTACTCCATTGTGTAAATGTACCACATTTTCCTTATCCATTCTTTGATCAAGGGGCATTTAGGATGTTTCTAGGTTCTGGCTATGACAAACAATGCTGCTATGAACATAGTTGAGCAAGGCCCTTGTGGTAGGAGTGGGCATCTGTTAGGTATATACCAAAAGTGATATTGCTAGGTCTTGAGGAAGGTTATTTCCTAATTTTCTGAGAAATCACCATACTGATCTATTGGTATAGTCAGAGGCTATACCAGCTTTTGCTACCACCAGCAATGGAGGAGTGTTCTCTTTACACCACAACCTCTCCAGCATAAATTGTCATCAGTGTTTTTAATCTTGGCCTTTCTTACAGGTGTAAGATGGAATCTCAGAGTTGTTTTTATTTGCACTTCTCTTATGGCTATGGATGTTGAGCATTTTCTTAAGTGTCTTTCAGCCATTTTATATTCCTCTGTTGAGAGTTCTCAGTTTAGGTCTGTACTCTATTTTTTTTAAAATTATTTGTTCTTTTGATGACCAATTTCTTGAGTTCTTTATATATTTTGGAGATGAGCCCTCTGTCTGTTGTGGGGTTAGTGAAGATCTTTTCCCATTCTTCAGGCTGCCATTTTGTTTTGTTGACTGTGTCCTTTGCTTTACAGAAGCTTTTCAATTTCAGGAGGTTCCATTTATTAATTGTTTCTCTCAGTGTCTGTGCTACTAGAGTTATATTTAGGAAGTGGTCCCCTGTGCCAATGCCTTCAAGTGTACTTCCCACTTTCTCTTCTATGACGGTCAGTGTGGCTATATGTTGATATCCAGTTATGCCAGTTGGGGCATTTTGATTGTACCCTAAGTTGTAATAAGAATGGGACAAAGATAGTGAGGGTGAGCAATGATGAAGTTAATGAAAAACATTTAATCTGTGAGGTAGACAGCAAATGTTTTAAATCAGTAGGACTTACCGATGGTCATGTACAGGAAGACAACTTAGGAAACATGACATAATACTCATGAGAAAAAAATATTCATGATGTTCAACAATAGTCAGTCATGTACAAAAGAACTAAGAGAAAAAATGGGAAGAAAAAAGACATCCCTGGTTTGATTTCTACATGTTCTGAGGCTAGAAAAGTGTTTCTTTTTGATGAAAAAGTTAGAGGTCAAGTTGTACTAGGTTAAGAGATGTGGTAATGGATACTGCTTATATATATATATGCACATATATGCCTTATTCAGAATCATGGCAACAAAGAAGTGAATCTCAGAAATTCCATTGTAGGTTATCCAGTATTTGCATTAGCCAGGTCCTCTGCTTTTCTCTGGCTTTCTCTGTGTTCATTAAAATTGATAGACAAGAAATCTTGATGTCAGAAGCTGGGTGTAGTGGTGCATGCTTTTGATCCCAGCACTTGGGAAACAGAGGCAAGTAGATCTCTGTGAGTTCGAGGGCCAGCATGGTCCACAAAGCAAGTTCCAGGATAGTCAGGGCTGTTACATGGAGAAACCCTGTCTTGAAAAACAAGGAAGAGTTAGCATAGCATTAGAGATGAAAATTATTGATTGAAACTGGGGGAAAGCCTTCTCCTCGTCTCTGGCACTCATGCCACAGATACCTGAGAGCTGGCTCTCTCCCTCAGTTTCAGGAAAGGGATTGATGCTGGTGAGTCATGAGCGTACATAAGATGCCATCTAGATTACAGTTGGAGCATCTGGCTGTGGGAATACAAATAAGCCCCTTATCAGTGGGCAGGGCCTCTGTATACATGGGTTGGGCAGTGGAACAGAAAGCTGACCTGAAGAACACGCAGGAGCTACATTGAAACTCCAGTCCCCTCCAGAATTCACGGTGGCTTTGGACTTATTCATGATGCCACACACACATGGACCACGAGGAGGACAGTGTGGACTGACCCAAATCTTAGCTAGCTCTTATTACTGAGACAGGCTTTATCAATAGAGTGACACTCCTCCACACGTTCTGTCATTTAAATGTGGGTTCCTTATAAATTCCCAACAAATCTGCACTCTCTGACCTAGTGTTTCATAGTTTGATACCTAGTTCCCATTACTTTATTGCTAAAAGTGTTTCTCTTCTGGCCATATGACACTTTAGGATACATAGTAGAAGAATGTACCCTTTAGGACAAACATGATAATAGCCTTGCCTTACTACTGGCAACCTAGGTTAATAAGTTAATAAAATACCAAACAATATTATAATAAATATTATAATAAATTATATTATAACTTATTATTTATAATCATAATATAAATATTATAATAAGTTAATAAAATACCAAAAAAGACAATAGCAGAAATATAGATCTAGTTCCATAGGATCTGGGGCCCTAAAATAATGTGAGAGAAATTGATGTTGGAAATTAAATTGTGAATGGAAAATTGAATTGTTTTGAAGTCTTTGACTTGGAAAAAAAAAAGCCAATGTAACATAAGGAGTGTTTCTACCAGATGCAGAGACCCACTGTCAAAGATTTGGCCAGGCTCAGGGGAATCCTGCTGAAGAGAAGGAGGAAGGATTGTAGGAGCCAGAAAGGTCAAGGACATTGCAAGAAAACTCACAGAATCAAGTATTCTGAGCTCTTAATAGCTAACAGACCCTGAACCAACAACCTCGGAGCTGGCATGGGACTGACCTAGGCACTCTGCATATATGTGGCAGTTGTGCAGCTTGGTCTTCTTATGGGACTAACAGTGGAGGCAGGGGCTGTCTTTGACTCTTTTGCTGACTTTTGGGACCCTGTTCCTTTTATTGGGTTGCCTTGCCCAGTCTGAACACAAGGGGAAGTGCTTAGTCTTATTGGAACATGATATGCTATGTTTTATTGATATCCATGGGAGGCCTGCCTTTCCTGAAGAGGTACAGAGGGAAGTAAACTGGTGTTCGGGCAGATGGAAGGTGGAGAGGGCAGACTGGGAGGAGAGGAGAGGAGAGAAGAGAAACTGTGGTTTTATTGCTAGAAAATAAGATTTAATTTAATATTCTTCTACTGTCATCTCTCAGCATGGAAATATCAAATTAGAGTATCTTTGTACTTCATTGTGTTAGATGCTTGATTTTAAAAGTTTCTGTCTTGGTTGTAGACTTGAGTTTAACTAAAAAATAATTAAAGGACCATTGTCTTAAGATTAATATATCCAATCATGTTCAGATGTATGTAAAGTGAGCTTCTTATCATTAAGGTTTATAAAATTAAAATGCTAGTCAACTCTAAAAATCTTTGCGAATGCTCTGTATGAAATCATCAGTCAAGATCTAATTCTTTATGGGGAAGAAACTAGCAAGTTCAACTCACTAGAATGCAAATTTGTTTTCCTTTTTAATAAATGTCAAATTATATGTATGCTAAATAATTGCTCAAGATAATTTTTTCATGATTTGTGTCAGCAGTTGTTCTATTTGTATAGCTATTTTAGTTACCTATACGTCAGGAGTCATGTAAAAAAATCTCTTAGACAGAGAGAAATTCAAAGTGATGTTTAAGAAGTGCTGGCTTCTTCACTCCACACAACAAATACATTCTTGAAGAGAGGTTTGATTGGGGCATTTTCCTGCTGTTCAAAACCTTGTGATTTTATTGCTGAGAAAAAGAACTGAGCAAGGAAGAGGCAGGAAGAGGTGGACTGAATAAATATGTGAAAATAGGGCCAACAATGGTTGCCCCTGGACTGTGAGAATATCAGTTTTTAACACGTGTGTATTTTGCCAATTTCTACAAAAAAAAAAACATTGGATTTTTCACGTTAGAAAAACAGGCTAGAGAAAGGCAAAAGGGATTCACATCCCATCTTGAATAAATCCTTAAAAAAAAGCTTATCTATGTATCACAAAAATTCTGAGGTTCCATTGCTGTGATAGAAACACAACAGACAACCTTCCAACTACTAGCAGAGAAATCTGGGGTTTTAGCAAATGGTTTCATAACATCTCAAAGAACTTTGCAGAAGTGTTTTAGGATAAAAGGCTGATGTTTAAAATAAAAGAGTCAGAAATTTTACCAGTCTGAGTTCTCTTGAAGACTAGAATGCTGACAAACACCTGTTCTCTTTCTAGATTAATATTAACTGATAAGCATTCCACACTGATATTTATTTTTCCCAACTTAATATTTTTATTGATTATTTGGGAATTTCACATAATGTACTCTGATCAGGTCACACTCACTTCCCAGTCCTCCCAGGTCTGCCCCTGCCAATCCTTGTGAGCACCCCCCCCACCAGAAAACAAAACACAAGTCCAATCTGGGTTGCCTACTGGAGCGTGGTCAAACTAGCAGTGGCCAGACCCTTAAAGAAAACTGAGTCCTTCCATACCACACCCCGCAAGTAGCTATCCATCAGCTGTGGAGAGTTATTCTTCTGTATGCTTACCACATTTTTTAAGTGTTCTCTTCAAATGCTTCCTATTTTGGGGGACAGGGTAGAGTTTGTCACAAAAGCCTTCCTTGTGACTCTTTCTCTACTGTGAGTTTGCAGTCACCAATACCAAGCAAAAGTAGCTTCCTTGACCTTATAGTCATGGGGTGTAGGGATAAGTCCCGCTCCTCGGGCTAATGTTTGCCTATAAATTTGGCTAGTGTGCTCCCAGCCACTGCTTCTGCTTTCCTGGTCTCCGCGGGAACGGTGGTCTGTAAGTGTATTTCTCCATTAAAGCTGTATATATTTTTACAAGCTGTCTGCATTCGTTCACGCCATTACAATGGGGAGCACAGATCACGGACTTCCACATGGCAGCCAGTATCAGCACAGACAAGGACACCAACTCAGCCCTGTACTGTAGCATGGACCAGGCACACCACCATGGCCCTTGGGCACAGCACAGGTCACAGACATCAACCTGGCCTCTGGGGCATGGGTCACAGACACCAATATGGTTTCCAACATGGACATCAATACTCCCTTTGGTCACAGCACATACCACAGACACCCTATGGTCTTCAGAGGAAGCGTGTTACACAGACATCAACATGGCTCAGGTTGCATCACAGATTACTCACGTCTACACGGCCCTCCGTGACAACACGGGTCACAGACATCAATACCAGCCCTGGCTGAAGCAGGACCATATTCTCCACATTGCCTCAGGCGGTACTGGCTATGTACATCAACATGACCTCTGGCAGCAACCTAGACCACAAAGAATATCATTGCCTTCTGTGGCAGCACAGACTACAGACGTCTTGCCTTGCTTCTGGTGGTAGCAAGCCTCAGACATCAACACAGCCTCCAGCAGTCCAGACCACAGATACCCACATGAGCCTCGGGCTTCATTACGGCCTGGAGCAGCATCAGGGACCATGGATACAACATAGCCTCCATGGGCCGTGGAGGTCTTTTGAGGATGTCCAATCCAGAAAATGAACCATTCTTTGTCTTGGATATTGACCTCATTGACCACAGCCTTCTCTCGCACCTAACCTAGCACCACTGTAGTGTCTCTAGTTCCTCTAGGTTCCACCTCTCCCCATGGTGCATGCAGTGCTCGGATCCTCCATCGGTCCCACCTCTCCATCGCATATTCGTTTCTCAGAGTGACTTTGGGAACTTCAGTGTGTCACACAATGTATTTTTCGTACGCACACAGTCATTGCAAGGAGTCACTGGTCTGGTGCAAGGTTTCTGGTTTGCAAAGCATCATAAATACTGGACCATCACCGAGACTCATCTCTGATATCCTGCTGTTGCCTGGAGTCATGGTTATCCTGAAGCTAGGCTGCGGGTGGGGACAGGGTAGGCTCGGTGAGAGCTCTAGGCAGCTTCACACCTCCCTGCCCTGGTCTCCATGCTGGCTCCCCTGAGACTCGTCAGGACCCACCTTTGTGCTTATAGCCTTCAGGAAGCACCCTTCCACCTGCTCCTGGCCGCTCAAATGGGCTAGCAGCTTGGACTCCAGCTGAGTTGGTTCCATGCTGGGGCTGGCGGGTGGGCCTAGGACCAAGCTCCATTCAGTGTAAGGACATCTGGTTCTGCAGAAGTGGCTCTTTCATGTGCTCCAGAAGAATGTAGATGGAAAAGATGTTGGGGTGGACCTACTCAAAGTGCGGGATCTGGGCCCGGATGGCAGCTAAGTTGGCCAGCCCCCGCCTTGCTGCTGGCAAGGGCCTTCTAGCCCAGCCAATGGAGCCTGGTAGTTATCTTTAACGTATAGAACCTGCAGCTCTTCCATCTTGGTTGACTATTTTATCTTAATAACCATGGATAGTGTACGAGAGGCTTTATGCACATGTTTGATGAATCATTCTTACTGTATTGTATTTCTGTACCTCAAAAGTCAAGCAAAACAGATAATGACACGCTTGCCCGAAGACACTTGTGGTGACTTGTGATGCCTGATTCCGCCTGGCGGCCGTAAAGCTGATTCACCTTTGCGTCACTTCTCCTTTGTCTCTGAAAAGTGCGTGCACGTTTTCAAGATGAGATTTCCCAAGCAACAACGCTTCTGTGATACAGCATGATTGTACGAGCATCTACTCAGAGAGTTAGCAGATTCTGTTAACATTACGTGTCCAGAAAGAGCAAAAAGGTTTTCCTTTCTAGGCGGCTAATATTGTTTGCTCTTGTTTGGGCCTTGTCTGCAATTCACTTTTCTTTCCAAGTAATTTAGTTGATATAGGAGCATAAGAATAGATTTATGCAGTCAAAACATAGATATTTAATTTCCAAAATTATTCTCATTTATGAAAAAATCAATTCTTGGGACAATATTTTAAATATAATATCATTTCCAACTTTTCAAGTTTTTGAAATTATTATCATTATTCTCTCTCACATCTATAACTGTCATGAGAGTTACATGATAATATATTCAATAGTTATTGGCATATGAGTAATATCTACCTTCTACCCAAAAGGGGGCTATGCTCAGAAGAAGCCGGATAGACTGGGCATATTAATCTGCTTTTTTCATTGTCTTTAAACTGCTGTGCATTTGTTGCTGTGATGAGCTTCTGGTTTTCCTCATGCCCAACATGCATTCTGCCCCAAGCCCCTTTTGTCCCCCAGTCAGATATAGAACAGGGGAGCTGGTATGCTAGGCTGTGACCCATTAGAACATATGCAATGATGTTAGGCAACGGACCAAAGGCTGCAAAATACATTCTTATAATGAAGATCTTGGTTACAAGTCTATGAGCACAGGTTTGGTTGTGCCTGATGGAACTATGCTTAAAACAAGCAAACAACACAATTGTAAGCAAGCAAATGCCCTCAAGTACTGTTCACATGATTCATTTGAAAGGAAAGATGACATTATTTGAAGGCAGGAGGGACTTTTCTAGAAAAAAAATAAAGAAAGTGAGAGGAGAGAAGTAATTCTGTTCTTTCCAAAACTGGACCTCTGCTGACATCACCAAGCGTTCTGGGGATACCTGTGATGTTTCTTTAGTCTTTTGTTGTTTATACTTGGACTCTTCTAGGTCTTTGTTCTAACTTAACACAACAGACACACACACACACACATTTTTAAATTATAATACCAGTATATCACTATCTCTATATATTTTTCTGAGATTGAAACTTAAAATTTTACAGCTGATGGGAGGGAACAGGTGACAAACAGCTGATAGACGTCTATCAGAAGGATCTATTTACCTCGGAAGCTCTGTGAAACTGACTCGTGAAAGGATTTCCATATTATAGCACGGCATTACACATTAGAAGTGTTTACAAACCAAGGATGGTTGAAATCACAGCATTTTGTTTAAATCTTGTGAGATACGTATGAGGTAACTCAGTTTCCTCCCCCAATGGTGGTTTGTGTGACTAGTTACATGTGTTGAAACTGGACACACTTGCACGCTGTTTGCATACTTGCACGCTGTTTGCACACTTGCACGCTATACTACCCATGCCATGGCTGTTTTTCACAGAAAGGGAGTGACTAAGAGTGACCACAACAGCTCATGTGATCAATTCCAGAATAGTCCTTTTACATTCCCAGCCTCAACATTGCAGAAGTTCCAGGATCAAAACTGTCTCTCCTCACCTTCACAACCATCTACAACTGGGAATAATTAGTTAAACCCTAAAGCCTATAAAGTGACTATCTATCACTTAGATACCACAAGAGAGCGGAACAAGTCAGCCACAGAAACGTGTAACTCCCCTTGCAGTATTTCCAGCATAATTGTGCAAAAATGCTTTGTCCCTTGGCTTTTTTAAAGTCTTTTTGTTCCTTTTATTATCATATCTGATTATGCTAATACCTTTGTTTTTCACATTTTACACAGTTATGTCACCTTGGCATATTTCAAATCCCAACATTAAGTAAGAGTTATAGAAACAGTTGCTTCATTTTAACAATACTTTATATTGGCATTTGGTAATATATTACTTGTTTTATTAGATTACAATTACATATTTATTGATAAGAATTAGAAATTATAACAAAAAACCTACATAAAATGCTTTAGAACCTATTAAAACATATTTATGTTACAATATATATGCATTTTTTTCATTTTTTTATTTTATTGAGAAAAGGAAAAAAAAGTTTCAACCTCCTCCCAGCCTCCCACTTCCCTCCCCCTCCTCCCACCCTTCTTCCCCTCCCCCCACTCCTCTCCCCCTCCCTCTCCTGTCCCTTGGCTTTGTACACATCAATCCTGATGCATGGCTTCAATTTAAGAGATCTAATCAAGAACTTCTTGGGATAAAACTCAGTGTTAGAAGCTTCTCGTGAGGATAACAAAAAGAGCTGAGAACAGTGGTGTTGCCCACATAGTCGCTTACCGAACTTTATGAAACAGAAATATCTGGAGTCCACGCCCAGGGAACCAGATGCAGGGATGCAATGGTCTGGAACTTGGCTTGTATGTGATGACTTTAGAAAGTCTCTACTTTTGACTGTTCATAAAGCCAGGCAGAAAAGATAGCCTCACAGGTTCAATGCCTCTTGGTCTGTAGGAATCAGGGGAGCAAGGGAGACATTGAATCTTCTGAGGGACAGCAGAACTATTTATAGCAATCTACCATATATATCCAGTGTACATACTTTGCTTTCTCTTTGGTTCACATAAAACTTTTATATTTATTTATTACATTATACAGTAGATTGCAATGTTTTCCCAAGGCTTTATATCATATTGAATAGTTAGTATGGAAATGTTTGGAAAAATACAAGTACTTCTATCATTTCCTTGCATCTCCTAGCGATTTTAACTCCCCTCCAGTAAAGCTAAAGTTCCTACGGTTAATTCTTGCGTCTTATTTCCCTTTATACTTCTGAGATGCATTCAACAAATGCTGTAACCTGAGAAATGTCCCCATCAACCCCTTGTGAATCATTCAGTTTGCTTCAGGGAATTCTTCTGGGCAACTCCTCCATGCCCTCTCTGGCCCTGGCACCGCAGGCACTGTGAACTTGAGTGCAAGGAGCTTATATTCCAGGACATGGATTAGACGCTTGCATCTCAGCTTCCGGCATGACTCCACACCTCCTCACATCAGCAGAAATGTGTCTCAGCAGAACTCCTGGACTGCCAGGAGCCAACATATACAGGGGCCTTGCCTTGTCAAACGAGCAATCAAGAATCAGCCTGCCTGGGGTTGTTGCAATCCTTCTGTCTATTTAAATGAACAAGTTCTGAGGACTTTGTGCTTCCTCTTACAAGGAACTGAAATGTCCCAATCACAGGAATGTATTGGCACAGAAAAATTTCAGAAACTTACAGTCTTAGTAGATGCCACAAATGCCTTGTTCTGGTTAACATATAAAGCAATAATTTCCCCCACCAGAACTTTGCATGGATATTATACATGCAATATTTAAAATGGATGGATATACCAAGAAGATATCTCTATACGAAGCATTTTAAAAACTGATTAAAGTAATTGTGTGAGTGTGTGTGGAGAGAGAGAGAGAGAGAGAGAGAGAGAGAGAGAGAGAGGAGAGAGAGAGAGAGAGAGCTCTCAGTGTCATCTTTATGGGAAACAAAGTTGGCCTTCCTTGAGGTCATATGAAGTGGAATAAGGCATCAAGAAAAGTCTTAAAAATCTCAACTCTTGTCCTCTCCTAAGCTGATGTGGTGTTTGACCTTATGCCATCCTTCAAACCAATGGTTCTCAACCTTCCTATTGCTGCTATTCTTTCATACAGTTCCTCATGCCGTGGTGACCCCATCCAAAACATTATTTTCCTTGCTACTTCATAGATGTAACTTTGCTACTGTTATGAATCATAATGTAAATATCTATATTTCCTGATGGTCTTACGCAACCCCTGTGAAAGGGCCATTTGCCTCCCTCCTCCCCCCCCCACAAAGGGGTCACAACACTCAGGTTGAGAACCTCTGCTTTAAAACAAAGAGCAAATGAATCTATACTCCATCTCCAGGGAAAATTAGACCTCATGGGGGGGGTACATGATCATGATAGGTGGGTCTGAAGACAGAAGACCTTAGATACCATTCACTGCCCTCCTTGTTCCAAGACTACCTTTGGGAAGAAGTGAGAAAAGTAAGGAAGAGTCACCAGTTCCCCTGACTTACTCAGGTTGCACCCTGGTGGACTAGGTCCCACTTGTGGGGTAGACTCAGAGAGTTTAGCTAAAAGAAAATTTGCTTGTAGAGAATACAATTCTTCCTTGGATTTTAGAATCCAATGCTATTAGTTTTGTGGTCAAACATTCTTTAGGAATACTAACTACATCACTGGGGCAATGGTGGACATTATGTCCAGAAATAGTTGTATTTGGTTTAGAACTAAGATAATGGTTCCCTTAAAACAGCTGTCTGAAGAACACATGTGTGATGACTTGCATAAAAATGGCCTTCATAGGCTCATATATTTGAATGCTTAGTCATGAGGTGTAGGGATAAGTCCCGCCCCTTAGGGGGCGTGTTCGCCTCAGGCTAATGTTTGCCTATAAATTTGGCGAGTGAGCGTGCTCCCAGCCACTGCTTCTGCTTTCTTGGTCTCCGCGGGAACGGTGGTTCTGTAAGTCTATTTCTCCATTAAAGATATATATATACAATCTGTCTGCATTCGTTTATGCTGTTTACAATGAGGGAGTGACATTGTTTGAAAGGATTAGGAGGTGTGACCTTGTTAGAGGAAGTGTGTCACTGGGGGGTGAAATTTGAGGTCTCAAAAACCCAAGCCAAACCAGGAGTCTCTCTTTCTGCCTACAGTTCAAGATGTAGTTTTCTCTTCTCCAGCACCATGTTTGCCTGCATTCTATTGGGTTCCCTGCCATGATGATAATGAACCAACTCTCTGAAACTATAAGCAAGTCCCTGTTAAAAGCTTTCTTTGTTAAGAGTTGTCTTTTCAAAACAACAGAACAGTGACTAAGATAGGTCCTATGCCATGCTAGGACCCAGTGTGTGTGTGTGTGTGTGTGTGTGTGTGTGTGTGTGTGTGTGTGTGTTGTTTGTGTAGGGAGTCATTGGTGGTTTAGTTTGAGTCTTTTGTCCAAATCTAAAAATCATTTATAAGAATGGAAAAGTATTACTTTACTTTAAAGTTCTACTTCTAACTCAAGTTATTCATTATAAAGAGCATAATTACTTTCAAAGGTGCCTTGAAAAATTCATCACAGCAAATCCTCCAGATAAATTACTACAGTCAAAATCTCAGAGTTTGATCTAAAATTAGTGTTTTGTTTGTTAATATTCTTTGCTTCTGTACAAAAGCTAATCTTAGATTCTATGTTCCTTGAAGTCCAGCCACATCAATCACCTATTGTCCTTTCGAATGAGGCAATAAAAAGTGATGTTAACAGAGAGGGGAGAGAAATATCCCTACAGAATCAACAACTGGGCACACACTGGGTATCACTTTCCTTTTCTGAGGAAGAACAGAACGGTGATCCCGCAGCTACTTTTAAAGACTGAAAACTAAGGGGACATAATCGCCTTGGCATGGAGATAGAGAAGAATATAGCTACTGCCCTGTTGTTAAGATAAAGATACCAATTGATACTGGAAACAGTCTGTTGCTCTTCCAGGCCAGCCTCTCACAACTCTGCTTCAAGTATCAATTGGTATCTTTATCTTAACAACAGGGCAACAGCTCTATTCTAGCATTTATGCATGCTGTACTTGGCATGTCTTCAAAAGCATCCTGCAATTCCTTAGGAGTGCCAGATGTCAGATTTCTCATGAGTTGCATGTACTTCAAGAGGTACTCCTGAAGTATCAGTAGACAGAAAATGATGCATCATGGAAACCAAATAAAAAAGTAAATTTATTGGACAAAATGTTATGCTTTCGTTTGACAATGGATTTCAACACCCTGGTCTCACACCACCGATATCCAAGAATTAGGGAATTTCTCAGTACGGTTTCTTCTCCTCGCCTTGGCTGTGGGTCACATAGTTTAGGAAACACGTTTTTAGAGCTGTTTCGGGGCAAAGCACAAGTGGGCCACTGTGAAAGTCAATATGAACCTACGGGTTTAAGACCCAGTCACTGAAAACACTTCAAAGACTCTGCATTCAGAGAAGACTGAGCATTTTTACTAACAACAACAACAACAACAACAACAAAAATATCAGTTAGGGTGCTGCACATGCAGGTTCCTGAAACCCTCCTCAGGTCCAAGGAACCACACTTTTCATACAGTAATGAACAATTTTGATAAGTACTTCCCTTGACTGCTGATAATATTAAAGATGAAATTTTTCTTAACTTTTAATGCCATGATAAAAATGGGCCATACTTGAAGGTTTAGTTCAGGGGCCGGTCTAGCATAATAGTCTGTTATAGAAAATATCAATAGGATATTGTCTTGGCTAGAGCTTCCCCTGATGTGAGGACATAGCATGACCATGACAACTTTTATGAAGAAAAACATTTAATTGGGGCATCTTACAGTTTCAGAAGTTTAGTTTATTCTCATTGTCGTAGTACATGGTGATGTGAAGACAGGCACGTTGCTGGAGCTGAGAGTCCTACATCTTGATTGGCAGGCAGAGGAAGTGAACTGGGATACTGAGCGTGGCTTGAGCATATATAAGGCCTCAAAGCCTGCCTCTCCAGTGACACACTTCCTCCAACAAGGCCATGTCTATTCCCACAAAGCTACAGCTCCCAGTAGTACCATTCACTATGAGATTATGGGGACATTTACATTCAAACTGCCACAGATATGGATCAGAATCACTAAAAAAACATTCCCACAGATACATGGTGGTGTTAGTGGTGTTGCTGCTGCTGGTACTGGTGATGGTTATGCTGGTGGAGGTAGTGGGGATAATGATGACAATGATGGCCACCCCAAGACTGTACCTTTTCCTTTCTCTAGTGATTAGACATCTTATATATTTGTTTAATGTCTCTTATATATTTATATATCGTACATATTGTATATTTGTTTAATGTCTCTTCCTCATGAGACTACTCAACCAATGAGAGCAATGTGTTTTATTCCTTGCTGCATTCCAGGTACTGAAAGGATGGAGATAGACACATGAGAAATCTTAATAAGTACTTGCTGGATATGTATGGGTCAACACCCACAGATATTAGCTAATCCCCCAGCAAACACGTGCTTTTAGGTGATGTGAATGGGAACTGAAATATGAGCTTGTAAAATTTCAACTCACCCCCACTTTTCATGCCCCGGCAAGGTTACTTCCAGAAAGAATGTACTAAGGGTAATTATGGACCTAAACCTGTAAGAAAACTTCAAAAACCATGATCTCTGTGCTTGTACTACAGCCGCATTAGCATTTATCACCCCGACTGGGCCAGGTGATGACATCAAATTACTCATCACCTCCCAACCCTTTAGTGCAGGCCTTGGCATCCCAGATAAAGGATGCCCAGGCCTTTGCATGGTTTAGCTCCACCTGAACTCTTGTTGCCACTTTGATATTTGCTTAGTCATCTTCTTCAGTGGAGCAAACTCTACTAGACACAAAGCTACATTTATGCTACTGTCCTCGGGCACTGTTCCCTAACCCTGCTGTGGCGACTCCTCCTTGGTCTTTAAGTTGAAACTGAAATACTGTTTCCTCAGAAGTTTCCCTGACTTTGCCATGTAGACTAGCTCGAGTTGAAACATTTGAGTAGCATTCTAAGATTTTAGTCCATAGCATTTATCACACACAATTCATTTAGCTTTGTGATACAATTATTAATTTTTAAGCAACCTGGTAAAGTCTTCAGTTTTGTTAAAAGGACATTTGTGGGATTTTCTTTGTATCCCTGATAATTACACAATATGGTCAATCAAGACATAGGGTCTGAATGAAATAACTGTCTCAAATGAAATCCTAGCAAGAAGGTGGCAAATTATTTACTACACACAATTATGAGTGGCTTTGAACTGCCAGAAACTTGATGCTTTTAAAACAATTTTTTTATTAATTCAGTTAGTTGTTCTCATTCTGTTGTTAATTGTAACTCTCAAGCATGACCGGCTTACTTGGTTTAATCCTTTCTGAGATAACTATTGTTACTTATCCATGAATGTCCTGCTCATCATGGGAAATGGGATATGTATTGTGTTCTATGGGTTCCCAAGTCTAATCCTTCACATTGGACAACTCTCGTTGTCAGAACCCCTTTATGTTTCCCCTTCCTTCTTGAAGATATGAGCAATTCTATCTATACTTGGGGATCCCTAAGTTTGTTTTTATTGTCTGTTTATCAGTCACTGGAAAGAAGTTAAATCATTAAATTACCACAAATTCAATTCAGAAAGACTTAAAAGGCCCCTCTACACCAGGTCCCAGCTTTTAGACCTTTCAGGACAAATTATGTCTGACTTTATTTTCTCAGTTCTCTGAATCCACGAGTCTAATTCTTACAGTGACAACTACACATCTATAGCCTTAACATGCCACATTTGCCCCGCCCCTTGAAGTGCTAGGCTTAGACATGCCTTGACATGTACCCTGAATCTGCTCTCTCTGCCCTCCTTCTTCTGACTTCAGGCTGATAAGATGGCTCTCAAGCCTGAGAAGGCCAAATCAGCTACGGGATTTATGACATTATTTGCTTTGAATCAAAGTTCACCGCCTGCTCTGGAGTTCTGGTTATTGGCCTCGGTTCTTCTACGCCATGCTTGTCTAGTGTAAAGTAAACCTCAGGTGACGTTTATAGGCTTGATTAACAGGAAACTAATTGTAGAGGTCAGGGAAAGGCAAGAATTGGTTTTGTGTGAAAGTCCACTGTCCCTTTGAAGGCATGCTTGAAAAATGAGTCAGCAATGGGAACGGGTTCATTACGTATCGCTGCAGTTTTACCTTCTCTCGTGAACTTTGCTTTCTGAAACAGGATCTCATAGAGCCTAGGTAGGCTTTTAGCTTACTACATGACCAAGGATGGCTCTGGATGTCTGCATCTTGCCTTTCCTCCGGGTGCCGCTAGGACTGTGCTTCCACACTGGTTTATGCTGACTGAGAGTAGATCCCAGGGCTTCATGATTGCTAGGCAAGGACTGTACCACCTGAGCTTACATCCCCAGCTCGAGCTGCTATTATATTTATATAGAACAATTATGTTCATTTTGAAATTATTCTGAAGCTTTCACACTCTGTGTTTCTCTGCTTATTTTAATTTAGGCTCCAATTCTGACAGTCCTTGCTTGGGGAGCTATGCCAGATGGAAAGCCAGGAGCTTAATGGGAGATGAAATCAGTTTTTCTATGTGATCTTCAAGAAAGGGATAGCATTTGAAGCTTAGAATAACTGAAAATTCCCAACAGTTTTTATTAAAAATAATAAATGACCATGAAGTTTGCCCAGAAGTGAAGAGCGTGAGTTGTCATTATTCTTTAATTTTTCCAGGCCTATTAGATAAATAGGCACTAAGTTAGAGCAATTAGACTTTAATTAGAAGTATAATTGGAACTTCCTGTGTATCTTGTGATACATAGTGATTCAGTGGGTTTGGATTTGAGATTCATCGGGCCTTTTTTTTCCAGCTGTAGCCAGTGCTCATGGTATCAGGCTGTAAACCAGTGTACTTATGGCTTACAGAGGGTGAGAGTTCAGCAGAGGCTGCATTGAATGAAACTTTCATTTATTGAAAAGATGCATCGAACTCCTAGATGTCCATTATGATTAAGACACGTCGGAGCCTGTACAGTCTTTACAATCTGCTAAAGAGTAACCATGCCCTTGTCTCAGTTGTTTGAGGACAGATAGTGATAAAACTGTGTAGGGTGTCAGAAGTTCTGTTTCTATAACGAAATACGGAGGCTGAGTACACTGTAAAGAACATTTTAGAGATGAGAATCTAAGATCAAGTAGCCCATCTGGTCTGTTTGGCTCCACTCTCTGCATCACAAAGGTAGAGAGGTAGAAAGTAGAGTAGTCATATGAATAAAGGAGCAAATAGGTGGAACTCTCCTTTAAGGACAAAAACAAGCGCTACAAAAGATAAGCATTAATTCTTCAAAGGCTATTGCCCCAATAATAGAGCTTTTTCACCCTAGGCTCCTTCTCTTTCTTGCTTCTTGTTTTTCTTCTTCCCTCCCTCCCTCCCTCCCTCCCTCCCTCCTTCCCTTCTTTCCTTCCTTCCTTCTGTGTTGACACACAGATTCACTCTGTAGTCCAGATTGGTTCCAAACTCATAGCAGTACTCCTCCCTAAACCTCTCAGCTGCTGAGATTATAGATACAACCAATACTTTAAAAGTGCCACTGCCTCAACAAGGCCCCAATTTCCAACACATGAAGCTACATCAGATAAACCATGTCCAGATTGTAGCTATAGAATTCAAGATTCTTACATCTGCAGTGTCAGGGAGGAGATTCACAGTTTCCAATGAGGTAAATCTCATCTAAATCCTGCAAGAGAAGAGAGTTAACAGCATATTTGAAGGAGCCCACATGCTAACTAGATGAGGGGAGAAATGCACTGTCAGAAGGGATGTTTCTGGCAGAGATCAGAGACATAGCAAGGTGTAACTCCCTCCTGAAAATGGAAGGTAGCAAGTGTTGCTAAAGTATAGTGAAAATATATAAAAGAAGCTGAAAGGTGAGATTGGGTTGAGTGAACAGCTGTCTCCTAATACTTACAAATGTAAGGACATGGAAAACTTTAAGAAACTTTGCAGCATCAAGAGTTAGCTGGAAACAGAAACCTTTGCAAAAGTGCAGACCAACTGTCCCCTAGCAGCTATTCCCCTGTCAACACCCAGCTTTGTGGTCTAGACAAGAGCAGAAATAACTGCTTAGGGGGCATTCACAGAAGCAGAAGTAGCTGCTTAAAGAAGGAAGAGGATATGCAGGAGTCCATACCCTGAACTCAACAAAACCAACCCCCTTGACCCTGAGTAAATCTGGCTTGCGGTTTTTGCCTATATATGTCAACCCCAAATGATGAGGGGGTCTCTTCCCTACTGCACTGTGTTGAGTAGTGGTCGAGCCCCCAGACTGGCTGGAGAGCACGCTGAATAAACCTTGCTTTTGCATTCTGGACTTGACTGGATTCCGGTGGTGGTCTCTCTGGGGGGTCTCAACTTGGGCACAACACAACCAGGGTGTGTGTGGTAGCCTCTTTATTGTGGATAGCTAAAACCCAAATAACATCAAATCTTTCAGTTAAAGTGTTATTGTTTCATACTATAGAAAAATCTTCTAGTTACTAATGTTAACATTATCCCAATTATAATATAATATTCTGGAGGTTATAGATACATATTTAGAAAATAAAGGTTTTTTTTTGCTTTATTTATAAGTACTTTTGGATTGTTTTAGAACAAGTATTTTTAAAAACACAGATATTGCAACTGAATAAAATTCCAGTGTGTCTAACGTCATAATTTCATTATCCACTCATCCAATAATGGACATCTAAGCTGGTTCCATTTCCTTGTCATTATGAATGGATGGATCCAGAAAATATATTAAATGAGGTGACTGAACTCAGAAAGATATACTTGTGTCTGGATAAACAGTGCTAGTTGTGGGTAAAACCTAAAACTAGAAAAAGTAGACAAAGAGGGGGTAAAATTATGAGAAAAGATAGGAGGTGGTCACGGGCCATGGAAAAGGAAAAGAGACCGAGTGAGAGAGAATACAGAAAGGGAACAGGGGAAGCAGGGCAGTAGGTAGGGGAGCAGCGTAGTGGGAGGAGCAGCAACCAACAGGGAGAAATGAAGTAGAAAGGGAATCAATAAAACAAACTTTGAAAATGCCACAATGATATCTGATAGTTTGTATGCTAATTAAGTGTTTTAAATGACAGATATTAATTTGGGGAAGACTCAATCCATATCTAATCCTGCTCATTTATT
>NC_022027.1:44265860-44301937 GCF_000317375.1 Microtus ochrogaster
TTTAAATGACAGATATTAATTTGGGGAAGACTCAATCCATATCTAATCCTGCTCATTTATTCATTTCATGTGGATGCACACGACTGAATTATTATTTTACATGGCCTACAAATTCAGGCCATGCTGCTGTTTATTTTAATTTAAAGGATGTAGCGCTACATTTAAAAATCCTTTATGGAGAAGGCCCCCTGAGGCTCTATCTTTCTTTAAGGATTCATACGTGGATAACATCATTGGGGTGGGAGAGAGATTTCCTTCAGTGATGTAGCTAGATCTGCTAAGATGCTGGCCCTGAAGTCTACCTTAAGGAAACTCACAAGGTCACACATATGTGAAAAGAGGCAGAAAAGTAGAAGTGGGGATACGTTGGGAGAGAAAGTAGTGGGTAGTGGGGGAACAAGCGACAAGGTAGCATGAAGCATGACTGAGGGG
This sequence comes from Microtus ochrogaster, assembly GCF_000317375.1. NCBI lineage: Eukaryota > Metazoa > Chordata > Mammalia > Rodentia > Cricetidae > Microtus > Microtus ochrogaster. The sequence continues at coordinate 44,266,293 of NC_022027.1, forward strand.
CATCATACACGTACAGAATGTCATAAGGAAACCACTATTCTATATAACTAATGTGCACTAATAATTTTCAAGTCCTTCCCTTATTTTAATGTCCTTTCTATAGAAAGTACAAGATAAATTCAAAGAATTTTTAACACCAGTGATGAAACTTTGAGTTCAGACACAGTGAAGGATTAGGGAAGATGTCAGGTGTATGTGGAAGAGGCATGTTGTGCAGAAGGGATTCTTCAGGGAAGCATTTCCGGTGTCTGTTTAGCAAAAATGGAAACAATTCCCACAACATAGAGAGACTTTGGATCTCCTAAAGCAGCTAACACGATGACATCCTATAACCAGTTCAAAGAAGCAACTTTCGGCTTACTGGTAAATTAATGCTACTAGCTTTGTACTTCTGTTCTTCCGGTGGCACCTTCTTCCTTCTCATCCTTTCTGAGGAGAAGACCCAGCCTCAGACAATGAACAATGCTCTTTGACCTGAGCAGTTCTTGTGTTTTCTTTCCTCTCTGACTTCGGTATGCTGTGCTCTCCCCCAGAACCAAACCTGTTTCTAGCCACAATTTGGTCCTTAGGGAACACAGTCACTGTGTCAGGACTCTGAGGACTGTTCCAGCTCCCCCGTAGCCTGGTGTGTACCCACGGGTGTAGGAGTGAGAGGGTTTAAAGGCTCCATGGCTTGCTATTTGCCCTCTGCCCCCACCGCTGGCATCGTGCCTTCTGATGCCAGTTGGCTCATTCACTCTCCAAAAGCCACTGTCTCCTCTGGATCTGGTCCATGTTTTCCCACCTTCCCATTTCCTCAGCCGGGAGCTCTGGCTCCAAGACAGAGAAATGCTTTCCTAAAGAGAAGAGTGATATCATATCCTTTTCCAAAACTGTTTATCTTATCCCTCATGCATGATGCACCCAGCTAGTCTAATTCCCTTTGTATGAGAGAGATGCCATTAACTTTTGTCACTGAATCAAATTAACTTTAAATGCGCTATGGTATCTTGGTAATGAAGCTGTCCTCAGAAGAATGCTTTACAATAAAGAATATGAAGTCAAGAATTATTCCTACCTAACTACTGTCATACAAAGTAAAATTTTTTTTTACTAGTGTTACTTGCTAAAATGAGTATGCCTATAGAAGACAACACTTCTGGGCCACATCAAATATAAAGTGTGCCTTTATTAGTATACAGTTATGAGGTTTATTTCTAGGTGAAAATGATGGCTATTTTCTGATTTATCTACTTCTGTGAGGCCACATGTTAATTAGAAACTGTAAATTTTCATATTGGTTGCAAAAATAGGAGCATGGCTAACTACAGGGAAGAAAACAAAAGCCACCCAGAGCTGAGCGAAGTTAGCTCTAGGGATTACAAAGGTCACATTTTCCAAACTGGGTTTCTATGTTCTCATCCCGGGTGGGCAGGACCAGAGACTAGAAAAGGAATGAGAGAAAAGCAACAGAAGCCAATGGCATCGACGGTGTTCTCAAGTGGGCGTAGAAGACAGACATCATTTCCGTATTCATGCAGAGTGTTACAGCTGCCTCAGCAGACAGGGAGACAGGAAGGCCAGTGTGTGAGAACAGAGGAAGATGTATGCACAAAGCCCCTTTATCCCTTCAGTTCTTCTGGTACTTCCTATGTGACAGGGAAATCCATGTGACACAGTGTTTCAGAACTCACTAACTGAATTGCCAGCTTTCTTATGGGGAAATACGGGGTGGCTGTTCCCCAGCTTCTGAAGGAATCTAGTTCATTCTGTCTACCTAGCATAGGTGATACTGCATTTGCGAGACTACATTTTTACTCCTTGTAGAATTCCATGTTGATTACTTTCCATACATGTATGCTCTTAAGGTTCCTAGGAAACCACATGTACACTGAAATAATCCCATACTCAAAGTCTTGCAGCTGCTGTTTTCTCCACATTGGATGCTGTCCTCCAAAACCATCATATGACTGTCTTCCTCGTCATTCATCCAGACCATGGGAGCTCTTTTTCCCTGTCAGCAAGCCCAGCCACATCCCTTTAGCCCCGCAAGTCAGTAGATCAAAACTTCTTAGTCTGGTCACCAATTGAAATTATTATCTTTCACTTTCCATTGTCCATATAATGAGAACAAGGACCCTAGTGTCCATCCTTCCGCTCATATCCATCTATAAAAGTTCTTGGCACATAGTAGGTACTCAGTTGGGATTTGCTGCATTAACCAGTGAGGCAAGCACGATGCAAGCTGTGGCTGCATGTAGTTGTATATTATGCTGATAACATTATTTTATCAGAAACAACAACAAAAAAATCTTAATGTGTTGTGACTATCTAACCAGCCAGTTGAAGGCCGTCACAAATGCAAGTAGAAAATTTGGGGAAAGTAGTTTGATTTGTTTTATTAACTAAAACTCAGATGATGAATAAGCTCTGGGGGTGTCTCTTTTGGCTCCTTACGCATTTCTCTTCTCCAGGGAAAACATTTTTATCTGCATCACCAGGAACCATCTTAATCCCCCCCCCCGTGTGTGTGTGTGTGTGTGTGTGTGTGTGTGTGTGTGTGTGTGAATGCACTTGAGTATCTAGAAGACTGAAGTCAATGTTGAGTGTCTTCCTTAATCACCCTCAACCTTATGTTTTGAGACATGGTTTCTCATTAAACCTGGAACTTCCTGATGTAGCGAGACTGACTGGTCATCAAGCCTGAAGGATCTTTCTGTCTTTTTGTCCCCAATATTAGGATTATAAGCATGTGCAGCTATGACCAGTTTTTTTCCGGATGATTGGATCAAGTTTTCATGTTTACATGCAAGGCACTTCCTTATCTTATCCATCTCCATAGCCCCTTTGTTCCACTTTCAGATGATACAGAAAACACGGGTTTGCATAGTTCTAGCATTTAGTGGCCTCTCTGTTTTCCCTACTGAGAACTTGAGTCGATTTGGGATGTATTCCCATCTAGAGTCTTAGTACTGGACACCGACATCAGTGTGAATTTTTGACATAGACAGTCACCCATGTTATCACTGTTCCAAAACAGATATGAAAGAGTTTGTATCACCTCAGGTTCCCAGACATCTCCAATCAGTATCCTCACTTACTCAGCCTATTATGGTCATAGGAGGCACTTTGTGAATTTTTCTACTATCTATTCATTTTGCCTGTTCTTCAACTTTATATATTTAGAATATATTGCGTTTATGATTTTCCTAACTGTTTTCATTTCATGTGAGATTCCACTTGTAACTGGGTATATCATTCTTCTTTCTAAATTCTATTCAATCATAGGACTGTACAGTTTGTTTTACTATTTTGATTTTTAATCTATATTTGAAATTCAGTTCAGGGTCATTGTGGGGAAGATGACGATGCATTGCCCTTATACAATCTTTGGTAAATACATAATAGAATGTTTGTTCTTAAATAGGTATGTTCTTAACTTCTAATACAAACTTTCAGACAGTTATCTACAGAAATGAAATAAGTGTGTAGTAATAAGAGTGGCGGGGCTGCGTCCCCAGCACCCCGGCCACCTGGCTAGCTCATGGCCCGAAATAATTACACGGAAACTGTATTCTTTTAAACACTGCTTGGCCCATTTCTATCTAGCCTCTTCTAGGCTAATTCTCACATAATAATTTAGCCCATTTCTAATCATCTATGTAGCACCGGTCTTACCGGGAAGATTCTAGCCTATGTCCATCCTTGGTCGGAGCTTCATCACGTGCATCTTCCCGGGAGTGGGGAGCATGGTGTCTCTGTGAGGCGTCTGCCCCCAAGAGGAGAGCTGTCGAGTCTGAGCTCACTTCCTCTTCCTCCCAGCACTCTGTTCTGTTTACTCCTCTCACCTATGTTTTAACCTATGAGGGCCAGCCAAGCAGTTTCTTTATTGCTTAACCAATGAAATCAACAGATTGATATATGACACTCCCACATCATAAGTGTTTATACTTTCTCATTTAATAATATCATCAAAATCTTCAACAGTTAACATATACCACAAAAGTTGCTGAATTCAATCCACAAAGAATGTTCAGACCTTTTAACCTCATCAAACCACCCACCTACAGTCTCAATGAGTTTTTTTCTCCTTCCCTATATTCATGCTTTGATACCATGACAAAAGTTTGGGTTTGAAAGGACTGAAGGCTCTGGTATGAGACCATTTCCTAGGTTACTTTGTGGTAAGGAAACCACATAATGTGCAATAAGTCCTCAAGCCATCAGGAGCTGGCTGTAATAACCTAAGAATAGCAGGCAGCTCACTTCCTAGTCATTGGTTCTAGTGCCACAGCGCTGACAGCAAAGAGAGTAAACAGTCCCCAGCATGGCCATGGCCCAGACACAACACAGGGCATGTTTATAGAAATCCCAGGCAGGCTCTTTGTTTGAATCCCACATAGTTCCTTCTGTTGAAGTCAGTTAAAGCTTTGCGATGGAAACTAATTAAGAGACATGTAGGAGAAAACAATACTCTCAATAGTGGGGTGGAAATGACAATCGGTCAAGGGAAAGAGTTGCTACACCTGAAGCGAATCCACCTCAAGTGATGTCCTCACAGGTCACCATCACTTGTGCTGAAACTCAAGACTGAACACATAAGTGTTTATTATTTCCTTTTTATTTTGGGAATATATGAAGTGTACAAATAATGGTTTTTGTTACAACGTTCAAAAACACACCAGATATGGGTTACTCATGTTTGTCACTCTTTACCCCTGTTCCTCTTGGTAGGTTTCCTTGCTCTCTCTGGTTCCACCAGAGCTGGAGGCTGCAGGAGCTTCAAATGTTCAAAGGAATTTAAGGAAGTTTATGCTTGTGAACTTTGTTTTACTTTATTTGTCTCTACACTTATTATAGTTCTCTTCTCCTTATTTATAAGCATTTTGGATTTTTTTTCTAAGGTGTACTTTGAACATTTGAGTATTTGGGAAGGTAGCAGGAACATAGCATTAAAAATTGTTCTACAGTTGAAGGCCACATATCAATCCTTTCAGAAATGCCAGTGACTCCATCACCGACTTTTTTTTTTCCCTCTGGAAAGCAGATCCAAAATGACTGGTGTGTGACATTGTTCCTGGGAGATGGGAACAGAGGTCTACCCATCCCAGATAGGCAGTCCATGACAGAGCCAGGTAGAGATACTACCAAGGTTCTACTTGGTGAACCAATGGGTTTACTGGGGTTACTTATAAGAGTATTGGCAAGGTGTTACTTATAGGATCAGAATGGCTCAAATACAGCTGTATCACTAAAGCCCACTCCAGCATAGATAACAACTCATAAAAGCTGGAATCCTGCAGCTCTCACAGAACAACTTGCAAGCACCTCAGTAGGTGGAAAAGTGTCTTTTACAGGCAGCTCAGTCAGTCTGATCCTTCTCTGAGAAGTTTGCCTGTATCTGTCTCTTCCAGGCAGCTTGGATGGTCCAAAAATACCTTTTGGCAGTCCTTATTACTTATTAAGCTTGGGAAAGAAGGGACCTAAAGCATCTGTTCAATTTCAGGAACTTCCTGAAGCTTCGGTATTGTTGCCTATTAATTTAAGGAGCTTCCCTTTAGAAGATCCTGAGTCTTAAAAAACTTCCCTGGAAATTGGAATGTTTCATCTCCCTTTACAACACAGTGAGTCTAAAGAGATGCCCTGCAGAATGGAAGGTTTTAGCTCAGAGGAAATTGCTACACAACACTCCACCCCTTTCTCCTGCTCTTACATTCTTTCTGCCCTCTCTTAATCAATGTTTCCGTATCTTGAGAGAGAAAGAAATAGGATTTTTTTAAAACTCTACTGGAGAAACAAGCGTTCACATCTCTTTATTTATTTGTTTCCGGTACATCTCAGTGGAATTTTCTCTGTTACAGAACACAAGAGAAGACAGAAAATCAAACAGGAAAATCTCCAATGAGACACTCACAGCAATAATAACCCACATTAATAAACACAGATATCGGGGAAACTGCTTAGTCAGTACATAATATTTATTTAGCAAAGCAAAACAAATGACTTTTCCACTATGCCCTATCATTTTTCTGACCACAGGCTTTTTTCTAAGTTCCAATTACCAGAAACAGATTTCTGCATGTGCAGTGGTCCTTAAGTTCAGTGACGAAGCTGATTCTATCGACTGCCCACTGTCCTGTGCTTTATGACACCCCCCTAGGAAGAAAATAGAACCCAGAACCCATACCCGAGTAGAATTCGGAGCCATAATTGTCCCTGGAAACTTTAGTAGTGTCTGATATTATTGCAGATACCTGAAGAACTACTAAAAGTGAATTGTCGTCATCCAATAGGGATAACTTGCAAAAATAGAATCAGGGTTTAATCTGTTTGCTCATCACCCTTATTTCCAAGGTCCATTCTAAATGCACTGGATATACTCAGTAGATAATATAATCTATCATTCAAATCCATTATTTACTATAGTATAAAATAATTCATAATTTACTGTCGATTCTGAAACCAGTAGCTAAAGTTTACATGTACTTTACAGTAAGAGGTTTCTCTGACTGGAAAGAATCCCTTTAAATAGAAGATGTTATCATACAATTTAGATAACATTTATGAGAGTTTGAGAAGACCAAATCTGGATGCTGTAGGCTTGACCACTCACTACACTGAGAATGACCCTCCAGACATGTGGATGGCTGTCCTGGTGTAAGAAGTATAGGTGACAGAAGAGACCATCTTCTCTTAAAACTGGCATTCTTTACCCAGAGAGGGATGCGTTCACTGAAATCACCTTAGTCTGGCCCACTGGGAAGATCATTTTGCTAGTTTGTAGCTTTTAACTACAGAAAGGAGAAAAAAATACAAGTTAAAAAAATGATCTTTGTGCAAATGTTAGAGAACATAGAGAAGTGATTTCCTAACCAAGAGATAAGCACTGTTAACCTTTGTTTGCATCCTTTCTGAATTCCTCCATGTATGTGTATTATACACACATACTATACATACGAATACTTATAAACATTGTTTCATATTACATATTCATGCTGTTTTAAACTTTTTGCATTTTAATAAGTATGAACATTATGTCAATTATTTGCTTTATTTAAAGTATTTGCTCAAATTTATAATTCATTGAAATTATTTAAAAGTGTTATCCATCACTTCAGTAGGACTTATATCATGGCGTCCAAACTAGCTCAGGGAAGGCACCATGAAAACTCAACGTTTTCTGAAATTTTTCAAGGGTGCTGCTTGAATATCCTAAAATTTCCAGCAACTTGATATTAAAATGTATCTTGTAGGATAATTTGACATCTTCAGAAGTGACCAAAACTGGGCTGATGAGATGGTTGGTGAGCCATTTAGTGCCACACCTGATCATCCGATTTTAATCCCCTGAATCCATGTGGTCCACAAGGCAGAAGGAGAGTAGATTCCCTAAAAGAGGCCTCTGACTTCCACGTGCATACTGTGCACATGAACTACACACACACACACACACACACACACGCACACACACACGCACACACACACATGCACACACACACATGCACACACATAATCAAAAACTGATTAAGTCAACAAAATTTATAATTTAAAGTAGGAAAGAAATCTAAGATTGAACTCACAACTGCCAGAGTCATTGCTGGTGGCCTAATTTCATGTCTAAGATTCTAAGGAAGAACATTGAGTACATGGCTGTTTGCAGACTTCATAATCTGCCTTTGGATTCTTCCTTTTCTTTGAATTCTATGTACAGCTGTCTCAGTTTTATTAGCTACCAGATGTCTGTTCTTCTCTTGTGATCCCTCCACTCACACTCAGGAAGTCCGGGGCAGTAGGACGTACAGAGACCTTTTCTGCTTTGATTTAGAGTTTGCTGCTTGAGAGACAGGAATGACTTATGTACCAAATTAGTAATTTCTTTACTTACAATTTGCAAAACTACTATTCTTACTGGACTCTGAAACAAAAGCTCATTGGGATCATGCAGGGAGTGGGCAGTAAAACCTGGACAAGAAAGCTTAGGTGTTGTGAAATACACAGACACTGAAGAAATCTGCAGGTGCAGGTCATCAAGAAAATGACCACAGATCTCTTACTGCTTTTTTCTCTTTCCAGTGTTTTAGAAAAAAAGCCAGCAGAGGTCTTGTGGGGACTATGACAGATCGGACACCTGCTGAATTCCCTGAGAACTCTTCAAAATGGACTCTCCCTTCTCACCTCTTCATTTAGTAGATTTGGATGCTGTCCAAGCCTGTGCACTTTTCTTTTTAATAGACCTTGCACAAAAGAACTGTGACTGAAGCCAGGTGCTATCAGTGAATTCAGCAGCTAGCTTTCTCTTCGATTAAGGGCTAAAAATAGCTTTTGTCTAGCAATGCTTCGAAAGAACAAACAGAAACAATTAATGAAATAAAAGCCTAAGTCCAGTGTCCTCAAACCCTCTGCTGTTTTAAAATCCAATTCAAGATGCACACTGCTCCATGGCCTTCGTGCTTCTTGCTCCTACTCATGTTGTCTCTGCGCCTCTGAGCATCCACACTCACAGTGTGGGAGAATCATTGCCCGTTCTAAGTCTTCTACCTCACATACGGCATGTCTCATTACTTCAATTTATTTTTATATATTGTTTCTCTGGACTTTAACTAACTCCCATTAACTAAATCTCCTTAAAGTCAAGGACAGTGTGAATTACTTGAAGTTCTAGCCTCCGTGCCCAGACGACTGCTACATTCTCAAAATATATCTGAGGAAGCAAACTGCATATCAAATTCATTTTGCATTTTTATGTAAATGTGGGCATGGTGTAAACTGACAACATGGCCTCTCCAATATATGGTTGAGGGGAAGGTTTTTATTGTAGATATAAAGGGAGAGTAGAGACAAAGGTATCTGGAAGTGCCCAGAGAAGAAAGTAGTAGGCTGATCAGGGTCAGAGGAATGAACCAGGCCATGAGAGGAGAGGTGGGGAGAAAGGGAGAGAGAATGACAAAGAGAGATTGTAGGAAAAGGAGACAAAGAGAGGGCAAGAGAGAGAACTAAGAGAGGAAGACGAAAACACAGAGCTGAAATATAGCAGAGTTATAAGTCTGAGAAGCTGTGGGGAGGGAAGCCTCTGAGCTGAAGGGGTGGGGTGAGAAGAGCAGAGAGGAGTCTGGATGCCAGCATGGACTTTGAAAAGTATAACAGATATCTGCAATACTGAGGGAACCTAGAGGCAAGCATGCACTTTGATATGCTAATAGCCAGCACAGAGAGCCTTTGGTCCCTTCTGCCAGGGATAAGGGAAAGGCCTTCTTTGGTAGAGGAGACTGACCTCACAGATTCCCGAGGAATGCTGGCTTTTGTCTAACTGCCAAAATTTGGACCTGATAAGTATTTGTATATTACATTTTTTTGTTGCTCTTGTTGTATCTTTTTTATCAAATTGCTGGTTTCGCTCATCCCATCATTACCTATTTAGATGCTCAACTACAAAAGCCAGGTTAAGTCTTAAGGAAACAGAAATGAATCATTCTTAGACCTGGATAATTTTCAAGGTAAAAAGTGGAAAATTATAGAATATTTAATGGAGCTAAATGGAGTATATTACAATGTATGAAATGGTATTTACAACGGAGAATTGTGGCTAGCTCATCTGTTGACTCATAAGAATAATACTTAGCCCTATCTGTACAAACACAACGTCAACTTTATTGACAGGCACGTGATACTTTTGGTTTCATGGGGCATCTTTTAGCAGAATCAAAGTGAATTTCTTTTCTATCCATTTGTATTGGGATTCAGATAACAGATGCTAAATTAGTTAGGAGCATCTGCCCCCAGGAGTGCCCTTAGCCTCACATAACTTCACAGAAACTTCAGTGTATCGGGACATAGGAGAGTGCTATTTCACTTGAATTTGTCGACATCAGTCCTCACGTTCTCAGTGTGCCTCGCAGACCTTAGTGTCCTGCATTTACATAGGATTGGGTTCCTACTCATTCACATGTCCCAGAATGTATGACGCATCAGTGGGTGCTGCTCTGTGATGCTGGCATCACCCCTGGGTTGCTATCTGATGTATCATAAACTGCCCAAATGTCTTCATGAGAAATAGGGCAAAGTTCACAGACTGAAAATTCTGAAGGTGCTTACTTTGCATGCCCTGTGGGTAGCTCTGGTCTTCAGTGTGTTGCTGAAGTCACCATCATAACATCAAGGATGCCCTGTACTAGGTGTTCACAGCACTTTAGGCTTTATGCTACTCACTTGTGGATCTTCTACCTTGTGTCCATTGAACAAAAACCAGGTGTTTTGTTCCTGCTTTTGGAGGAGGGATTTGGGTCTTAATACACTATCTAACTTAGCTTGTAGTAGAGTTTATGTGTGAAAACCTAGATTTAGTCTAAGAACTATTCTGCCCCATGACTAGGTTATGTAGCAGAAACGTTAATGATCCCTTCCCAATTTCTAGCCAGAAAATGACCAAGGAATTTCTATATTAACAGCCAACTTTGAGTTCAAAAAGAAAGCAAATTGGTTTTAATGATAGGTTTTCCAACTTGTATAGATCTTACTAATAAGTAAGGAGCTGCAGAGAGTGTTCAGTGGTTGGAGCACTGACTGCTTTTGTAGAAGCCCCAGGTTCAATTCCCAGCACCCACATGGCATCCACAGCTGTCTGTATCCCCAGTTCCAGGGGATTCACTGCTGGTTTGCAGCTTCCAGGCACCAGGCACTAAGCACAATACACATTCAGACAAAACACCCATTATCATAAAATAAAATAGCAATAAATTATTTAAGAAAAAGAAAAGTTAGGATAATAGGAAGCAAACGTGTCGTACTACTTCATCTAGTTGCCTTGTAAGCAAATTCAAGTCATTGTTGTGCATTGTAAATAAAAGTGATATTTACTGACTAATTGAAAATTAAGAGAAATTTAAGAAAATGAGTGGAACAGCAAGAAGAGAAAACGAAACCCATGTGACTAGAGATGTGTGCAGCTGTATAAGCAGACTGCCTGAACCCTGCAGGCAAGACGAAATCGTTCTGAGATACAGTCACCTCATCCACCGAAACAGATGAAAGAGCAGGTTCCTGTTCCACCTCGATGGGCAGGATCATCTTTGCCCTCATCCTTACCTTTGCCCACCCTAAATCTCATCTTTCCATTCAAACTTCCTGCTCAGAAGGGCTCCCAGGGCCCGGCCCATCCCCCCACAGAACTGTCTGTCTGAGATACTCACAAACCAAATTGACCTGCAGCCTCCTTTCCCAGGGCGCTAAGAATCAGTCCCTCCTATCTGCTTTGTAAAATCGCTGAGCCCACACCACTGGGTGCCTAACAAAAAGGGAGCCCCTCGCCAAATCTCACTTTTGGCACCCTCCCCCCAAAGTAAAACGGAAAGTTTACACAAAATACATCTTCACACAGTTCTGGATTTTTTCTGTATCTTATCCCATAAAGCCCATGTCAGTGTTTAACTCACTCCCTGTGATAATGCTGGAGAAAGAGAGAGAGAGAGAGAGAGAGAGAGAGAGAGAGAGAGAGAGAGAGGAGAGAGAGAGAGAGAGAAACGTTTCTCAGAATTAGGAAGAACTCATGAAGACAACATTCCTGTCTCTTAGCTCCCTTTATCCTCCTCAACGGCTAACTTTGCTAAGTCACAGCTGCTCTTTAAGCTCTATGTCCTTAACGTGGGACTTTGTTACTCAATCTCCGGCCTGTTATCTTGCTAACATCAACATATATGCAGAGGTTTTTCAGATTCGGTGACACTGGGACTTTGGGCTGTCAGCTCTCCGGCATCACTCCAGCTTCGAACACGAGTGGGAAAGTTTCTTTCCGCGTTGACAGTTCAATTCCCACTTCTTCCAGGCTGTTGTCTGTCTGCCGGGTTTGGTTGGGGTAGTAACCTCCTGCCACCTCCACCCACAGTCTATGACTTCAGGGGCGGTGACTTCGGGCGGGCCTATAAAGGCAGCAGGTGCTTAAGGCACCCTTAGTCTGCTCGCACCGCTCCCTCCTGACCTGCAGCCACCGCCCCGACATCTCAAGTCAAGCCCGAGGCGCTGGCCGCTCCCGCAGCCCGGAGCCCGGCGGGCTGGGCATCCCCGCACCTGCGCTCTCTCGCTGCTCCGTGGTCCCGCTGCTCCCGCCACCCGGTGCCGCCCTCGAGTCGCTGCAGAGACCCGGTCTCTGCCGGCTCGCGCGGGACCAATGAGAACTCCGCTGCTGCCACGGGCACTCCCGGTGCTGTCGCTGCTGCTGATCTTAGGCTCAGGTGAGCACCCGCCGCCTCCAGCAGCCGCCTGGGCTGCCCCTTAAATGACGTCCAGAAATTTGTCCGCCCGGGGGGGGGGGGGGAGCAAAAATCCCCGTAACTTGCTCGGTTGAAGTTGTTCCTGCTAGGAGGGTGAGAGAAGCAGACAGGCGTCTCTAGCATTTCCCAAGGACCAGGCTGCTGGAGAATATCGACACTAAAATCCAGCTGATGGAGACCTAAGAGGCCATTTTTTAGGCCAGCTTTTCCTTTGACAACTGAGGAAACGGAGTCCAGACAGATGAAGTAATTTCCACAAGAGTAGTTAATCCAGAATTTGAACAGGGTTCTTTGCCTTCTGTCTCCATCTCTTGTGTCTAGTAATTTTACTTTTACCTTCCTAAAGCAGACTCAAAGTGCCCTAGAGAGAAGTTAAAAGCACTGCTGTCAGTGTCATTTTGAGATTTTAAAAAATAAATAAAGTTTAAAAAGAAAAGACAAGGACTGAAATTCAGGGCTCCCCAACGTTGCCAGGTGTCCAACCTTTTCTCTGTGATAATAGTAGTGGATAAAGACAATGAAAGTCCTTGCTCTTAGATGCCACTGGCACTACTTTTTAGATTTTATGTACAGATTCAGCAGGAGTAAACAAGTGTTCAAATGTATCTCTCCACCCCGCACGGGTTTAAAAAGAGGCAGGAGCGCACAGACACAAAGGCATGCAAGCTGGACAGACCTTCAGTGAGAGGCTATCAGCCATTGCCTGTTAACGTGCTTCTCCTGGATTGACTTGGCAGGACAATGTAAGTTGTGGAAATTAATGTAGGCAGTCTGTGGAAAAGAAAACCCAGATAAAAGGAACTCTGTAATTGGAGTGGAGCAGCTGAGTTTGCTTCTTGGCAAACTGTGAAGTTGCTTCCAAGGGTGGGTGACTCAGTCAAAAAAAAAAAAAAAATAGCATGCGTGCTATAGCCGCTTTGATACAAGGAGACAGCTTCCCCAGCCCTGCTCACTTAGTGAGACAAAGGCAGCCCAACTCATCTCTACTTATTCCTTCCCTGCAGGCCACTATGCAGCTGGGATGGACCTCAATGACACCACCTCTGGGAAAAGTGAACCGTCTTCTGGGGACCACAATGCCAGTGGACTTGCGGTTTCTGCTGTCAGTGAAATGCCCTCTGGCAGTGAACTCTCCACGGGGGATTATGACTACTCCGAGGAATATGACAATGAGCCGCAAATACCCAGCTACGTGACAGATGATTCAGTCAGAGGTGAGTGGAGGAGACCGGGACGATGTCACCTATGAGATGTGCTTGAATCTTAGTGATGTGATTTCGGAAGAAACACCACTTTTCGGCTTTCTACTGGCTTTGTAGGTATGGTTATTGCATGTCCTTTAAAGAGCTTTTGTAGGCTGCATCCTATAGGTCCAAGGCTAATCTTTGCAAATTCTGGTAAGAAGAAATTAGTATTCTCATCTTACACAGTAACTGAAGTCCAGAAAGGTTACATGGCCCAGAGAGCATGCAGTTGAGCCAGAACAGAACCTCTCAGTCTGCTTGATTCCAGGACCTATGTTCTCTCCAGTGTGTGCCGTGTGCCCTCCATTCTAAGAGCAGCAGGAGTCACTACCCACTCCTGTGGGCCTTATAGCTCAACATTTATGTCCCCTCCCCCACTCTACCATCTTCAAATAACAAGCATTTATCACAAATAAGGGAACAGAATACATAGCGATTGACCTCTAGAAATGTTAGAGAAACACAAGTATGTGTAATTTTTATTTTTATCCAAACTAATGACCCCTGGTTTTTTTCTCTTTTGCTCTTATCATACAGATCTTTTTTTTTTTTAAAAAAAAAAACTTTCCTTTGAAATGAGAGAGAGATAAAAGCTCACTACCCCCATTTCCCTTTGCATTTTGAGGGAAGAAGGGACCATTGATGAATCAGATACAGGAGTGTCTACATCAGAGGCAGGACCAGGTGATTTCAGAGTTCTGTAAGGTGTTTTGAAACTTTCCTAGAAGCCTCTCCTTTTTCCCCTCCTCCTCTGGAGTCTCCTAAAGCTGAGGGAGAGTGAGTGGGTGCCCTAACACAGGGTCTGGAGCAAGTGGCAGGAGGGATAAACCTCAATGACCATTTGGCTTCAGTGCCTTGTTTCTAAATGTTTTGTGTGTTGTTGTTTTTGCTTTTGCTTTTTTTTTTTTAATATGTGTAATGGGATAGGGGTTTAGATTAGACCATCAGGTGCCCAGGAGCTGACTTCTTGAAGATGTGTTAAGTTATTAACACTTCGGGAGGCCGAATCACTTACTAGAGCAGCAAGTGGCCAGGGCTTAGAATTGCAGCTCAGTGTTGGAAGTTGAGACTGATGGTTAAATTCGTTTGGAAGGCTGTTTACCTAAATGCCATGGGTGTGCTGCCGGGGCCGCACTTCAGCAGAATGACTAGCATTCGGCTTGGCCTTCTAATCTTCCTGATGAAGGGGAGTGAGAGTCATTTGAAACAGTTTTCCTCAAGGGCTTTTCTAACTTGCGCTTTTAATAATCAGAAGGAAGTTTTTGTGTAAACACTGCATGGCCACCTACTAAACATTATGCCCAATTTAGCCTTTGTTAATGCACTGAAAGCAGACTACTGTAAGAAATTCTTACTAGCGTTTCCTTCAGACAAAACCCTGTCTTCTACACCCCTGTTTACCTCCTGCTAACATTTCTGTTGTGTTCTGTGTGATGAGTGCTTGCACCGCCTTTGGGCTAGCTGCGCTTTCTCTTCTTGGTGGGCTCCTTTTGCTAAATAAGTGATCTGATCGTACACACCTGCAAAAGAATCAGCACAACAAAATGTACAACAATAAACATCTCAAACCTTCCCTTCCCTGTCTTTAGCACATAACTAGCTACACCTTTCATAGTCTGATAAGTTGAGGTGACATTCTGAAGCATCAGGCATAGATATTTCAGTACTATTTTAAACAGGTTGAACACAACAAAGACCCCCCCCCGGAAGGTATTTATTGCTGTTGTTTTCAATAATACTCATTTTCCAGTTCAATACCACCCTCGAGTAGTGGCCACTAACTTCCAGCTTAAGACAGTTAGCCTAAGACATGGGTGGGGAAGGAACATCGGCAGGCTTGTCTCACACCGTATTTCAGTCAATGGCATTGTCTTTGTCCAAGAGACATTGTTTGGTACAATGTAAACAAACAAGCACACAAACAGACGCAAAGTCTTAAACACAAAGTCTTAAACGTGTCCGCTCTGTGCTTTCCAGCTGCTTATCCTAGGGCATACATGGCTTGGCTTCGCTGAACTATTTACCCCTATATCATGAGAAGCACCGTGCACCTAACTATGTACATGCTTGGGTAACATAAAAGTTGCCTGGGACAGAGATTAGCAAGTACTATCTGACATCGATATTCTCTGCAGGTTTAGCATGTGAGTGTTGTGTTAAATAACAAGGCAAAAGTTGTTCTCGGTGCTGTGATTTCTGAGTCTCGGGCGTCTCAAAGGATTCCCAAGATGTAAAGAGAATGTTGACAGTAAGTCTGACCTCAACATGCCAAACTTTCTTTTCCTCCAGTTGAACAGGTAATTAAGCCCAAGAAAAACAAGACAGAAGAGGCCAAGACTTCAGACAAGCCCAAAAGAAAGAAAAAGGGAGGCAAAAGTGGAAAGGGCAGAAGAAACAAAAAGAAGAAAAAGAACCCGTGTGATGCCGAGTTCCAGAATTTCTGCATCCATGGTGAATGCAGATACATGGAGAACATAAAGACTGTGACCTGCAAGTAGGTTCAGAGCCACGTGAAATTCCCTCTCCCCCACGAGGCCTGAAACCCCCAGAGAAAACTGTTGACTTTTCCTGTGTGTAAACCAAGGCCCCAAAACTTGATTAAAACACTAGGTGGGAAGTAGGTAGGCTTCTTGGGCCAATAGTGTGTCTGTACACCCAACTAAAATGTAAGCACTTAAAAATAGAAAAAAAAAATCCTAATTTGCAGGCTGTAAAAAGTAGGGCAAAGAGGCTGTAGTTTCTGACTAGTGGCATAAACCATCGTTTTATTAAGTATATAATATATATAGTATATATTTATTTTAAGCCTCTTTTGCAAAAAAAATTAAATAAATCCTTAAGGTAGTTATCGCAGAGTTTTTCATCCCCTAACACTGAATTAAATGAGAGTGGAATGTATTAGCAGCAAAACCAGGCACTGAAGCCACGTCGTCAGTGGGTCAAAGGAAGCACAAGGAATGACTCACTGTGTCTTCTTGGCCGGTCACACTCACACTCAAACTGATCACACTTACTCTTAAAAACCCTTAGCTAGAATGCATTTCATGTCACGTGACTTTGCGGTATAGATGAAGGCGTAGCCCTTCGAGGTTACGTTAGGTGACTCTCATTAAGTAGTAGACCTGGAACATGCTGAACCTCTTCAATAATTGTATTTATGAAATGTGATGTCACAGCTGTCATCAAGACTACTTTGGTGAGCGGTGTGGAGAGAAATACATGAAGACTCACAGCGGGACTGACAGCGACCTATCCAAGATCGCATTAGTGGTCATAACCGTCTTTGTCTCCGTCATAATCCTCGCAGTTATTGGCATCGTTGCCACCATCCAGTAAGTACAGCACCACTCAAGAGTTAACTCTTGGAGCATTTCTGCCAGGCTCTACTGTCATATTCTACGTGAGTTATTTTATAGCATGTGACCCTTGAGCAGAGTATAATTAAACTTTGCATTACTTTGACTACCACTGAAATGACATATAAAACCATATTTTTTCAAAGCTAGATTTTTTATCTTAAAATTGATATTTTTATTACATATTATACTTTTGGTGATGGTTATTTCTTAATCTCAGAACGTGCTAGTATTGTCTGTGACGACTTTTAACGCAAGCATAAGGCTTCTCAGAAACTAATTAGGGTCACATAAGTAATTAGGGCCACATTAGGCTCATAGCCCAAACACACTTCTCCAGCATTAAAAACACAGTTCTGGAGGGCTTCAGGGCAGCGGTCGGGGAAAGTTAGTTCCCTTCTCACAGCACAATGCTAAGCTCTGAGCTTGTAATTTCTTGGCATGGCGCTGATTGGTTTGTAGCTTAGAGCTGTTTCTGTCCTTATTGGGTATTATAGTGTGGGAATGCATTAAGAAACAAAGCGAAACATTTCCTCCTGATGCCATGGTGTGGGCAGCAAGGACAAACTTTGTTACTGTGGTCCTCCCACAGCATCTTCCCTGGGCAACACGCCTCGCTTCAGGACCAAAGAATGTCCCTGCTAGCCTGTTCTGATGGATACATCAGCTTGATATTGTCCCCCAGACAGAAGTCTCTGGGTAGGGGAAGTTGGAGGAGCGCCAGCGAGGCTCTGGAATGACTCACCACTGCTGGGGCTTGGGAAAAGCAGTGGGTTCATTATTCTAATTTTAGGTCTTGGTAAATTACTCTAACAACTGGATTGTGTACACAATCCATCACTGCTGTTCTTCAGGATATGGGACTTATCTCCTGCCATTGTTTATTATTATCTCAAATTCAGATCAGATAGAGATCAAATAACAGGTAAAAGCTATTTTATGAAGCACATGGAGTTTGATGTGCAGTTTAGATTTGTTTTGCACACCTGGAATGTCTTCTAGTGCCTCAAGCCAGGTATGCAAATGCATTTAGGAGTGAAACCCCTGCGAATCACTATTATTTGTCATGGAGAAATAGAAAATAAGATGTCAGCTAAAGATGTTTCTCAGTGGTTCAGCTTGCAGTTGTTCATCCTTCAGTGCCTGATAACCCTCTGGCAGGATGGAGAATGACCATTGTTCTATGTTGGCTCTCTGTTTTCTTTGTGGCTATGACGGGGCTAGAGCTCAGGACCTCACACATGTGGGCCAAGTACTCAGAAACTGACAGGTTCTACTTCTTTGCCACAAGATCCATGTTTCCCCAAGCTCTCCTTGAATTTGTGATCTTCCCATCGTGCTTTCTGGAGTAGCTGGGATAGTAGGCCTGTGCCATCAGCCTGGCTCCATTCTATCACTGTTAAGAAGTGATTTTTTTTCTCTTTTCTCTCAAATTCTTATTATATTTGAAACAAACAATACTAATCTTAAGCTATGTCTACTGAGTATTTTTTCCCAATAAGTGAAGGGATTATTTTTCCTTAAACGTAACAAAATTCTTTTGGATTTAAAGGCAATGTCTGGTGGGATGACCCAGGATCCACTGAAAGTAGTGGACAACATCCCCACCCCCCAATTTTAAGCTGTGGGCTTTTAAAAATAGAATGCAGTAATAAATAAAATTAGAAGGAAACATTTATATTTGTAAATAAAACACACATTGTTTTGTAAACATTCAAAAATGCTAGCAATTTAAACTCACTTAATAGAAGCTTAAATTCATTCCTATATATTCATTTATGTTCATGGGGTTCTTCTATTGTACACCATCACCCCCCCCCCAATGCTTAATCCTTCAGGAGTAACCACAAAAGACGTGAAAGTTTTCATTGTGAATACACACTTACACTTTGGTGTTTTAGACATGTGTTTATATACTGACACCCCGAGTGTCCCCCTGAAAAAGAATATTGGACCAGATACCAAGTCGTGTTTAGGTTTCGGTTTAGTGCAACAAACCAAAATATAGTGATTGTCTGTAAGAGTCACAGGAAGGAAGTCCCCATCATGAAAATCCCCATTGTATAGGTTTGTAGGACTTGCTAACAGTGGGGTTCTGTCTTCTCCAAAGGCTTCGAAAACGATACTTCAAGGAATATGAAGGAGAAGCCGAGGAGCGGAAGAAGCTTCGACAGGAAACGGGAAATGTGCACGTCATAGCCTAGCTGAAAGACAGTCCAGGTTTGGCCATTAGAATTCACCTGCCCGTTAGATGATCACAGCACTTATCTCAAGACAGAGGAGAAATCTGTTCTTAACCGCGAGTCCACACGAGCACTGTTAGGCTTTCAGGAGGACTGACTTCAGCCTTGTGAAGACTACGTGTTTAATCAGTGCTCAAAGGGATGTAGATACGGGGAATCCCAGTCCTGTTCTCAAAGAACCTAATGCTTAATAGATGGAGAAAAGCTGTGAAGGATCAGAGCATTGAGGAATGTGCGACAGAAAAGAAGGAAGGAAGGAAGGAACTGCTAGGAAATGTCCTGCACCCAAAATGACCTTCTGAGTTGGGAAGAACCTATGAAATCAGGAGAGCAATTATGAAGAAAGATTGGCCATACTGAGAGCTTAATGGGTCATTTTAGGAACATAGAATTGGCCTCATTCCGCTGATTGCTGGGTGAGATAAGGGAGTAATGACAGGGTGGGCTCACACCAGGGAGGACCAAGAGGAGCTTATCCCATGAGAGGAGATCCTTCTGGAGACAAGAATTTGAAGGTTCCTTTAAGGAAAGGGAGGGGCACACATTTGAGAGAGGTTTGGTAAAAATCTAGAATCTGATTTTTAAGCATGGAGAGCTAAGTACATTTAATCAAGAGTTAATGAAGATGTCAGAGAGGAGGGAGGCAGAAAATTCAGATCCTCAGATACTAGGAGAGATCAAGCTCTGCCCCAGCCCACTTTTTCTGCCTTCAGTGAAGTCATTACTCGAGATGATTCGTAAATATGAGGTTCTTATATGCTCATTAAATTTACTGAATCATAAGGATTTTTTGTTTTGTTTTGTTTTTGAGACAGGTTTTCTCTGTGTAACAACCCTAGCTGTCCTGGAACTAGCTTTTGTAGACCAGACTGGCCTCGAACTCACAGAGATCTACCTACCTCTGCCTCCTGAGTGCTGGGATTAAAGGTGTGAACCACCACCGCCTGGCCATAAATTCTATTTTTAATAAATATTCTAGATGATCATAACTCATGAAATGGCTAACTGTTCATGACAATGTTATATTCAGTATTCATTGCACCTTTGAGAAATCTTTCACTTATGTGCGAAAACTACAACTCGGTGCATATACAAGTGTGGAATAGGACATTAACATGCTGTACTGGCATGTGGTGGCTGCCTATTAACTGGTAGCTACTGTTATTATAGCCCTGGTACCAATTATCCTAAATTAACTGTCTATCATAAACACTGAGACACTTAATCTTAGTTTTTAATTATGTCTAACAGTGTATATTCGGTTTGGAAAACTGTTTTTCTTAACTCCAGTTGCCTCTTTTATTAAGCAAGGTTTTCAATGGTGTGAACACTTACAGTTTCCACATAGTCATATACTTTGAGAAGAAATGAAATATGAAGTCCCCAACCAAAGTGGCAGTTTTCTATGAGAACATCCATCATGTCTCCTAGGACATCCCAGAAAAGCGAAACTGACAGAAATTCTGATTCTTAGAAATTAAATTGTCTTAAAGCTGCGTTGGACTGGAGCTTATCTTTGATATGTTTCTTTCCTCACAGGGTAAGAGTCATGTCACTGCCAAGTTACAAGCACAGATCGGTCCTCTTTTTGATGAAGGAAGTGAGCCTCCCAATGGTTTCAGCCTTTCAATCGTCGCTCTTCGTGAGAGTCTTATTTCTGTACATAAACAGCTGTGTGGAGATGAAGTATTTTTTCATGTTGTAAATAATTTATTTAATATTTAAGTGTTATTTATTTTATAGCTCATTAAACTTTTTTAAACAAACAGATTGAGAGTTTGAGTATTAGTTTTGAAGTCATGATTCTCCGGCTTATAGATATGGGTGCCTGCACCTGGCTTCAAAGAGTACTCTAAAGGAAAAAAACTCTAGTCCCCTCATTTACAAACACTAGCAGTTGTGATAATAGTAATTCCAAACTGACCTTTCCTATTCCATGTAGGACTTACATGAAATTATATAAACACCTGAAACACACATGAACACACACACATATGCACATATACACATGCACACATGCGTGCACACATATTTCCGTGTTCACACTCCCTGTTCATTGCTGTGATCAGCATAGACAAAGAGACAGGAATGCCTGGAAAATTGGTGGCGCACGCCTTTAATCCCAGTACTCGGGAGGCAGAGGCAGGCGGATCTTTGTGAGGATCTCTGTGAGTTCGAGACCAGCCTGGTCTACAGAGCTAGTTCCAGGACAGGCTCCAAAGCCACAGAGAAACCCTGTTTCGAAAAACAAAAACAAAAAAAAAAAAAAACAAAAAAAAAAAGAATGCCTGGAAAATTACAAAAGTCACTTTTCAAGAGAACCAGCAAACATTTGCAGAAGACACTTCCTTTCCTAACACAGTATACATTCATAGAAATCCAACACCATCTCTTCCCTCCACTTGCTAGGGTTCTCATAGTATGGTGCTGTTTTATGATCATTAAAGCTAAGGGACCATAAACAATGTAGTGCCTGGCTGGTAGTTATATGCATATAAAATGAAGGAACCTCTATAATGGGGTGGCAGTTTGAGAATGGAATGATCATCATTTAGCAGTAATCATATTGACTGTCATGAACAGAAGTGCTGTAAGCATCAATGGTTCATCTAACTCTGACGTACCAGCAAATCATTGCCCACTGATCACAACACCATTGGTTCCTAGCCTCAGCTACACATATCACTTAAAGAAGTTGAAAGTCTCTGAGCATTCAGATAACCCCTCCCACTCCTTGCTGCTGACTTGAGTGGGCTGGAGGGAATTATGTCATCTGTATTTATAAAAGATTCTTAAATGTTTATTATATGTTGCCAATGTTGATTCCTTGATTTACTTCTGTTGAACATCTTTAGCATATATATCTCTTGGTCTTATTAACCCAATATGCACTCCAGCTGGATGCAGTGTAATGCCAGGGATGCAGGACAGCCAAGTTATGGCTTGGACACATTTCCCACCTCACTGGTGAGAGCGGTGTGTCTTTTCAATGCAGTTTCAGAAGCAACCAGCTGAGACATGCCCCAGGAATCCATGCTCCCAGCCAGCCCATCTTGGAGGAGTCAGGCGAGTCCTTCCTCCAGAGATACTACCTGGGACAGTATCTTGAAGGATGAATAGGTAGGAAGCTATGCTTCAGGCATCACCTACTACAACAACAAAGAAATGACAGCCACCAAAGAGTATGCTCTGACAAAGAACATAGTTCACCGTTGAAACTGGAGTAAAGATGGGTCTAGAGAAGGTGAGGGAGGTGAAGGCAGAGTCACACAGGACTTTTAACTTAAGCTAAGATGTGGAACACAACTGGAAAGAAATCAGGGTGATTTACAATGCAGGTAGGGCATGAAAGCACTGTCTTGATGAGAGACTTATCCAAATCCAGAGGTCAAATAACCAGCCTGGAAAGCGGTGAAAATATTCTGTGTGAACAATTAATGTCTACACCTGGGAAGAAGAGAAACTTGATATGGATTTCAAGTTTTATTTATTTAGATTGGACACAAGCATGCATAATTCGTAATACAAGCATGCATTCCATGAACCCTTGGCTGAAGAGCATGTCTTCTTAGATGATCTCTAGTCTCCTTTTCTACAGCCTCCTGTAGTCAAGTTGTTTGTTGGGCAGGGAAGATTCTATCAGATCATGTGGTATGTTTTTAGTGCTGTCACTCATATATAAAATATCTAAGTAGCCTGTTTATAGCTTGAAGACCTAAATAACACGATTTTTTGTTGGATCTACTTGTGTTACCTCTATAAAAATTCCCTGTTGTTTCTCTTCCCCATCATCTCTTAAAAGATGACTGATCTCTTGTTTATGATGTGCACACACTGCATGGCAAATACAGAAGAAGATATATCAGTTAGATAAATCTGGGAGATACACAGTTAATGCTGGATGTTCCACTTTAGCCAAAACAGTGACTCCACTGTCTGAGAAGGCTGCCATTCAACTTACTGGATAACAGCTACATGCATGTTTTGCCAGAGAGAAAGACAGTTTATAAAGTGCTAGTTGGATTAGAATAGAATATTATTCCTTCTTGGAGTGAAATCCTACTAATTCTAGGATTCAATAGAGAACATGTCCATTACTTCAGTGCATAGGCTCAGAGCTAAGTCTATGGTTAAATGTAGTTCAGGATAAATAAGAAGCAAATTCCTACAGTGATTTCTGTCTTATTACTGAGTGTCTCCAGCACTGAGGCAACATGGGAGTTAAGTATGATATCAACTAGGTTTTCTGCTTTCTTTACATCTAAATAAGTTCCCTAATTTCGTATGGTGTGTGTGTGTGTGTGTGTGTGTGTGTGTGTGTGTGCGTGTGTGCGCGTGCACGCTTGTGTGCCTGTTTGTGTACTGCAGTTCAAAAATCATGAGTTTTTGTTGAGCTTACTTTACTTGCATGAAGCCTTTCTCCTGGACTGTGTGTCTACATTCAACTCTCTTACTTGACCCCAGGGAGATAAGCTTTCCCTACTATATAATCTCCAAAAACATCCAGTTAAGTTCTTATTTTTGTAGCTCTTTAATTAATATTTCTTCTGCCAGTGATCTCAAAGATTAAATCCTGAGGGCAGGTACTGAATCTTTCCCACTCCTCAATGAATATGCCTTAATTGACAAATTAAAAGGTGAGGAATATCACATCATTACCTTGTAAAATTCTCGCTATTACAGAAAGCATTTTGTCCCCAGGAGAACTATATGGAGGCTAAATTGATAATGTCTACACTCCTCAATAAAAAATCATCTTATGGATTGTGAACTAACAATAATTTCCCAGTGGAACTAAGGGTTTGTAAAATTATACACAATTTCCAATCAGTTTTCATGGGTCTTAGGCTGCTATTCAATCCAGGGGAAGTCTCTGGGATCTGCAATGGTCTTTGCCGCTAGGAATGACTATTTTCTTCATTTGTTCAACTAGGATATCTTTTTTGAGCATAAAATACCCTTGTGCTACATGAAATACATTGTGCCTGGTGAGTTGGCTTGTGAGAATAACGTGTCTGTGCCTTAAGAGCTGCAACTCATTAAGGACAATTCAGAGGAGATGAATTAGTCTAACAAAAGACGGTCAGCATCTTACCTGTGTTTTCAATACCAGCAAGTATACGATTTCATAGAAAATAGACCAGAGAGTGGGATTTTCTTATTACAGTCAAGAAAAGTGTTTATGTACAAAACCTATTATACTTTAAAAGCTGGGGGAAAGTTAACATTTTTCCTAAGCATTTTAACATCAGAACCATAACCTACTGAAGAATTTAAACTTTGTAGCAATCAATAGTTGCTTCTGTAAGATTAAGAAAAATGAGGGGAGGAGGGTTAGGGAGATGACTCAGTGGGTGTAGTGTTTACCATATGAGCAAGAAGACCTGAGTTTACATTCCTAGCAATCATCAAATATCTGGACATGCAGCATACATCTGAAACTCCAGCCTGGAGGACAAAGACGGGCAGGTCCCTGGAGTTTGATAACCAGTCAGTTTAAGCTAATCAATGAGATTCAAATTCAGTGCGAAACCCTGTCAAATATCAGATAGGAGACCAATGTCAACGTCTGGCCTCTATGTGGATGCGTGGAAGCATGTACCACATGAACAAGCATATCCCCTACACACGAACATACATACCACAGGGATAGCCATTGTCACTACTATAATTTAGAAAGAAAATGAACATAAGACATGTAAGATTTTGTAGAAAAGAAATAGGCCTGACAGGATTAACAGACCAATTAAATGCCATCGTAGAATCTCATGACATTTTCAGATCCAAAATTTCTAATTTCTCCACAATGATGAATTAACTCAATAAGAAAACAAAAGCACAATAACATTAAAACATCTCAGTGAACTATAAGACATTGTGTATTAACAATAAACAAAAATTTTATTAAAAAATATTTTAAGCCTGGAGTGACAGCTCAGCAGTTAAGAGAACTTGCTGCTCTTCCAGAGGAGCTGGCTCAATTTCCAGAATCCACAGGGCAACTTACTACTGTCTGTGACTCCAGACTCAGGGGATCCCTGGCCCTCTCCGAGTTTTTGTGGGCATTGGATAGATACACAAATAGTTCACAGACAAGCATGCAAGCAAAACACTCACACACAAACAAAACTTAATAAATTATTAAGGAAATATTTTAGAAACCTATTAAAGGTAAACAGAAAATGTCAGTCATGGACAGACATTATTTTGAACAAACTTTTACGCTGTAAAGAGGTAAACTATCTCTCATAAGTGATCTTTAAATTTAATAAAATGTTAATAAAATTGCAAGTGGATTTTTTTAGAACCTAGTCTTAGTTAGGATTTCTATTGCTGCAACAAAACACCATTACCAAAAAGTAAGGAGGGGAAGGAAAGAACTTATTTGGCTTACACTTCCGTATTGTTGTTCATCCTCAAAGGAAGTCAGGAATAGCACTCAAACAGGGAGGGAAGCTGGAGGCAAAAGCTGATGCAGAGGCCGCGGTGGGGTGCGGCTTTCTGTCTTGTTCCCCATGGCTTATACAGCCTGCTGTTTTATAGAACCCAGGACCACTGGTCCAGGGATGACATAAGCCACTATGGGCTTGGCCCTCCTCCATCAATCACTAATTAACAAAATGTGTTACACGTGGATCTTCTAGAGGCATTGTCTCAATTGAAGCTCCATCCTTTTAAATAACTCTAGTTTGTGTGTCAACTTGACATGAGATCAGTCAGCACAAATCTTAAACGTAATTTTAAAGTGTGTATGTGAAAGTAATATTCACCAAATGCTGGTATTATTAGGAACAAAACCAAAGAAGGATCCTTGACTCCCCGTGTCTTTAAACATACTGGGTGTCAGTTGTTCTGGAGCTGCCGCTGTGGTAGGAACTTGGCCAGGTGCTGAAGGAATGGAGCAGTGATGGAGGAAGGTCATTGGTTAATTAAATAAAGAAGCTGCTTGCCCTGATAGGTTAAAACATAGGTGGGAGGAGTAAACAGGGCAGAATGCTGGGAGGAAGAGGAAGTGAGGTCAGACTCGACAGCTCTGCTCTCGGGGGCAGACGCCTCAGAGAGACACGATGCTCCACTCTTGCGGGCAGAGGCGAGAGCTCTGCTCTCTGAGGCACACGTGATGAAGCTCCGACCCAGGATGGATGTAGGCTAGAATCTCTCCCTGGTAAGCCACCTTGTGGGCTACAGCAGATTATTAGAGATGGGCTAGTCCAGGTGCGAGAGTTAGCCTAGAAGAGGCTAGATAGAAATGGGCCGAGCAGTGCTTAAAAGAATACAGTGTCGGTGTAATTTTTCGGGGCATAAGCTAGCCAGGCGGCTGGAGTGTGGCTGGGGTGCTGGGGATGCAGCCCCGCCGCTCCTATTTCTACAGAGCAGAGTACTCTAGTCCATGTGTGAAGAAGCAGAGTGCAGAGAACTCAGAGTCAATAATCACAAGATAAAACAAATCCTATGAGAGCCTAGAAAAGAAACAGGCTGCTCAGCCAATGCTGTAGAGAAAAGTCTTACAAAGAGGATTAAGTGAAAGCAGGTGGCTATGTCCCAGGATGGCCCCAAATGGGTTCCACAAAAAGAAAGCTCCAAAATGGGAAACCATAAAGTAAAATGCAAAATAATGTAAGGGGTGTCAAGGTGTGAATTGGGAGTGGGAAGAAATTTAAAGTCAAACCCTTTCATCTAAAAGGCTTAAAGGGGAAATTCCACTGCTTTAAAACTTACATAAAAATCAGTAAGTTCGATTAAAAGAAGCATTGAACAGTTAACATAAGGAAAGAAGAGTTACCTATAAAATTAATAAGTGATAGTGATATTTATGGGATGACTAAAAAGACCAACAATAAAATATATGATCTCCAATTTAAGGATGGAGGGCTATAAAGAAGAGAGTCTGAGAATTTGATAGGAATGTGGATGAGTCTGTGTTACTTTAATGAGAATTAGAAATGGTGACACCTTCCTCCAGATGACTCTAGTCCCAAGCTAGCGCACACAGAGCATGGGTGGGATTTTTGTTTCCACTCACATTCTTGCCTGGGTATTCCTTTGTGAATACACCACACACATCTGAGCAAGATGTCTTTGTATACACAGATGCTCAAACTTTTGGGAATCAGAAAGACAAGTCAGAAATATAGAACAATAACAAGATTTCATTTTATAGACATTAGAGAGAAGAGAAAAAGAGGAGAAGAACAAAGAAGATGAAGGTGGCAGCAAAACATTGGCAGAGATTGTGATTGTAAGAGCCCTTCAATGCTGCTGTTGGAATAAGCCAGGAATTACCATCACTGGATCTTCTTGTCCATCTTTCTTATATGAATAAATCTTTTTTTTTCTGCTTCCCTCTTCTGTTTTGGCCCCATTAATTGCCTTATCAAAGAGAGGTGGCTAGACCTGGCTAGGAGCACAGGTTGTGGCCTCCAACTTACTCAGTAACAAATATACTGCATTTTTCAGAGTGAATATTCCATTGAGGTATGAGGGCTGGAAATGAGGCCACCATGAGGATGTTCATTGTAACAATGTTCATGTGACTGGGGTTCAAAGCCAATCGTGTATCCATCACTGTGTAATTCAAAAGCAAAGCATATGGGTGCATTGGAAAGTATTGCACAGTAGTAGGAGACTACTCTTTCATTTCCTGACCCAGACCCAAATAGTCACACAGAAAGTGTATTAATTACAACACTACTTGGCCAATAGCTTAGGCATATTTCGAACTAACTCTTACATCTCAAATTAACTCATTTCTATTAATCTATGTATCACCACAAGGCCGAGGTCTACCAGTATGTTTCTGCCTGGTGGCTGATGTCTTCATCCTTCAGCAGCTACGTGGTGTCTCCTTGACTCTGCCTACTCTATATATCTCTTCCAGTCTAGCTGTATTCTGCCCTGTGACCGGCCCAAACAGCTTTATTTATTAGCCAATAAGAGCAACACATATACAAAAGGACATCCACATCACTACACAACTGTTAAAAGCAAAGAATGTATGTTCATGGCAATAGGGGTGGTTTATTTTTTAGATTATCATTTAAAAAGATGGTGTTGAACCAAGTAGGTCAGAAATAAGCCAATATAGTTCATATTTATCTATCCGAACTAAATATGCATTACAGTGTCACAATGGAATACAATACTTTAGCTGTCTGATCATAAAGAAAAGGCGTTAGGAACAGAGAAGGGGAAAGCTACAAAAAAAACAGCTAAATAAGGTAAATCCACGTAGCAAAGTCAGCAGTGCGTTATGAACTGAGACAATGTCAGTTCAACCCTTTGCACCTGCCTTCATAGATAAACTAGGTAGCCGGCTTCACTGAGATGGTACCATTTAATAATAGTTGACACAGGATGAGACTGGGATCAATAGGACAATCACAGTATGGGGCCATGGGTAAAACGCTGGTGTAAGAAGATGCTTGACCCATTTGGGATACAGGATTAGGATGGGGTAAGGAAAGGAAGACAAGGTAAGACTTTGCAAGGGACTTGGAAATGTTTAGAATTTTGGATTAGGGTAATGGAAAAGAACAGACTGATATAAGAGAAGAATGTTTCAAGGTGTAGTTGACATACCATGATGCCCTGGGGAAAATGAGAAAGACAGGAATGAACCAAAGGGACCAGTTGTTGAGGCCACTCTTTCAGCAGGTAAAGAGATGACCAAGTAGCTAGAATTAGGGTGGTGGCAGTGGCAATGGAGAGAAATAGGATGTGCCACAAGAATGAGAAAGGCCTGATCAAAATCAGGGAATTTGGGGAAATCAATAACTCTAGCTGGGTGTTTCAAAATGTTCAAATACATCATTAAAGCACAATTATTTTATTATTCTAGAGAAAATGAAATCTTTCCAGCCTTCTAATCTTTTATAGGTTGACTTTTGTTTTATTAAATAAGAAATATCTGAGAGTGTCTAACAGTAGACATCACTAACCTGAATTTCTGGATTTTCAGTCGGGAAAATCACTTGAACTACAAGCATGACTCAATCTGTTTCATAAGAGAGTGAGTAGCAGGGATAGCATCTGTAAGATGTGGAGACATCAGACTAAATAACCTTTATCATCTATTCCGAAGTTGAACCAGTATTCACTCAATAAAATCAGCGGGCAGTGCCAGGTATGATAGCACCCATCTGTGTTCCCACCACTGGAGAAGGTCAGGCCCCCAGGAGGATCCTAGCTGTGATGGCACACATCTGTGGTCCCAACACTGGAGAAGGTCAGTCCCCTAGGAGGAGCCTAGGTGGCAGACAAGCCTAGCCAACTTAGTGAGACCCTGTCAAAAAAAAAACAAACCCAAAAACCAACAACATAAAACCACCTCAATTGTTGCTAAAACAAGGGGAGTAAAACACAAAAGCATGGTTCCTATGGTAAATGCTTACAGTTGTGGTGGGTGGGATCAGCTTTCAGTTATCTTCCTAAAGCACTCGATCTTGAATTACCTTCTATCAACTAACTTCAATTATTCTTATACAAGCTCATGTTTGTGATGGAGGAAGGTCATTGGTTAATTAAATAAAGAAGCTGCTTGCCCTGATAGGTTAAAACATAGGTGGGAGGAGTAAACAGAACAGAACGCTGGGAGGAAGAGGAAGTGAGCTCAGACTTGACAACTCTGTGCTCTGGAGCAGAGACGCCATGCTCCCGGCTCCTGGGTGGATGCGGGTATAGCTCTGCTCTCTGAGGCACACGCGATGAAGCTCCGACCCAGGGTGGACGTAGGCTAGAATCTCCCTGGTAAGCCACCTTGTGGGCTACATGTTTGTGTCAGCTTCCCAATGCTACCAAAAAATTCCCCAGGTAAGTTTTAGTCCTTATCAAATGTTCTCTCTTACTGTGTTTCTGGGGCAAGGCAGCACCTCATAGTGATGAGTGAGTAGGAGAGAACACCCTGTGATACCTGTAAGGATGCTGAGAAGGATGCCAAGGGCTCAGACTCTCTCTAGTCTTCCCTATGGAGTGATGCAATGACCTAAGACTTCACCCAAGGCCTCACATTTGAAGATGCCACAACTCCCCAGTAGAGCCATGGATTAGAGACAAGCCTTTAATACACAGGCCTTTGGGAGATATCCAAATGACAGCAACAGTAAATGCTGAAATTTAGGGAGAAAGAAAATAAAAGTCAAGGCCAGTTCCACCAAATAAACATATCACTTATATTTTGATGTGTATTACTTCTAATACTTTATCAACATATATCTGTTTTAAAATAATTATTACCCTGACTACTTCATTGAACAACTATATTTCATATATATGTATATATGATTTCCATGTTATTAAATACTACTCCAAAATACAACTTTTAATACTGTAGTGTATCTCATTAATTATCTAAATCTAGATGATTTTGCAAGAAAGTTATGGGATGTAGTGTGAATACAATTTTCTAGATAGTACTTGTGATATATACATATATAATAAAATGTTATGGCTAGGACAGTGAAGTTTGCTTTGGTAAAGAACAGCTAACGTTGAGTGACAAATGAGCTTTAATCAACATCTGTATATAAATCCATTTATTCCTTACAACTCTATTAAATATTAACTGTCATGAATGAAGCTTCTGAGGCCCAGGTCTTGCAGTGTTGCTGAGGGACACAGTGGCAGACTCAGGATTGCAAGGCTGGAGTCAAACTCCTTCTCTGTCCTCTGGAGCACCACAGGACTGCTCTCTGAGGCATGAGACCAAGATCTCAGGGGATAAAGGACAGACACAAGAAACCTTCGCTGTGGTTAGTGCAAAGGCTATATTTTCAGGTTTACTGGATATACTTCCAAGGGTTCATGGGAAAACACGTGGCAAGAGGCATTCATCACAGTTCCTGTTAGCAAGGAAGGCTGACTCTCCAAGTGCATTTCCAAGACAACAAGTGACTGTCCCTTCATAATGGAGTATTTCTATTTTCTCCCTTCCCCTTGTGATAGACTTAACATTTGTGGATTCCTTAGTGTTTTATATTGCAGCATTTCACCCCACTGTGATGTTGCTAGGAGATAAGGCCCTTAGCAGGTACTGGTGAAATTTTAGGTGGGGTTAGATGAATTCATGAGAATG
This sequence comes from Microtus ochrogaster, assembly GCF_000317375.1. NCBI lineage: Eukaryota > Metazoa > Chordata > Mammalia > Rodentia > Cricetidae > Microtus > Microtus ochrogaster. The sequence continues at coordinate 44,297,448 of NC_022027.1, forward strand.
GAGTTTTTATGTCGGGACTTCTTGTAAGAAGAGGGAAATAGCACACATTCTTCTCTGTCAGCTGCAGACACAAGGACAAAGTGGGTGCTTGCTGTCTAGGGAGAAGGCTGGTGAAAGACCTCTGGAGCAGGGAGAATCTCACTCATGTCTCGGGATAACACGACCCCCCAGGAACTCACTAAAGACCATCCTTGCTGCAATCACACAAGGTTTATTGACAGGACAGGAGCCAGTGCATCAAAGCCGAAACTCATTTCCCACCCAGGGGTAGAGAGTTTGACCCGGAGTAGCTGGGAGAAGGGGTATTTAAGGGAAGAAACCACAACCCAGTAATCCAAAGAGGGTAGGGAGGGCGTCATTGGAAGATTCCGAAAATACCAGTGATAATCACAAGGGAGTAACTCCCTATTTCTCAAGATTATTCTCAAGATTATAATCTAACTTTATCTTCAGCTAATTCCTGAAACAGAGTCACTGAACCGGCTAACCTAGATTTTTGGATCTTCTCTTCCTGCTAGATTTTTGTCTCTACTTTTTCTGCTAGAGGGGTCTGGATTTACCTGGGTCTTTCACTGGCATCAAGACTAAAACATGCCAACGTCCAGATCTTGCACTTCTTAGCTAGCTGCCCCAGTTATGAAAAAAAAAAAAAAGACCACTGATTGAGATACACAGGAATAGAGTGAGAGCTGTCCAAATCCACACCACTTTCTCTGAAGTAATATGAAAGGCTTCCCTACTCTGTAGTAGACACGGGTGCCAATTCAGTGGAGCATCGTGGTCAGGATCTGTGATCACTGACCAGGAAAGATGAGGCTCCCTGGGCCTGCCACATGCCAGCTATCTTCATTCTTGGGTACCAGATGAAAAGCTGTACATCAGCTTCTCAGTAAATATGAAGGACAGTGGATCATGCATGTCCATGTTTGCTTTGGCCTCTCTCCAGAAACCCAGAAGGCACAGGCAAAAACCCTGAGATGAGGCAGTTCAGTCCGGTTTCCTAGACTTTACCAATAACTGCTTGGGAACAATTTCCCATTCTTATTTGGTGGCATTTTCTCATTATTACATGGTTAGGAACTGAAGATAGAAAAGAGGGACGGTGTCCCAGTTTTCCTTTGGAAAGATCATGGAACCATAGTTGGCAACCAGAGCACTTTCCAGGGGAGGAATAGTTGTAGGGGGAAGGCAAGGTCTCCAGCAAGACATTGCAGGGAAAAGAACTGCTTGAACTTGCTCAGGGAGGGCCAGGCTGATTGATTAGGCAGGGCCAGGCTGATTAGTTAGATTGCCTAGCACAGGTAACAAAAGCTCGTGGGGGTGGAAGTGCAGACAGTGAGAGAAGCTTCCTATTCAGATGAAGACATTGCTCATGGCATAGAGGCACATCCAGCATTTACTAGGTAACAAAATACAGGGGTGGAGCTAGAGGGTTGGACAAAAATGATGGCAGTAGGAATCTGGGCAAGGACTGGGCAAGGGCATCTCTCTGTGGAAGGGGTGGAGTAGACAAGGCAGAAGTGGGGGCAAATGGGTTGACTCGAAAGGGTGGTTGAAGAAAACCTGACCACTTGAACCAAACAGAGGCTGTAATCTACCTACAGTGTTTGTTACTCAACCTGTGGTTATGACACCTGAGAGTTTGTTAGGAACACAGAATCTCAGGCTCCACCCAAGGCTTCCTCAGTCTGAAGCCACATTTCACCAAGATCTCCAGAGGACTCGAGCCCACTTGTTATCTGAGAAACACTGCCTGGGTGGAGACAGGGGCACAAAAAAGCTCCTACAAAAAACTATGAAACCTGCACAGCATCTTGCAACAAGTTGGTGTCAGAAGCATCAACTTGCCTCTCCATACAGGTAGATGCTAGCTTGGTGGACTCTAGGAAGATGTATGACTTAAGTGAGAATTGACAAGCATGTTCCTTGGTAAAGCATATGTTTGTTTATTTCTCTGTAAAATTCTTGAAATCCATGACCATTTGCACAATTCAGTCTTTCTTGACCCAACTATGCCGAGTGTGTCTCCTCAATGCCCAGGGTTATTTAGCTGCACACTGACACAATAAAGAAAGACCAAGAGTGGTGGCGTGTATTAGGAACTTAGCATCTTTTTGTATGAAAGAATTCATCTACTATGTTGTTTAACATATTCTAGTTCATTTTCTCACAGGTGCAGCCTCTGTATTTCCCCCTTTACACTAAACTTCAGTGTAAAACCCCTGGCATGGCATTTTCTGGGAGCTGAATGATATTCCGGATAGCCTTTGTCTTAGAAGGTCTTGATGCAGTGATGGCTTAGTGGCCTTCTCCCCACTTTTGGTTGCCCGCTGTATCACTGTTGGAAGATACACTGCCTGAAGATTGCCACTGCTGGCAGAATCCTGGGACATTCTATTGCATAATGCCCTGTTGCACAAGTGGTTTAAGGACTCAAATAGTCCTCACCAGGAGCTTTTGGGATGGTGTCGTTCCCACCATAAGAACCTCAAAAGTACCAAAACATTGGAACATTATTGTTTATGGAAGGTGCTACTTGCCTTAGTTAGTCTAAGCCATTCTTCCCTGGTTCTTATATCCATTATGAAGTAGGGACTTCCTCTCTGAGCAGCAGCTGCATATTTTTGTCCGTAGATGAGTTTGTTCTACTCATAGCTAGGTCATATCTTCCAAGGTGACAACCCACTGATGGTGGCCTGCTGGGATCCAGACAGGGAGAGACAAATCGGGAGCAATGAAATGGCTGCAAGAGGAGTGAGCAGGCTAACGTGCCGACTGTAGGGAGCAGGCTGTGGGAGAAGCTCATCTTCTGGGCTCAGATCTGCTGCCAGGGCTCTTGTCCATCCCACCATTGGAAAGGATGGAGGGACAGCGTCACTGTGAGAAACCTTATCAGGTGAGTTCTCAGCCACTTATGAGGTGGCAGTGAAAACTTGGGAAGCAGAGACCACAACACATGGTTCCAGCAACACATGCAGAGGGAGCAAAGGAGAGATGAATATTGATTGACAAAGGGTAATTAAAAACAAAGGACCACAAATTAATAAAGTCAGATAGACAATATGCTGGCTGGTGGGTAGCAAAGAAATCCTGATCAATCCTCAAGTTTATGAAGAGCAAGAGGTATAAATCCATTCCTCACTTCTATAAGGAAAGGAGCAAACTCCCTTCGACCTCCAGCCTAGCTGGGGTTGAGTCTGCAGCTGGAGAAATGAGGAGGTCATGGAGGGTAAGAGCACACGTTTGGAAGCTGGCGTGGGGCCTGTGTTTTCTTCTATATGTGTCACCATAGTGTCTCACAATTGTGCTTCAAATTCTAAATTTTCTAAACGTTTATCTTACTTTTAAAATTTACATTGTGGACACCATGTACACATGTATGTGACTGTGGGCACTTGGGTACTACAGTGTGTTTATAGAAGTCAGAGGACAACTGTTGGGAGCAGTTCCTGCCTCCCATCTTCTCAGGGCATGGCCTCTCTCATTATTCTGTAATTCTGAGTACCTGCCACCCATGTGTCCAAGCGGCTCCCCCGTCTTCACTTTCCATCTCTCCATAAGGGTGCTGGAGTTACAGATGTGTGTCACAGTGTTTGGCTTTTTTTATGTGGGTTTCCTGGGTCCCTGGGGTCGAAATCAGATGGGCAGGCTGTGTAGCAAGTGCTGTGAGCCACTGAGTCACCTCCCTGGCGTCACAATTGCTCTTGGACCTAAGCAGATGTTCATGAACTAGCTCAGCGGGTCCTCTACTTTGCCCGTTTCATTTGTTCTCATTATAAGGCTTTCCCTGGGTGTGAACTATGTGTACACAGATCTTTGGAAACACATCCTTTCCATTTCTCACTGTCATCTTCTTCTGGGTGGGCTCCTTCTGCTGGGCTACTAAACTCACTCGGACCTTGGCTGCTATCTCCTTTTGGAAGCCACTCTGTTCCTTTCAATTTCCTGTGCCCATTTCTTGCTATACCTTAGTCAGTGCTGGGATGTCATCTCAACAACTATTTTCCATACAAAAGCCATCACCTTAATTCCACAAATATCTCCCTCCCTCATCTCCTTCATTTACTATCCAATTCCATGGAATACACTTGAATAAAACTTGCTATTGGCTTCCCATTTTTATTACAATAGTTATTACTGAGCCCTCGCTATCTTTCGCTTAAATAAGTGCAAAGCCTGTAGGTATATTTCCTCCATCTCAATAGCTGTCCAACATTACCCTTTCATAGACCTTCCTGATGACTAGCCCTGCATAAAAGCACCGATCATATCATTTCCCTGCTTAACTAGCCAATGTCATTGTGTTCTGATCTTTTCTAAGTGACGACACAGTTCGATCACTCATTGTCTTTCTGACATTTAATGTGGAAACAGATAATTCTGGGAGTACACACTAAATTAACTGGACTCGCCCTCTTCTTTGCCTGTGGGTGAGGCTGCTCACCTCTGCACCCTCTTTCTCCCCTCTGGATCAGGTTCCCCCCCCCCCC
>NC_022027.1:44302037-44311794 GCF_000317375.1 Microtus ochrogaster
TAAGCCCAGTGAAGTCCCCGTTCTCTAATTCCCTTCCTTCCCTGTGGATGGAATTCCGCCAGTACGCACCTTCTTCCTTCCCTGTCCACAAGGTCCCCCACCTTTATTCCTTCTTCTATGGCACAGCAACTTCTACGAGGCAAGGAGGGCGTGCAATTCTTACATATAAACATATAGACAAGGTTTCCTGTTCCCCCTAGTTTCCTCTGTGTATTTAGGAAAGCCTGACTCTTAGAGTTTTACTATTACATAGCACTTGGTGACCCCTGGAAGTTCCTCATTTAGATGAATCCTTTGTCAGAAAAGCTTAGCCTGGAGCAATGCCGTTGGGTCATTTTGAAAACTTAGCCCTGGCCTGTCTGTCCACGAAGTTTGGAGCTGGAACAGTGATACAGGATGAACGCGAGAAATTATTTCTAGCCTGTTTATTTAGAGACCTTTCAAAATGTCTTATCCTGACTGTTACTTCAATAAGTGGTCTCAAAGCATTCGAGGCCCCTTTGTGTCTTTCTAGGAAATGTCCTGGTGGTGTTTGCCAGCTCTGATGAAGTTTCTTTCTTTTTTTTTTTTTTTTGGAAGTTTCTTCACACTTCCAGGAAAGGAATCAAAAACTCTTTTTTTTTTTTTCAATTTATTATCTTTTAATTTTTTAACAGCTATTCTCTGGATGGAGCCATGTCTGTGTATTCACATTTTCTGGCATTGATTTTTAACATTAATTATATGGATGGTAGGAAACAGGTAAGCTTTTGCAAGATTCACTCTTTCTCCCTGGAGTTGGGGGAGGGGTGTTGGAAGCGCAGGTGGGGAGATGGATCTTTATGATTTTATTTATATAATTAAGACACCTCTAATGCTAGGCAACTTGGCAGCTTAGGTTGGTACTTTACTTTGCCAACCAAAGTGTTCTGCAATTCCCCTTAAGCCGTTAACAGGTTTTTAAGTCAGGGCGCTGTGCCTTCAGCTAAGCGGCTTCAGCTCCAGTCTCTGCTCACAGCCTGGGACCTTAGCTTTGCCAGGGAAGGTGTGGCCATAAGGGAGTGTACTAAGTTCACAGACGGTAGAATCATAGGAGAGCCGGCATCAAAGGGCTGTGCGTTTGCACACGGGCACAGTGATGCAAGGCTGGCCCAGACAGAAGGTGTGTCACCTGTAAACCCAGTGAGAGGCATGAGGCTGCAAAAAGAGAGACAGAAAAAAAAAAAAAACTACAGGCAGAAAGCTCTGAGAGCTATGCTTTTTCTCCTGAGCATATTAGAACAGCCATGGAGATTCCGCCAAGGCCTGTCAATTCTAGGAGGCCTCGCCATGCTCCGTTTACCATCTCCTGAAGAGAACAGATAATCCTCATTTAATGAGTTTTGTTGGTAAAATACAGAAGTATTTTTGGCAATAAATTTGAGATTAACATAATGAACTTTTTAACATTAACACAACAGCTAGGAAAAGGAAAAGAAACAATTAAAAGCCTTTTATAATGAAATAAAATAGAAAGCCCCATTTCAAATCCCTTTTGTATTGGAGCCAAGATCATATAGACAAACTGCTTTTAAAGTTCCCTGTAAATCCTATCATGTCCTGTAAGCTGATTCGCAGGAAGAATGAACAAGATGCAGATAACCACGGTGGGAAGTCCCATAAAGTTATATTAAATGGAATACTCTTAGGGGTGGTTGCATACTTGGTGGAATTCAAGGCCAAATGAAGATATTGTGGTGTAGCATGAGGTCTAATAGGTCTTAATAATAAAAGCCTGGAGTCAGATACTGGGGAAAATGCTGAGAGATCACAGAATTAAAGGAGCAAACCACAGCCACTTTTAGCGACACAACTTCCCAGCTGACTGTGCTCTTCTCTCATCCTGCCTTACACTCCCTCTCTCTGCCCAGCCATACGGCTCCCTGTCTGTCTCTACAGACCTCCAGACTCTATGGTGAGCTAGAGGCTGGCTCCACCCTCTGACCTTCAGGCAGGCTTTATTTGTACAAACAAGGCATCACCACAGTGTGGTACTTGTCCAAGAAAGCAGAAAAGAATGTTTATTGTGGAGCTAACATATAAAATACGTTTCATTCTCCTGGATTAGAAAAACTAGAAAGACACAAGAAAAAAAAAAAAGCAAAAGGAAAATGAGCATGCTTGAAGAGGATGGTGATAGCTCCCAGACAGCAGTGAATCCGCCATGGGGAATTTGCAGCTGCGGTCGCAAAGGAACAGCAGCTGGCTGGACCCGGTCTACAGAACTTTTATTTAGAAGTTGGCTAGAGGGTTATCTACCAACATTTAAAAACTCAGAAATTGTACATACAATGGAAGCCTTTGGTTGTTTTCTTTAAATAGAATATACAGATAACAGGAGATTTCATTTGCTCATGGTAACTGTCAGTCTGTGCCATGGTTAGGGAGCTTTTGCCTTAAAAAATTCAGTTCTATTAGGAGTGCTTCACGGTTTTTATTCTCTGGCTTTATTAGGGGCATTTGAGCTATGAATATTTATACACAAATGTCTTATTTAAAGTATTTACCTAAATAGTGTGACAGGGTTTTTTTTTTTTGTGAATTATACGTAGAAGAAAAAAACCCATATGTACAGCACTATTAAAGTGCACTCGTCCAGACTGCCATGGTTTATGAATAAAAGGACCAGCTGACAGTTTAGTGGAGTAAAGAATTCATCCTGAGTGGAGCAGATGAGATGGTTCAGTCGGTAACGGAGCTTGCTAGAAAGGCTGATAACCTGAGTTCAGTGGGAGTAACTGAGCCCACTAGAATATTCCTCTGATCTCTGTCATATGCTTCATGGCACCAGTGAGCTCACCTTCACGCATGTACTCCCCCCTTCGACTCTAAAATAACAGGAATAAAAAAAAAAATCAGCAATTTTCCCAAAAGCATCAGCATGTGCTGTTACACCTTAGAACTGTTTGATTATTCCTTCGTTTAATAAGCATTTATTAAACATGTTTCAAGACACCGAAGCATCCAATATTTTTGCTAGCAATTGTTTTATTGAACACTTACAATCTTCTAGTCACTAGAGTTAGAGTGGTAAAGAGAAGATAAATTCTTAAGGAGTTCATTGTTGGCTGTGAACAAGTAAGTAGAAATGAATAAGAAAGAAAAAATGAAGATCACTATTCCATTCAAAAGGATGTCCTATGTAAAAGCAAATGAGTACTGGAAAATTCTGCAAAGATTTAGCATACAAGATTTGTAACCTATTGTGCATCTTTAGTTAACTAAATTTCCAGATGTGGTATTCATGGGCATGGAGAACTGATTGCAGTGTGATTAAGAAGGACTAAGGGTGTGGGGTACTCCCCTTGAGCTGTGGTCAGGGAAGTCTGAGAGACCGTTCAACCCCATCCAATGATACTGGCAATTGCTACTGCCCCCAATTGAGTACTCCCCAGAGCTCAATGGTAAGACTCCAATGCAGAAGACACCACACACATTGGTTACAGGAACTGTAGGAATCAAGTTGCTACTGAGCAGGATGCTTCCTCCCTGCTGGTTAGCTTTCGTGGTGGTAGAAGGTGCTTTGCAGGCTGCTAGGCAGGGGAAGTCATATGCCCATAGATCAAATAGTGATGTGAATGTCCTGGGGTAACCAACTGATTTCTGATTGGAATTAAAACCTGTTCCACAGAAGGAAATGCATGCCTGCTACTGTAAATCTCATCAAAAACCCATGGTCGAGGCGCTCATAGACCCCAGGGATGAACTCTGTTCCACCAGCTGCTTCCCAAATAACCACTTAGAGACTTATTAGTTATAAATGATCAGCCATAATTCATGCTTATTATTAGCTAGCTCTTACAACTGAAGTTAACACATTTCTATTAATCTATGTGCCGCCCTGAGGCTCATTGACTTTTACCTCTTCTGCATGCCCTGCTTCCTTTCTGTCTGGCTCCACTGACTCCACCCTTCTTCTAGCATTCTCTCTGCCCCTAAAATCCTGCCTTGTCATTGGCCAGTCAGTCTTTTATGAACAATGAGAACAATACGCATTTACAATGTATAAAAATTGCTCTATAGCAACTAAAAAACTAGATTCCTTCCTTGCCAGTGGATTTGAGTACTTTTGAGTTAGATACCTATTAACAAAATGAAGTCTTTGTTAAATAAATCGTGGGGTAGACCAGTATTTTCAAGCAGTTTTTGAAACTCAAAGACACTCCATATCTTTATGAATATCTTACAGTAGTGTTTGTCAGGATAGAGATGGAACAGAGACTGAGTTCACCTTTGAAATAGCTGATTGATTGGTTGATATTGTGGGTCCTTTCGCCCTCTCTAGAGCTATTGAATCAGAATTCTTGGCATCTATGTTTCAGTAAACCATCTAGTTTCTGATCCACCTGCAGTTAAGAACCACCAAAGCAGCACTGACCTCAAAGCTCAAGTTAATCCAGTACCATTTAGTAAATAACTATTAAGCACCTCTTAGGTTCCAGGCTCTAGTTCGTTTCTCCTGAGGGAGCAGGAAAGATGTGTGTCCAGCTCAAGAGGTGCATATTGTAGTGGGAAAGAGAAATAAGATGAAAAATAGGGACTGTAGTAAAAGACAGCATGCACTAATGATACACAGGGTGCGGAGGGTGCGGTGAGGGTCAGCCGAGCCCCAGGTGGTACCTAGGTTCCAAGGAATGGAGAGAGAAGGCTTCCCAGGAAGCTTTGAAAGTTGATGAGAATTTCAATCCACAGGTCTTTGTTTGTGCTCAGCACAGGTTTGAAGTCCCGGATTCTGCCTGGGGCTCTGCTCTGCTCCCTCACTCTATATCTTGGCTACATCACCTAACATCTCTGCATCAGTTCATTTATCTGTAAAACACCATGTTTTGCAAGGTGATTTAAGGTAACTTTTGTTTTTGTTTTTCAAGACAGGGTCTCCCAGTGTAGCTCTGGCTGTCCTGGCTACTCACTCTGTAGACTAGGCTAGCCTTGAACTCAAAGATCTGCTTAAATCTGCCTCCCCAAGTGCTGGGATTAAAGGTTTGTGCCACCAACAACAACTTAAGGTCATTTTAAATAATAACAGAAAAATGAATACTGGCTTTATCTGCTTTGGTGATTTGAAATTTGAAAGCAGAAAGAAGGCCAACATGTGATACTTATACATAAAATGCCTAAAAGATAGCTCAGGTCTGAAACGTAGTGTAGACAGACTGCCTAAGCTGAGGATGCTGCACACAGCTGGCAGTGAGGGCCCTGTACTGCTGGGTGGAGGTGTGTCCAGGCTGGAACCCCCCAGGCTCCTTTCCCAGACAGGTTTGGCCAGAAGAGCTGCTGGCACAGTGGCTGTCACTGCTGGTTTTAGGTTGTTTACTTCTCTCTGAATATGCACAGTAAGGGGTTTGTGGCTGCTCCTGCTGCCTCTGGCTTGCCCTAGAAACAAACAAACAAATCAAACAGAAGACCTGCACATGTTTTCTCCCCAAAGAAGCTGGCCAGGCCTTTTTAGCTAATGTTGAACCAGACAGAATGAAAAGCTGGGGGAGATGATCTGCCTTGGGAGTCAGTTTCCAAGGGAAAAGGGCTCAGTTACACTTGGATGAGTCTGCTGAAGATCTGCCCACAGCAGTTTCTTCTCCCTCAACTTCAGTCACCGTGCAAGTCGTAAAGAGGAATCTTTTCTTTCTTCTGTCATCATTGTGGGGTGACTGCAAAGTAAGAATTACGCTAAATGTTCTGAAGGTACTTCTGAGCATCCTGGAGAAGAACCGCATGTCCCTCTCTTCCTGGTGACTGCTTTTGTGGAGGACAGAGGAGGGACCAAGCCTTCTGAAGCTCCCTAGGGAGGTGGTGTGGTCTGGAAACCCTTGGAGAGCTGCCAAGTTTCCAGCTTAATGATAGGAATGACCCAAGAGCAGGGGTGGGCAGATAAGCATTAACATCTACCCCGAGGATTCCTGCCTCCCAGCGTTTTCTGATTCCTCTGACACACACTCCCATCACCGCTGATCTGAAGCTTCCAGCATGAGGTCACTCAGCACAGACTTGAGAAGAGGTGAGGACAAGCAGCTCCAGCAAGCCAGCCTCCTGTGACTGTGGTAACGCTTCTATCTCAGGGCATTCCTAAACTCTCATCTTTTGACCAGAATCAACCCTGTTCACAGTTTTCATCATATTACAACTATGCAGAGAAAATCAGCTAAGGGAAAAAGAAGCAAATGGTTACATTTGCTGATTCCCTGTTCTTCAGGAGGTGGGGTTACTTATGTTCCAGTGCTAGCCAGCCATAGCCCTTCTGAAGGACTTTAAGGAATTATTTAGATTTGCCTTACCTCGGTCTACTATTCAACTACTGAAGGTGGTAATAATAGCATCTAATTGTGTCACCAGGATGAAGTGTTAATACATGAACTCTTTAAAGTTTTGAAGTTAGTAACATTATAAGCTTAAAACAATCCCTCTCTCTTTCTCTCTCTGTGTGTCTCTCTCTGTCTCTCTGTCTCTGTTTCTCTCTCTCTCTCTCTCACACACACACAGAGGGGGGATCTAAGTACTGTCTTATGCGTTTTCACACACTCCCAGGACTTTATCTGTTTTGTACTTAGGTCTGAATCAAGGTGTGTATAAGGTGTACTATGGTGAGCTTCAGACTGGCCCCAGAACTCTGCTGTTTATGGCCATTCCCTGAGTCATACCCAAGGGATCTGCTTTGCTCATTTTAACACATACTGTCAAATTTCTCCCAACCCCCAAGATTGTACACATTTAAACCCCAACAATAAAGTATGACACTTAATATAGAAGGAGTTATTGATTGGTGATAATATACAGTGTGAGAATTGACCAAGATAAACGGTACTATGTGCAGGATCTTTGGGTACCAAACATAATTACAAAAACAAGAAAAGATGTGGAGCTAAGAATCATGACATTTGTAATAAGGACATGGAAAGGGCCCAGTGCTGCTGCCTAGGTTTTCTCCCAGAAATGCTTGCTGGTGTGATACCTCATTTTCCTACCTTTGTTGACAGCTAATGTGCCCTATCTAGATGCCAGAAGAAGCTCTAAGTGGTTTAGGATGCTTTACAATAGGACTGACTTGAATACAGACAGGAGCCACAGCATAGGAGCTGCCCCAGACAGGCAGATGGTGACACCACCTCTTTCTTCAGAGCCCAGACCACATTCTCCAAGGCACTCATTGCCAAGGCTATCTGACCAGGTTATATTTGTCACTTGTCTACTTGTGATACATACATAGCTTTTCGTTTCTCATAGGCCTAAATTGGGAAGTAGAAGGCCTAAGTTCATGCAGTAGAAGGACTTATGGAAGTATGAGATCTTCCCTGCTGGCATCAAGGTACTTTCTATCAAATGGATGTGATCCTTGCCAAACAGCACATCTCCTGCTTCAAAGGAATGTGGCAGCCTCATTCTGGATAGTGTAGAGCCTAACTAACTAATAAGAAACCCCCAAACTGTGGTTTAGAACAATACACATAGAAGGCATCAATTGCAGTGATCACAGAATGGAAAAAAAGAAAGTAAGATTTGGGGTAATTTAATCAACTAAAGTGATGCATCTTGTAAAATTCATCACCAGTTTCTTCAATTATTTATGTTGTTAGAGACTGATCTAGAGCTTCTGGGTCCCATATGTACAAAGGAGTTACATCCCAAGCTGTATGTAAGCATGATCCAATTGAATCAGAGAACTTGGGATTATCCTAAACTGGTGTAAATCATCGTAAAGCTACAGCTGTAAACAAAAATGAAACATTATCCCTGTGGCTTAGACTGAATTCTAGAGAAACTACTTTAAAAAGTATGCACTATTGTTTTATCCCAATAATACCTATGTAAGATCTGTGGCAGGAGAGCAAAACGTGGGGATAACTCTCTTTACACATGCCAGAGTATAAAACATAGGGATAACTCTCTTTACACATGCCAGAGTACAAAACAGAATCGTTCCCTCTCTGTCCAGTTTCCCACATTAGTCCCTGAATTCACTATGGCACGAAGTCACCTGCTAGATCACAGGTACCCCAGGACTGACCCTGTTATTTCTATCATTCATTTAATAGAAATTGAAAGTAACACAGAGAGGAAAAAACTAAAGGGATGTTTTCCCACTGAATTGGGAAAAGTCATCTCCTTTGTGAGGATGGAAAGAAGAATTTATTAGTATCATTGAATGGCTAAAAACCCTTTTCTGTGTGGAAACAGAAAAAGTGTTGCTTTATTGGGAAAAGTAAGAAAATCCTACAACAGAAAGAATCAAATTACTTTTTTTCCCACCAAACTGCATCTCTTTTATACAAAGTCTCCTCTGAAGTTGGGTACATCCACACAAGTAAGTGACAAGGTATTAGAGAAAGGAATCTAGGCTGAAAGGAATAGTAAATTCTGTTGCAGCCTCAGGCAGGGAAACTGGGAAGCCAAAACTTTTCTCAGATCTATCAAAGCACAGTACCAGAGGTGCAGGAATAAGTAAATTCATCATCATCATCATCATCATCATCATCATCATCATCATCATCATCATCATCACCATCCTCGTCATCAGTGGAATCTGGTAAGGATTTCCCCGGCGGCAGGGGATGCTCTACAGTGGTCAATGTTACGTTTTTGTTTTACATCTCTACCCTTCTCTCTTCTGGACTCACTAGGCACACAGCCAGTGGAGACCAGATTCCTTTCTAGTTTGAACATGCCTGATTTTAAAACACTGGCAAAAGTAACCGTGTTCCTCGCAAGCAACAGAGAGTGCGTCTTGTGTGCAATTTCAAAGACATATGAACTCTCCTACTCTCTGAAAAAAAACAACTAAAAGAATATCTAAATGAGCCTAGACAATTTCTTTATCTTGCAAGGATATCAAAACAAAACGTTCTTCTTCCTCCGCCCATACCTGTATGTAATTATAACCTGTTGCTCCAGGAGATTGGAAGTAAGTATGTCTCATAGGTTCACACTTAGTTTCCTAACCATGGAAAACTAACACTAAAGAGTTAGACTGTATTTGTAGACGTGGGAGCCGGGCTTCAACCATTCTATGCACAATCCTGAATGCTCAGGGTGGGAAGGTGTTGAAAGATACAATGTTTACTATATAAGGTCTATAAGAGAAACAGGGATTCAAATAATTATAATACAATGGAACAATTAATATCACCATTTGTAAGCTATGAGGTCAGAAGTAAAAACTTGTTCTCATTTGAAGGTTTGCCTTTCTTTCAGAAGAGGTGGCTTCTAGCTTTCAAAGCTGTTTCCTAAATGCCCTATTTGTTTCAACCAGGATATACCTTTGCACTTGTACCTACTTACAAGTAAAATCCTTTTGGAACCAGACCTCATTACAGAAACATACTAATTATTTAAAGTTTTAAAAACAGAAATGAAGAGTTGGAATATTTCCAATTATAGTTTGGCACACAGCATAGTCAGAATACTGTATCTGACTGAGCTGACCCTTTGGGCTTCGCTAGCCCCAAATACAAAACAAAAAAGGTGTTTGCAGTGTTGGCTCCAGAAAGTAGCATTGTTATCCCCAAAGAGATTAAATTCAGGAAATCTAGAGTGGGTGAAAATGTATTTTTTTCTGCTTTAATAGAAATTAAAAAAAAATGACATCCACAGTAGAGCCGACATTCAATGAGAACCTACTATGTGTCAAGAATGCCCCTAGAGACTCTGCACATACTACATCAGGAAGAAGACTAAATAGTACTAATTACAGAAAGGGATTAAATGGTTTAAGACTGAGAAGTACTCGACACTGACTCTGGCCTTCTGA
>NC_022027.1:44311894-44319485 GCF_000317375.1 Microtus ochrogaster
CCTTAGATGTCATGCCTCCAGTGCTGCACACCCATTCTGTTTGTTTGTTTGTTTTCGAGACAGTGTTTCTCATTGGCCCGGAACTCCTGATTAGTGTCCCAGGGATCTGACGATGTCTGGGTCCCCTGCTTGGCACAGAGGTACACACCACTAACCTGTGTTCACGTGGGTCCTGGGAACTGAGCTCAGCTTCTCTTGCAAACTCTTCATCAACAGAGCCATCTCCCCAGCACAGGAGAGAGTTTCTTTCTTTCTTTTGCAACTTTTGCCTCAGTTTAATAGACGAAGCTGAGAAGCTGAGAGAAGTTACCTACCCTCAAAGGAGTTTATAATCAAGTCTAAAATTTCTTTATTAATTTTAATTTATTAATTTATACCTCCATCCATACATACTTTATTCACCACAAAGAAAATGAGGTGTGAAATATTAAAAGATGTTAAATAGAAAAAATTGATGGAACACTGTTTGCTCAGAAATTATATAAAATATCATTAAATACCAAGCAAGGTTAAAACCATCTATAAGTTTTACATAATGTCAACTTGAGGAGGAATTTTTGTGGAAAAAAAATTTGTATTCACTTTAGGTCTTATTTAAAAATAACTTCTGATTTATTTTGTCCCCCAAACCTTTGCAGATATAGTAAACTAAATTACAACCTCCCATAGTGAAGAGCCTGCAAATGGAATTCTTAACTCATGTGTGCGCTTTTATTAGGTCATTAAAGTCCTGTTGCTACATATACTGTACACACATCCTCCTTGCCACTTTTTCCACAAAAGAAATTTCAGTATTCACACATCTCATGCAGGATTGAAATATCACCATGATGAGACTGTAAGAATTATAAAAATAGCCAAACGTATACTGGTAGATTGTATATCATAAGTATTGACACAAGTATTCTTTGAAGCGGCACACTATTTTTTGCTCTTCTTTTCTGTATGTGTTTGATAAACATAATGCTCTCTGCCAGCATTTTGTCTTTACATTAATATAAATGACAAGCAGTACTTGTCAATAAGAATGTTGATAAATGCCAGCTACCGTACCCAAACAACAACAGATTATAGAAAGATGGCCCAGTTCCAGGTTGTATTCATGTTGTATTCATATAAAACACATGCTGTTTTATAGTTTTCTCTTACTATGTTGCAATAAATGTCTTGTCTGTTTTTCATGGCCTTATTACAAAGTCAAAGTAGAAAAACATTGAGCTAGCAAAATCAACTCTTTTAAACTTCTGATCTACATTGTCCCCCAAACCTTTGCAAATATAGTAAATTAAATTACACCCTCCCATAGTGAAGAGCCTGCAAATGGCATTCTTAACTCATGTGTGTGCTTTTTATAGGGCATTAAAGTCCTATTGCTACATATACTGTACACCTCCTTGCCAATTTGGGAGTATTATGGTTTGGATCTGAAGTGTTTTCCACAGGTTCATGTATTGAACCCCTGATTCCTGGCTTAGGGGACTATTTTAAAAGCTGTGTTTCTTTTAGGAGGTAAAGTTTGCCTGATAGAAGTAACTAGGGGCAGTCTTTGAAGTTTATATTTGTCCTTGGTTCTAACCACAATGTGCTTCCTGGTCAGTGACATCTGAACAAGCTATCACTGAAAGACCCTGCCACCATGAATGGAGTAACTGTGACATGCCATCCCTACCTTGATAAACTAAAATCTCTGTAAGTTGAGCCAAAATAAACCTCCTCCATGTCATTCTGTCGGTCATTTTGCCACTGACGCGAAAGGTAACTGATGCGGCTAATGCCTAGTTATTATTTATTTATTTGTTTTTTCAAGACAGGGTTTCTCTGTGAAACTTTAGAGCCTGCCCTGGCACCAGTGCTGTAGACCAAGCAGACGGCGAACTCACAGAGATCTGTCTGCTTCTGCATTCCGAGTGCTAGGATTAAAAGCATGTACCACCACCACCAGTCTTGTGTCTGTTTTATTTTAGTTAACTCATCTCTAATCTATTTTGGTTTTGTTTTCCAAAGAGCGAAGCATTTACATCTGATTATTGTCTCTCAAAATTAAATACATGGATAGAGAAATGTGCAATTGGCAAAGTGCTTCTAGAACAAGCAGGGGACCCAAGTCTCTGTCTCTAGCACCCATGTCAAGGTTGACATGGTGTTAAGTTTTTGTAATGCCAGCGCCAGGAAGGCACAGACAGGCAGATTTCTGTCATTCATTGCTCAGCCAGCCTAGCCAGCCAAACAGATGAGTACCAGGTTTAGTGAGAGCCCTTGTTTCAAAACATAATGTAAAGGCTGAGAGAGAGAGAGAGAGGGAGAGAGAGAGAGAGAGAGAGAGAGAGAGACAGAGAGACAGAGAGAGAGAGAGAGAGAGAGACAGAGAGACAGAGAGAGAGAGACAGAGAGAGACAGAGAGACAGACAGAGAGAGAGAGAGAAATACTGTTGATATGTGGTCTCTGCATGTGCACGCACATTTTCATGCTTACATGCACATACCTGTACAAACATGTAGCACACATGAAATAACACAAGTTTTTTTTTTCCTGTGGAAAGCACAATATTCAAAAGTCTTGTTTTGGAGAGCATGAATGCAGAATGGAAATTCTTGGAAAACTATAACTTGGAAAACTACACATGAGAGTGGCATGCATGAATTTAGTTATCAGCAAGAATTCATGTCTTGAGTATTGTTCGTGTTTTTCTTTCTCAGGAACAGATTTTTTTTTATGTATCTAAAGGATTTTGTAATAAGTATGGAGAATGCATGGACCGATGACTATTGCTTATGAAGGTCATTTTGGTCACCACTGTGAACACCAATTTATGTTGAAATGAAACAAAGGTTTTGTGAAAAGCAGACCTCTATCACCAGGAAGGTTTAGAGCCTGTTTCTAAACCTGGGTTTATCAGGTATTGGCTTTGCAACCTCCTACAGAACAAGTTCTACATGTTTATATTCAATCTGTTATAATAGAATGATAATACATAAATAATGTGTAGGTCAGCAAAGAAAAAGCAAACACTAGGATATTTTCTGACTTATTTTCCAAGTATGTTTGTGTTGTTTTGTCTTGGCTAGATTTAGTGGGACTAACCATGAGATTTGACTGACAGTCACTGAGTTCATAGCACATTGCACTGCTCATGAAACTGGGTTCATCCAATCTCTCTTCATTCCTTCATCCATCATTTGTTATTTGTCCTTTGATTGCACAAAGTTATCGATGAGTTTCTATTTCCACATTTTACTAAGCCGATACTCAGTTGATACACTGTACTAGGGTGGTAAGGACAAACAGGACACTTTTGAAAATATTTGACACCTTATAAATACTACTCTTGCATTTAAAAATCTTTTCCAGTGTTCTGATATTTTAGATTGGCTGTTTAATTTTAATATGTAACAGTTTATCCTGTATTTTGTTGTATAACTCAAAGCATGATAGTCCACAGTGATCTGTTTTGTGAATGATCTAAAATCTGAACCTTTAAGTATTCATTGTGCCCGAAAGATGAACAGGTGATTGGTGGTTAATAATGACTCAGCTATGAACAAATAGATATGGCCTCACTTACTGCTCACAGCACATATGTGGAATAGTAGGATATAGCCCCTACTTCTTTTTATTTTACAGTAGAAGTAAAGATTCAGGGAATTTAGGAATCTGATAAATTTCATAGCTTCCACATGGACGACCTCCAGCCTGATCTCTCAGCTTAAGCTGTCCCCCGGGCCCCATCACGTGTGAGAATGGGATAGTTGAGGAAATCCAATGTGCGATTCCCCTCTGGATGCTGTGAATACCATTGGTTAATAAAGAAACTGGCTTGGCCTAATAGGGTAGAGCAGAACGAGGCAGGGAAAGCTAAACTGATGGTGGAAGAAGGGAGGCAGAGTCAGAGAGAAGCCATGTAGTTCACGCCATAGACAGATGCTGGGAACTTTACTCCGTAAGCCACAGCCACGTGGTGATACACAAATTACTAGAAATGGGTTAAATTAATATGTAAGAGTTAGCCAATAAGAAGCTAGAGCTAATGGGCCAAGCAGTGATTTAATTAATACAGTTTCTGTGTGATTATTTTGGGTATGAGCTGCCGAGCAGCCAGGAACAAACAAGCAGCCTCCTCCAACAGAAATCTATCAGCATGCTGTTTCTCAACTTCACCAAACACCAGGAAGAAGGAATTATTCTCAGCCACCCAGACCGTTGGGTATTTTCAATAGAACTAGTGCAAAGTCTGTGTGATCTAAAACTCCCAAATTATGACTGATACTTTTCTGCACCAAATTCCAAACAAACTACCTGAAAAGCAAGTAGACCATGTTAGTTTGCTGGATGGAGTCAAGGGGAGACGTGAGGTATCTTTTGATAATCCTTTGCCTACAGAAGTAATAAAAACAACACTTGCTATGCAAGAGAGATCAAAACAGTTACCGTAAATAATTCACGTAAAAGTTCATATAAATTCTGTACAAAGCAGCGATGAATATAGAGGAAAAACCAGATGCTGGAGTCAGAGGACCCTGACTTGGTCGTGTATTGGCTTTTCAACATTCTGTTGAACATGTTCTACATGGTAATACTCAACCTATTATTGTAACAGATAATACACCAGTAATGTGTAGGTGACATAGCAAAAAAATACAGCATAGGAGCATAACTTCCAGGAGACAGAGGCTAATGTAGAATGGGCACTTAATAATATTTTTAAATGGCTACTGTTAACTTTGTTGAGTATAGGTTTACATTTCACTTATCTCGAGAAAGTGTCAGACTGGCTTCATGTTCTTGCTGCTATGCCTTCCTTATTATGATGGACTGTATCTCTTTGGAGCTGAAAGCCCAAATAAACCCTTTCTTTCCTAACTTTGCTTTTGGGTCATGGTGTTCTATCTCAGCAGCAGAAATCAGACTAACACACCCATAAACAATAACTTCAAATGAATCAAATTCTTAAATTAAAACAAAGTAGTTTGGGCTGGAGAGATGACTCAGTGGGTAAAGATCCTTGCTGCCCATCCTGATGATCTGAGTTCAATTCCTCTGATCCATGTGGTGGAAAAAGAGAATGGATGCTGCAAGAAATTCTCTGACCTCCACACACGGCTGTGGTACCTGCTCAGTCCCATTCATAGATAAACACAGACATGTCACCTGACCCTGGGAAACAAATAAGTGAGTGCTAAAAACAGCAGCAAAGTGGCCCAGTGAACTAAAAATGACAGAAAAACAGAGGGAGGGCAAAGGGGGAAAAGGAGGAAAGAAAAGAAAAGAAAAGCCCAGCCAGTTGTGTAGGTGTGGGCTTACTCAAATATAATCCCATCAGGAGGCTGAGATGGGGTGATGATGAAGTTGAGGTCAGCTTGGGGCAACACAGAGAGAACTTTCCTAAATAAAATACTTGTTGGGTTGAAATTTGAGGCATCAGGTGAATCATATTCACACACAGCTGCTTTTCCCTCTGTCCCTGCTCTCACAGATATTGGCAAATACCTTGTCAAGGGAGCCTATTGGGAGAATCTGTAACAGGCTGCCTGGGTACTAGTCCCAATATCAGGACTCCAGGAAAGAAATACCGAATCCCAGATGAGATGTCGCTTAGTTTATCCCCATATGGCACCCTCCCTATCTCCATCTTCATAGTTTATTCTCAAATCCCTGAAGCTGTAGGTAGAGATAGCCACCTTGCTGAAAACCTGAGGGTGATGCTATAGACTCCTCAAGTGCCTAGATTTCAGACGAATGGCAGGCGTGTTATTCCTTCTCCCTAATAAAGGTTACAGATCAGTTTTCTAGACTCAATGGTACCAGATGGCTACTGGTGAATAACACATCTGCCTCACAAACAGTGGGGAACCCCTTGACTAATTGTGAACTTACCCTTGACAACCTGAAAGTTGCAAATGCCTTCCATTGCTAATAAGGAATCGGGACAGCCTGGCCAGATGACCCTCCTCTTTCTTCTAAAAACTACAAGAAGAATCCATCTCCACTCTGCCATGTGGACCTAAACGCTCATAAGAGCCTCCACCATGCCATTTGTCTAGTTAGTTAGGGCTTGAAATCTTCTTAAAGTCCCCACCATGGTACTGTCTGTCTGTCTACATGCCCATGACATTAATACCCTTTCTAACATTTTTGTTTTTACCCAGAAGGCCAATCTCCTTCAATGCTCTTCTTGAACCCCCAACTGATAACTTTGGATAGCCAACAGCCAACTGTATGCTGCCTGCCACTGAAGTTGGAAGAACATAATTGGACTATAAACAAAAAGATGGAGAAAGATGCAGTGGAAACTAAAGCATTAG
Source organism: Microtus ochrogaster (assembly GCF_000317375.1). NCBI lineage: Eukaryota > Metazoa > Chordata > Mammalia > Rodentia > Cricetidae > Microtus > Microtus ochrogaster. Next base: position 44,318,195 of record NC_022027.1, read on the forward strand.
TTAATGGTAAAGAAGTTCTCATCAAAAGTACAGTGTGTGTGTGTGTGTGTGTGTGTGTGTGTGTGTGTGTGTACATATGCACATCAAACATTGGAAACCTAAATGCATAAAGAAAATGTTAGTAGACAAAGAAAGTAATTGATAACTGTATGATAATAGTACAGAAAGTCAAGACTCTTTTTCCAACTGTGAATACATCAACCAAACAGAAATTTATTTTTTTTAAAGAGGTATACTACACAGCATGACAGTTTGTTTTACTCAAAGAGCAATTCCATCAAATTGTTGTGGTCAGAAACACATACCAGAGCATTCGTTCTTTCCATGATGTCAGAATTTCTGGGTGACAATAGACTCACAACCTGTGGCAGATTTGTTGACAGCAGTTTTTCAAGTATTCCCAATCTCCTTGGCAGACTTAGCCCAGGCAAACCCAGGTTCTTTAATTTCATTTTTTTATAAAGTCTTTGTGTATATATTTGGTATTTGGAGTATACATGCATCCCTGTGAGCATATGAGCATTTTTGAATGTGTGTGCACATGTATGCATGTTCTAGTTGCTTTTTTGGTCAACTTGTCATGTACCAGAGTTATCTGAGAAGAGGGAACCACAATTGAGAAAAGGATTCAGTTAGACTGGCCTGCAGGCAAGCTTGTGTGGTGCTTTATTAACTAGTGGTTTATGTGGAAGAGCCTAGTCCATTGTGGGTGGTGCCACCCCTTGGCAGGTGGTCCTAGGTTGTATAACAAAGTAAGGTGAGCAAGCCAGGGCAAACAAGAATTCCTTCCTGGCTTCTGCTTCAGTTCTTGCCTCCAGGTTCCTTCTGTCAATGTCTATCCCGACTTCCTTCATTAATGCACCATGCCATGCAATTGTAAATCAAACAACCTTTTCTTCCCCAGATTGCTTTTGGTCATGAAAAATTTTTTCACACCCATAGAAACTCTAAGAAAGACAGTGCACATGCATGAAGAAGCCAGAGGTCACTTTCCCTTGTCTCCTTCTGTCACCATGCATCTAATATTGGAGACATGATATTCTCACTGAACCTGGAACTCACTGATTTGTTAGGACTAGCTATCTACCAAGTTGTAAGAATGCTCCAGTATTGGCCGGCCCAACATTTTGTGTGAGCACTGGAGATTCAAACTCATGCTCTCTCTAACCGCAGAGTTATTCCCCAACATGGTTTTCTGACATAATTTTAGTGCATTTATATATTGCTATATTCCCAGTTTACTCTGATAAATCCTACCGTGGCATCCTTTATATTTTTTTTCTTTTTTTTT
>NC_022027.1:44320380-44338731 GCF_000317375.1 Microtus ochrogaster
TGGATGGAGATAGAGACAGAGACCCACACTGGAACACTGGACTGAGCTCCCAAACTCCCAATGAGGAACAGAAGGAGGGAGAAGATGAGCAAGGAAGTCAGGAATGCTTTTTATCAGTCTGTGCCTTATGAATGGTGCTGAGCAAATGGCATTGCTTATGTATGCTAGGTGTAGAGTCATCCTGGGTCTCCACAATGGAGTCAGGCACTGTTTGCAGTCACCATGGCAAGGCATAGACTGAAAAACCATTGTTCTATACAGTATGAAGCAATTCAGGGTAGGGAACAGCCTGTTCTCAACATAAATTTTACATAATATTCATTCATGAGAGTTATTTAAATGTTAGACCCAAACCTGTTTTCCAACCTGTCATTATTTCACAGTTGAGTAAGGTTACTATAAAGCTATTGTTATAGTTTGGATGTACACTGTCCTCAAAGGCCTGCATGTTAATGAATTGGTTTCAACCCCATGACATTATTGGGAAGGAACACAACCTTTAAGAAGCCGGGGTCAATGAAAGAATCAAGGTCATTGGAAGTTTTTCCTTAAAGGGAATATTGGGACCCCTTCTTTGTTTCTTGGCTACCGCAGGGGGATTAGGTCTCCTTTGCCACACACTGTGTGACATCACAACCTCAAACCAACAGGATCAAGTGACCATGAACAGAAACCACCAAAAGAAAAATAATTTTTTGCTTCTTGTAGCTCAGTCATCCAGGTATTCCATCCAATGCTAGAAAACTAAGCTGCAGATGAAGGTGCCCATCATCGCATTTAAAACAAAACTGGACTCTGTAGCATGTTGGGTTTGGGCTTTGATCATATTCGTTACTGTTTCATTCCACCCTGGTTGCTACAACAGAATGCCATAACATAGTGACTTATAAACCACAGAAGTTCATTGCTCACAGTTCAACATCACAGCCATCACCCATGAAGCGTGTACTGAGACACAAAATACTTGATGTACAGTTGGCGCCTAATTGCTGAGTCTTTGTATGGCAAAAGAGGCAAGTGTCCCTTATACTAATTCTATTCCTTGGGACTCTTAGCTCAAGACCTAATCAATTTCCAGACCCAAACAGCTTAACCTAGGGGTTAGGGGATGGCTCACAATCATGCAGACCAAGCATTATCCCCTGGTCCCCCAAAATTCATGTCCTCTCACATGAAAAGTCAAGAGCCTCAGAAGTCTTAACTCAGACCAGTTTTCACTCCAAGTCTCTTTTGAACATCACATAAATCGATGAGGATGAGACTGCAGATGACTTATCCTGCAGCAAGCCGCCCTCAGCCATGGACCTTTGAAAAGAAGCATGCGATGTACCCCAGAAATACAGTGATGGGGAGACCCGGTATAAACATTCCCCTTCCAAAGGAGACAAACAGAAAGGAGGGAAGGAGTGCCCTGGGCAGCTTTCAAACACAGCAAGGCAAGCAGCATCCAATCTCAACTCTTTTGAAAAACTTTGACTTGTTTATTTTGCCTTCCAGGATCACAGGGCAGAGGTCTCGCCTTCTGGTCTCATCAGGGTGGAAATTTTGCCCCTGAAGGTTGGCTGTGCAGGTTTGGACTTTCAGAGCTTTGAAAAGCCCTGCCCCCACAGCTCTGCAATGTGTCTCCACTGTCAGGACTGGACTATTGTGCCGGCAGAGAGACATATGCTGGTGGCTATAACCGATTTGATAGCAACCCTATCTCTGTGCCCAGGTGGGGACTGTCCTAATGAGCCTTTGTGAAGCAATCCTACCCTTAGTTTACTACCTGGATCCCATGATTCTCTGGTTATACTTTCAAAACTAAATTGAGCCAGCCGCCTCCCTGTCCTTTTTCTTGGTACAGCAAACACCAGGCAGAGGCACATGGTAGTAACATTTGAGGCTGCCAAGGAAAATACCAATGGACTAACTATATGACCCAAAGTGGTTCTGCAGAAATGGTTCTTTCTTCTAAATTGTTCTCTCTCCAGACTCCTGTTCTCTGGATCTCCAATTAGAAGGATATCATCTGATAATTCCCCAGATGACTTTGGGTTGTTCTTCTTTTGGCATGCATAGTACATCTGAGCTCCTGGGTGGGTGGATGACTTACCTCTCAATTCTCTCGATGTGTATAATTACATGCTAATCTCCCTAGTAAGAGGGCACATCTGTGTTCTTTCCAAAATAAACTTTCTATTATTTTCTCTTATGAAAAGGCTGAGAATTTCCCGAAATTTTTACTTCTGCTTCCTCTTTTATTAACAATTCTGTTTTAAAATCATTTTCCTCCTCGTATTGTACAATGGTCTCTCCTCTACAGTGTACTTGCTTCTGGCTGTGTCTTTTGATAGAAAAGGCAAGCGTTCTCCCTTAAACCCCTTTCACAATGCCACTGGCCCTGTTTGTAAGGCCTATGTCCGCATGATCTAGTTATGCTCCAAAACTGGATCTTAAAATCGACAGACGGTCAGAGCTTCACCATGACATTTATTAACTTAAAATTTTCTTTTTGAGATTTTTTATAGATGAGTACAACATTTCTACCCTCTTCCTCCTATAGCAGTCATTAAGAACTCGTAGCTCTTCATCTCGGAGTGAGTTCTGGTAAGATTGTACCTTTCTGAGTAGGCATGTTGACCAGTGTTGTTATTATACAGATATTATTCAAGCAACCATATTGTTGAGATTTCATGTAGTTTATATTCCTGGCACAGCTAGGAGTCACAATCTAGCAACAGGTGTCCTGGTACTCCAACTCTTACAATCTTCTCACCTTCTTTTCCACAATGTTCCCTGATGCAAGGATTATATTGTAGATGGATCAACTGCCTTGATCACCTCATAGTCACTTAATTTCTACTAGCTATGGATCTCTGTGACAGCCTCCAACTGCTCCAAAAAGACAGAGGGGCAGGTACACTTACCTGTGTATAAGGGTAAGCATTTGGAACACAGCAAGAAATTATATAGGAGAACACAGTAGCAGGTTTTCTTCTAGGGTGTAGGACCAGACAGTGCTAAAGGAAATGCAGTCTGCCCCTCCTTTCTCCTCACCCTCCCTTCCCTTCCCTTCCCTTTGTCAGGCCTCCGGGATGGCTAGGTGGTTCGGCAGTACTACACGCTGGGTCTGAAGGGTGTTCAGAGCTTATGTGTTCCGCGATGAGATATCTAGAAAGGCAGTTCCGTGTTCTTGGGATTTATCAACTGCAATTACCTGGAGCCACCCCACAGCATCACCTTCTAGCTAAGTTGGCCTTGATTTCTGCTTAGCATCTAAGCATACATCATTACACTGAGTCATTCTTTTCCTTGAGAATGCTCTATTGGATGTCATCTGGGATAGAATCTAAATAATGCATCCCAGGATTGTGCCCGGCCACATCATGCTCACCTAATTCACACGTACGTCTTTTGCTTCAACACCCCCTATATTCACAGATACAGTTTTCCCCTTCCCTTCCCCTTTGATTTATATGGATGTCATTTGTCCACTGTGACTCAGATAGTCCCTGAAATTCACATCACAGCTCATCTCCCAAAAATTAAGTTGAAGCATCATTTCTCCACAGACTGAAGAATAGACTTCTAGAGCATCATTCCCTTAAAACCTTGTCTCAGGAAAGGGCAGGGATTCAGATGTAGAACAATTGTGTGGCATTTGTAAGTACCTAGGTTATACTCCTAGAGCTGCATTAGCATGTAAGTAAATAATCAAAAAAACCTATTTTATAATACAATATCCAAATTTATGTCCTCGATACATAAGAGGGTTTCAATTCAACTATGCTATATCACTTATAGATACTACTATCGAATATCTAATTTTAAGGTGAACCCTGAATTTATTGCTTATAAATACTGCTTTTATATATTTTAATTTCAGATCACAGGCAGAAATAATTTTGTTATTGATACCTGTTATGTATACATGATACACATTGAGACCAGGGCAAATAGATAAGGAAAAGTAATTACAGAAGTAAAATGAAAAACTGAAAAATTTACTAGGAAGTGGAAACATGTCAAAATATGAAAATTTTAATTATAGGGGTACAAAATAAGTAGCATGGAAGAAACTGACATATCTGAAAGCATTGCAGAAATTTCTTAGTAATTCCTAAGTTATATGTCTAAATATATCTGTAGGCACAGAGAATATTTAAATGACACAATTAACAAGCCAATCTAAAGGAAATATGTAAAATTCTAAGCATGAAAATTATTCTTCTTAAATATACATTACTAATTTTTACTTTATTTTGTCTTATTTTTAAGCAGAAAGGGGAGATTTACTCAACTTGGTCACATTGGGAAGAAGGATAAGAAAATCCAGCCAGTCCCTCAAGTGAGGTCAAAGTTTAAATGGGGGCCAAGGACATGCATGACTGAACAATCCCAGACAAGGTGTTATCCTGCTTAAGAAGAGAAGAAAGAAAACTAGCTTGAAAGAAAAGTGACAAATGAATCTGTAGTTGTCAACAGACTTAATGAGAGTCTCTGGATATATCATTAGTATGAGCTGTATTTTACACTCCATTAATAAGCTTTATCAAGAAAATTATAAAATTTATGTTATGTTTTAGGAATAAGTGTACAATTAATTGTTAGATTATAATACTTTAAGCCATCAAGAAAAAAATAAAAAGAAAGTTACATGAAATGGATTCTACATTATCATAATGTCACAAAATTTCTACAAATCTGTCTCTATATGCAATATAAAATTTCAATGATTACATCAATAATATTTTGTGGCAATTTTTATTTTAAAATAAAATTAGAAAAGTAAAGATTTAGGTATAGATAAGAATTTTTTAGTAAAAAAAAGACATAGCCAATGAGATAGCAAACTTACTACAAAGCTAAGACATTTAAAGCTGTGTGGCCTGGATAGGGGAAGAAAAACTAGTGGCACAGATTGAAGAATTCAATTAAAGGATGATTGACATGTGAAAACTGCAAAAGGTCTGAGGGGAATCCTCAACTTTCAAAAAAAACTGGTTTTCATTATAGAAAATAAAAGCAAAATCTTGCTTTAATATATATATATGTATATATATACATATATATATATAATTAAATTATATTCTTGGGAAGAAACTAAAAGTGTGATGCATACAAGACAGTCTGTTCTAAAAAAAAAAACAGAGAAAAGGGAAAAGGGGCTAGCTCACAGCATACCCAGGTGTGAGCCAGTCTGTTGGACGAGGAGGAGAGTGGTGTATAGGGTCCTCTCTCCAAGTCCATTTCCTCACTGTAATACTTCCTCTAGATGTGCAATTCACTGTCTACAACTTTCAGTATCATGTCAATGAATGTGGTTGAAAATAATAAGCAGAAAATTAAAGAAACAGGAGTTGAGGAGATGGCTCAGTTGCCCAAGTGACTGCCATGTAAGTATAAGTACATGAGTTAGATTTCTACTGTCCACCTTAAAAAAAAAGCTGGACTTACAGGTCTGTGTATACTGTGTATACATACTCGCTACAATAAGAATATACATGTGTATCACAGATACACACACATTTGAGAAATAATTTTTAAAACAATTTCAAAAACTTTTAATAAAGCACTGTGTAAGAATAATTCCTGTTCAATCTAGGCTGAGTCTAGTTATAAATTAAAGTTTATCTCCTTCTTTTCTCAAATTCTCAAGAAGTTAAAGTTCAAAAAGAATTATTTTGTAGAATTCAAGTTTAAATGAATAAAATCTAGACATTATCCTTTTGAGTCAATATAAAAATGCCCTTTATAACCGATAGATGCACCTCTGTGTAATGTGGCGAATACGGTCAACATTGTCTCTTCATGCCCGAGCTTCAGTGACAGCAAAAATGACAGCACACTCCTCTGCTTCATCCTTATAAAGCCTTCCAGCAACAGGGTCATACTGCTCACCCTCAGCCACGCCCTGGTCAATGACTTCTCAGTGAGATGAACCACACATATGGGTTATTATTATACTCAGTGAGGCAGTCAAGCCTTCCTTCACCTTCCTCTCTTGCCCAATTTGAGGCCATAGCAAGTCAGTTCTGTTTTACTGGATGAGAGACTTATGCTCATGGAGGTACTAGGGAGCTTCAAGGCCTTTGGAACACTAGGTTTCAATTATTAGATTGAAAATATGGCAAAATATTTATTGGAAAAGCTACATGGGACATCATAAGCAGAATTGCCCAGAGTACATCTGGCCAACTGTGTTCAGACGGTCCTCTCTAGTTCTGGATCCTAGCATCCAAACTCAGATTTTAGTAAATTACTCAAACCAATATTTCTGGGGATCCAAGGTTATTGTTCTTTATGCAGCTTTCCTGAACACATTGTTTAGATATGTGTTGTAGGAGGTCGCTTGTTGGTTCCCAGTCACTTAGCCTCAAAATAATCACACAGAAACTGTATTAATTAAATCACTGCTTGGCCCATTAGCTCTAGGTTCTTATTGGCTAACTTTTATATCTTAATTTAACCATTTCTAGTAATCGGTGTATCACCACGAGGCTGTAGCTTACTGGATAAAAACCAGACTCCACCTATGGTGGGGCTACATGGCTTCTCTCTGACTCCGCCCTTTTCCCCCCAGCATTCAGTCCAGTCCTCCCCATCTAGCTCTGCTCCACCCTGCCCTACTCTGCTATAGGCTCAAAGCAGTTCTTTGTTCATTAATAGTAATCACTGCATACAGAGGGAAATGTTCATATGCTCTCAACATTCCTGTGATGGAGTTCACACTCAACAACTCTTAGGGTAATTTTAGAGAACACATCTTGTGTGCATAGAGAAAACACCCATCCTGTATCATTTTAATCATGCAGCAGTCATTGGCATATTCTTTACTTTTTGTAACTATTCTCTCTTGTGCTATTATTGATCCAAGTACTAAATAGTCTAAGTATATTTGACTATTAGTTTTGCTTGCTTGCTTTATTTTTGATTTGTTGTGGTATTTGTTTATTGGTTGGTTAGCTTTCTTGTTTGTTTGTTTTTGAGATTTGGCCTTTCATCAGAGTCCTAGAGACCCAGAAGGCTAAGAATCTACATCATTTCAGTACTCAAATAACTACATTCCCCCTGCAGCTAGGAGGTTAAGAATATGTGTTCAGCCAGAGTTCCCGTGAATACGGGTGACAAGTTTCCCTAGCTTTACTAGCTCTCTGAAAACAACAAATATAATTTATGTCTCAGGGTCCCTAAGTCATCGATAATAAGTTGGACAATGCCAGAACATAGAACATTCATACTTAATATAGTGGTTAATTGCAGCAAAGCAATTGTAGATAGAGCCATTCCTCGGGGTCATTATGGCTTGTCTTAGGGTGTTTTTGTGCTGAGGGTGTTTTTATGTAATAGAGTCTGCCTGTCACTCAGCTATGATTTGCAGTCTGGTTGTGCTAGAACAGCATAGCATCTCAACAAATATCTAGGTGTCCACACCCAGATGACTGTATATCTGCTGTTTAGGTGTACAGTCATGAGCAAGGGAGAGTCACAGCTCATTAGGCTTATCCAGTACTTTGATTTTTGGTATACAAGTTGCACAGATGACAAGTTTAATCTCATTGGAAACATATTTCATGTTATAAGAACAATTGCATTCTAGTCTCTCATGCTTGTTTTTCTAAATATTCCATAAGATAAGGTCCACACTTGGCATTGGAGTTTTCCATAGCACCTGGGGGAATGCTAAAGACTTATTTTTCCCTACTGTGTAGCCTTTTTTTAATCTGGAGAGAACCAGTTGCCCTATAACATCACAGGGACAATCTCCAGACTCCCATTTTTTCATGTCTGTAGAACGTAGGCAATGGGTTTTTTATAAATCGAAGTTCAAAGCCAGTAGCTCTGAACTGACTCACATAATGTACATCTTCCTGAACTAGAGATGGATGAGGAAAAACAGAAGAGAAGAGACGTGCTTATTTCCTCTTTAGGCATATCCTTTATTTGCTGCATATTAGTTTGAGCAGATGCAGTGCAGATAAAGACTCTGGGTAGATGACTTATGACATGTAAGATGATCACAGGACACACATGTACAGAAACAGGAAAGGAAAGAAAGCCAGAACATAGAACAGTCATGCTTAATATACAGTCATGGTTAATTGCAGCAAAGCAGTTGTAGACAGAGCCATTCCTCATATACTGATGATCAGGATTCTGTTGCAGGTAACTGAGGCTCCATTTTCATGTGGATTCTTGAGATACCATGTGGAATGTACCACAAAGGGTTAGAGAAGATGGTTTCTTAACCATATATCCTGGTTACTCACTGGGTATGATATTAAATTAAATTCTGATATTTCAATATTTCTTTCTATAGACTAGATAAAAAAACTCAGAAAGTAATAGTGGCATGGGCCAGACATGGTGGTGTACACCAATAATTCCAGCACTTGGGGACCAAGACTGCCAGATTTAAAGTTGGAAAACAGACTGGGCTATATAACAAAAAGGTCTGTGGAGCCTGATATTGGATTCCTTGGTAACTGCTTGAGGTTTCATAGCTTTTGATGAATCAGTCAGCTCTTAATCCTTATCTTAGCCCTCCTAGATGCTATAAGAAAATATCACAGGCTAGGAAGTCATAAACAGCAGAAAATGAATTTTTCACTGCTCTGTAGGGTGGCAGCTCTAAAATTAGGGCTCTAGCAGAATCTGGCTTCTTCATAGACTACAATCTGATCTCTTTCACTTCACAAGGAAGAAGACATAGGGGTGTTTGTGGGGTTTCTTTTATAGGGATACTCTTAATTGTTTGGATATGGGATATTCGCTAAAGTTTCAGTTGTCTGGATACCTGGAAGGTGGTTCTATTTTGGGAGGTAATGGAAACTTTAGAAGACCGAGTCTAGCTGGAGGAGTTAGGTTAAATGAGGACATGGGGATGGGTCCTAGATTATATTCTGTTCCTGAATCTTTTCTGTCTCTCTCTTTCATGTTGGCTAGCATTCATGAAATAAGGTACTTCTGCCACTTATTCCTACTGCCATGATGTTCTGCCTTACTGCTGGCTCAGAATCAATGGTGCAAAGGACTACCTATTAAAATCCCTGAGCCCATAAATAAAAACTAAATAGTTCTCTAATAGAAGTTCTGTTTTTTTTTTTCTCAGCCATTTGTCTCAGTGACTAAAAGTCTGATTAACATAGGCATCTATTGCCTTTGTGAGGGCTTTACCTTTGTGACCTACCCATCTCTCAAAATCTCTACTGCCAAAATCCATTGCCTTGGGGATTTGGGTTTCAACATGTTAATTCAACAGGGACAGATTCAAGCTATAGCAATCCTTTGGTGGTTAAGCAACTTGGACACTTCTGAAGTATGTATAAAATTACTTCTGCCTGAAGTGTTTGCAGTCAGTGGCCGCCTGAGTAATGCAAAGATGACTGAGGACTTAATTTGATTGCTATCTGGTATAAACCTTGATATATGGATTTTGGAAATGCTGTAGGACTCTTGGGATTTAAATCTGCAGCTTATTTTCTACCATAAGGGGTGTTGGGTTTCCTTAAAGCCATGTATCTTCTGTCTTTCAGTGGTCTGAAATAAACTCTATTAACAATATTCAACTGTGTTCGAGCAGAAGAGCCATTCTTCAAAGAGTCCTTGTGCAACTCTTGTCTTCATAGATATGTAAGTGAGTCAGTGGATTTTCACAAACACCCATAGGTGTTTCTTGAAGATGCTTGAGACTTGCATCTTATTTACTTAGATCCATTACTTGTTCAGATTTTTAATAAGATGCCCCGCTCAACTCTGTGCCTGTTTAATGAAAGATTTAATTTATTCCTTATTTGCTGTGTTTTATTGAATCATGGTTGATTACATGTGAGACAATTGCAATATATCATAAACCTTTCTCATAACCCCCAAAGACTAGCCCTCAAGTCTTTGAACATTCACAATGTCCAAAATAGTCATAGTCCTGATCACTTTTTGTCATTGTCCTTAGAGCTTCAGACTTCTCTCTCACAGTTAATTTCCTCCTGTTACATACTTAGAGTTGTTCTAGCACACTGGTCTATTGTCACAACTGTTTTAGAGCCTTAAAAACATTATATTTCAAATTTTATTTTTTGTGTTTATTTAAAAACACATATTTAAAATTTTTATAGACATATAGCCATTGTTGGAATAATTTTCTTTTTATCTATCTATCTATCTATCTATCTATCTATCTATCTATCTATCTACCTACCTACCTACCTATCATGTGTGAGAAGTGAATATATCCACAGCCCTTATGTTAAAGTCAGAGAACATCTTTTGAGGGTTGGTTCAGTTCTCTCCTTTGACCTGTGGGTTCTGAGGATTAAACTCGGGTCATCATGCTTGGCAAACGAGTGCCCCCACCTTCTGAACCATCTTATCTGCTCCAGAAGTGAACTTTCTCTTTCCCTTTTTGGTTGACACATGACTTTTTTATTGATATCTTTATTTTTTCTAATATATTATCAGGTTTTCAAAATAGGATTTTTGACCCTCAGAAACCAAACATAAAAAAAAAATTGTGGGATTCTAAATTTGTGGACTAACTGTTCTTTAATCCAATCAATGTGTGAAGGTAATCTATCAATGCCTCATTATGTTTTCGTTGTCTGGTTCTAAAAGGAAATTATATGAATTTATTAGGAAAGTGAGTTCTGTGGCCTGATGATCCTGTCTCAAGTACCAAGTACACTTATTACTAGTGGTATTAAAATCTGATCTAGAAAGAGTATTAGGTTAACCTGTTATGTTTCTGACTACATAGTTGTGTTTAGTTACAAAAGTCATACCCAATCGTCTCTCTCATTTTCCCCTATAACTATTTAGCTTTGAATAACTTAACTTAGTCATAACTTTTAGCAGTTGTGACTCCTAAGCTTCTGCAAGGGAATCATTGAGATTGACCATGCATGTCACCCACTTCATGTATATCAGTTACCACAACCACTAAAAAGTTTGCATTTCTGTCATCATGACTCCAGCACCCTTTATCTTCTCTAATCTGCTAGAATGCCTTGCATAAGAGACAAGGGTTGCTGAAGGTTTGTAGAAACTCTCAGCTGTGAGTATTCGCTGAATATGGTCCTGCAAGACCATAGGTTCTCATGTTTTTTACAGAGGTCTATGTAGAATCTAAAGAGAGAACACTTTCTCATAATATCCACCCCTCTGAACAGAGCTGGAAAAGATTTTGGAAAAAATAGATCTAGACACATGGTCTCCATATCATTAATCACCTGCTTCTCTGAGCCATAGTCACAGACTGGTAAGACTGTATATGAGAACTGCATATGAGAACTCACAGGACTTTTTTTTTCTTCCTTATAACTTGTTTGTGTGAGGCCTGTTGCTCCAACGAAAAGAAATAGTATTAAACTGCAGTACATTAAGACTCTGGGTGATGTGGGAGTCCCCTCTATGTGCTATCATTACCATTAATGAATAATGAAACTGCAGTGGTCTACTTATAGGGCAGAACTTAGGCAGATGGAGAAAACTAAATGGAATACTGGGAGGAAGAAGGCAGAGTCAGAGGGAGACGCCATGAACCCGCCGGAGGTAGATGTGCTGGTAGTCCACGACCTCATAGTGATATACAGATTAATAGAAATGAGTTGAATTAATATCAGAGTTAGTCAATAAGAAGTTAGAGCTAATGGGCCAAGCAGTGATTTAATTAATACAGTTTCTGTGTGATTATTTTGGTTCTGGGAGACCAAGGCAAACAAGCAGTCTCCTACATCTGATGGTGTGGTTACAATTTGCATAATGTGTATCAGTTATTTTTAAATAAAAAAGTATTTACTCAAATATATATATATATTTATATACATACATTAGACACAAGTGGACAAGGGGGATTGAAATAAAACTATAAGGGAAATAATTTATTAGTTGACACTATGCCACTGCACTTAATTGTTTTAGATAAAAATATTTCCATTATTAGCATAATGACATATATACAACAAAAATAAATGAGAAAACCAGATAGCATTCTACTCAAAGAAACCACCCTGATCATAATTCAATTTAAAGAGCAACTCCACACATTTAGAACGTGAGTGTGTAAACAATTTTGAGGCAAAATTCTGAGAACTTTCCATGAATAGGAAATATATTAACACATAAACTGGGTAGTTAAACCAAGACCTGTGTTGTTGTGTTAATTAGTCCAAAGTTGCCTCAAATAACCTTTCTGAATCTTTCAAGAGAAGTGACTCACTAACTGTGGAGCTACGCACTGAGCAAATCCTTCCCAGACTGTTCTCTCTCTAGGATCAAGAAATGCTATCTAAAAATACATTTCTTACTGAAATACCTCTTTCTTACTTCAATATTATACCTTTTAAAGAGAATACCTCTTAGTTGTACAAGATCATATTTAAAATACCTTTGAACTCTGTTGACTATTACCATTGTATTCTCGTGAGCAAGAACAACCCCCCTTACACTGACTTTCAATATCCTACAGTATCACTTGGAGATTATGTCATTTGTAATTATAAACATTTATGTCCATGAGAATTCAACTTTCCAAGGCTTTAAATACAGTGTAATAAATTAAATAAGAAAATAAGCTTCGCTAACACATCATCTCCTGGAATCAGACTGTATCGATAAAATCTATTGGAAACATGATGAATGGATAAATGTTATTATTGCCTGTTGTTAATTCTAATGTCCTGTCTGTACAGACTTAGTTAATATTCATTATTGATTACAAAAGAGAGTAAAAGTGAATTCAAATAATTCAAGCAGCTAACACAATTCCAGTTCTCAGCGCTCTTCAAAATAATTAAATTAATTGTGATGACATTCTTGGGCTAGTAACGTGGTATTTTATATGAACTAGCTATGTTTTTATAAGGTTGGTCTGCTCAACACATTTGTGATATTTGAAAACAAGATGTAGTTGCTGATGGATCAAATAACGTGCAAAGGAAAATCCTTTGGGTATATTGTGGAACAGATGGAATCGGACATCACAACTACAAAATGCTACTTGTAGAGAACCTTAGTCATACCATTCCACATGATGAGATGGATGATGCTATTGACCTTTATGCTGTTGTCTTAGTTGCTTTACTCAGCTAGGAATTCAGCACAGAGGCAGAAGAAGCCCTCTTGACTCACTTGAATAATCTCACTGTGCTTAACGTGCTGGTGCTGACGTAGCTATAGAAATTGAAACTTTTGAAAGTATGTCATTGCAGGAAAAACAAAAACCTCCACTTCACGATTGTTTACAGTCATTCAACTCCCAGCCTTTATCTTTTAAATATTTGTTTCAAAGAAGCTACAGTACGCACTGGTGAATACTGGAGTGTTGACAATGGCCTCATAGGAAAGTGAGTCATGTTTTTCTTGCTAAAAGGCTGATGCTACTATCTAGTCACAAAAGGGACACACGCAAACTTTGAGGCTGATTTCTTAATTGTGGTATGTGTTAGACGTGATTTTCCTTGAAAAACGCTCTCTGTTTTAGTTTTATTTAGTCTTTCCAGTGAGCATTTGCTCATACAGTTGTGCAAGGTTAAAACATGTAAATTAGCTTGAACACAAGCATTCTGCCCACATCCTTGTCCTCCAAACTGTTATAGCAAAGCAAAGCAAGCAAAGCACTCGAGCGAGAATTCCAGCTACTGGTTTCTCCCCCCACCTACATTCAGACTGAGCACTTAGTAATGGAGTTTCTAGAGACATTTCAGAGATACTGTGGTTATACTTACTATGGAATGAAATAAAAGGCCTACAAATAAGTGATTAAAATCAATACTGTTCTTCCAGCAACATTTCAAACATGAAAATATTTGCACTAATAATAATGCTTTAATAGGGATGGAGCTAAGACATATTTTACTATATAAAATATATTATTATTTTACTATAATCTCAGCACATTTTTTGATAAAAATGAATATTAAATAAAGAGATTTTTAAAAGGGGAAACATTATTGTAGTTATTAGAAGATAATGTCAATCCATGCCAGACTTTAGGCTTTACTGTCAGTGTACATTCAATGTATGTACCAAACACACAGACGTCTGTTTCAGTGTCTTTGATGAGCTGCAGAATGACTTTACAGTAATAGAC
The DNA here is from genome assembly GCF_000317375.1 of Microtus ochrogaster. Lineage (NCBI taxonomy): Eukaryota > Metazoa > Chordata > Mammalia > Rodentia > Cricetidae > Microtus > Microtus ochrogaster. The sequence continues at coordinate 44,334,449 of NC_022027.1, forward strand.
CTAAGCTATTTAAGTCATCTCAGTTATCAAATGGGTGGTGCTACTAATACCAGAAGGTAAATTTCTTCCTTGGAAAGCTTACTGGAATTGTAAATGAATTTACCATATGAAGCTAGAGAGTTTCATTTTTGCCATTTCTTGGCTTTAAGGTCTTGAGCAGGACATACAGCGGACAGCTGTGCAGCTCCAGCTACGAGACTGATGTGACAATGACTGAGGACAAAGACAGGACAGACAGACAAGAGGCAGAGAAGAAGCCTAATAATAAAGGAGAACATTATCATGCTGGCTTAGTGGGATAGATGTTCAATTATATTTTAGATCTGGAATTTCTAAATGAATTTGGAGTCCTCAGATCTTTTCCTTCTGGTAAAACATTTCTAACTAATGAGTAACTCCCTTTCCCATCCTTCCTCCACATCTCTCTCTTCACACAGACTACGAAGGCTTCCTAGAAGTCACCGAGACTTTTATCTTTGTAGAGTTTCCAAGAAGTATGTTTAAAATTGCTTTGCCTCAACATCATTCATGAGTTAAAAAATCTCCGAGATTGGGGCTGCTGAGATGTCCCATTTGGTGGTTAAGTTCTGACAGAGGACCCTAGTTGAGTGGGACATGGTCCTCTGTAATGAGAGTTCAAGGGGTTCCTACACTTTCTTCTGGCCTCTGAAGGCACATGGCATGAGAGCAGTCCGCCAGTTTTCACTCAGGTAGAGTACCCTTACACATAAAAATTAGTGAACTCTTGAAAATAAGTTAATATTTGGAAATGATATCAGATATTTCTAATGCCCAGAGAATGAAACAAATTAAAAGTTTGGGTTCCCAACTTTAAATGTCCATAGTTATTTGGCTGTGGTTTATATTGTTTTGGTACTATTATCAATGGAAACATATGTCATAATGTCTGGGAAACCATATGCAGAAAGTAACCTATTTACTGGTAAAACTTCATCTTATTTGTCTGCTTTCTATTTTAGTTTTCAAATCACATTTGTAAAAATATATTTGCTTAGGATGATCAGAAAAATAAAACACAAAAGATCGTGATGCGTCACAGATACACAAACAGTGCTTTCTAGAAAATACTTTCAAAGGAGGTTATAATAGTTTTTTTTTTCTAAACTAGCCTCTATTGGGGATCACTTGAATGGTTTGGAAATGGTATATTCTCTTGCCTTTTGATATTCCACAAATGGTTAATTAAATGACCTATTTTTCAAACAGGCTTGTGGGCTTCCTCCTGGGAACTTTTGTATTGAAAGATTTTTTTTTTTCCTTCCAGATACTGTCATATATTCATTCATCTGTATTCTCAATATTCTTTGTGTGAGTTTCTAGTTTGTAGCTAGTTTACTCATTCATCAACCATTTAATGATTACCTATTATTAAGTAGTAGACAGTGTGTTGGTCACCCTATGTATTATCATCATTTCATCACTTATGCCCAGGCAATGTTTAAGTATGCATGGGCAGCCCATTTATGGAGGTTCTCCAGTTGTTCCTATCCTGGACAGCCCTAGATGCTTGTGTTATTGTCATACTCTAGGTTCCACAGTGTTGAACTGAGGTTTCTGTGCTGCTGGTCTCCTGTTTAGTCCCAAATAAACACACAGAGGTCTATATTAATTATAAACTGATTGGCCTGTTAGCTCAGGCTTCTTACTAATTCTTATAACTTATATTAGCCCATAACACTTGTCTAAGTTAGCCACATGGCTTGGTACTTTTTTTCCAACAAGGCAGCCATATCTTGCTTGCTCTGTGTTTGGCTTCCTCTGTGTCTGGGTGATGACTGCAGACTGAAACTTCCCTTTCCTAGAATTCTCGCTGTCCCGTCTCTACTTCCTGCCTGGTCACCTGGCCTATAGTTCCTGCCTGGCTACTGGCCAATCAGCATTTATTTAAAATATAAGTGACAGGGAGCAGACCATTGTCCCCCAGCATTTCCACCATACTTTAAACTCACAGGGATCTGCCCCCACCCCCTTCTCTCTCTCTCATGCCACCACTGCCTGGCTTCTCTCTTTTTTTCTTTTAAAGACTTTATCCTTTTTTTTCTCCTAATCTATATATATTTTTAAACACACAGTAAACCGTTTAGAGGTTTTCTTCATCTTTGAATCTATCTTTACTGTATATCTTTCTTTTACTAACCACGTGAGTCTTTAATTTGCTAAGCAATATGACTAGAATTAAAGCCATGGCTTTGGTGGCTGGATCCAGCCCATTCCTTAGCTTTTTTTTCTGAGAGTCTAGCCTCATGGCAGAAGTACTAGCCAGAGCCATATTTATTGCTACAACTCTATGATGTTTCAGGGTCCCTACTACTACCAAAAACATGCAGTCAGCTTTTCATAAACTTTTAAGAGGTTCATGGGAGGACCTCTTAAAAGAGCAGCAAGGTTTTACAGCTAAAGCTGAGTCAAGAAGCCATTCTTAAATGAGAGCATTTGCCTCTAGGAAGCAGGGCAGACCTGAGAAAGTGCTGCTATCAAGAAGCCATGCTTCACTCCATTCTTTCTATCTAGAACAATTTCCCAAGCTCCGTCGGGCTTTTTAAATGGATTTGGTCAGCCCCATGTTGGCACACCATTCTGTTGACTGAGGTTTTTGTCATGTCAGGTCCTTCATCCTTTTTAGTCCCAAATAAACACATGAAGGTCTATATTAATTATAAACTGAATGACCTATTATCTCATGCTTCCTATTAACACTTATAACTTATATTAGCCCATAATACTTGTCTGTGTTAGCTATGTGACTTGGTACCTTTTTTGGTGAGGCAATAATATCTTGCTTGCTTTGTGTCTGGCTTCTTCTGTGTCCGGGTGATAACTACAGACTGAAACTTCCCTCTTCCCAGAATTCTCATTGCCCTGCCTCTACTTCCTGCCTGGCTTCCCTGCCTATACGTCTTGCCTGGCTACTGGCCAATCAGCATTTACTTAAAATACAAGTGACAGGGTACAGACCATTGTCCCACAGCACCACAGTCTTCCTTTATACTGTCTATCCAGTGAGGTTTTTTTTTCCCCGTTCTCTTCACCTTATCCCCTGAAGTCCTCCAAGCAGTGATATTTTTTTGTTATCTGCTGTCATTAGTTACTCTATGTATTAAACACAGTCTGTAAAGTACAGAGTGTAATGTCTTTTATAGGGAGTCTTAACTGGGAACCCTGGATGAGGTTTGTAAGGTTCTCTTTAAGTTGTTTATGTTTCAGCAATAGATTCATGATGGTGTACATGTAGGAAATTCCCAACCAAGATGTTTCAATAGACTCTAAAGGAAATGAACAGTGCCCAAAAATATATATGTATTGATCCCATGTAAATCAATAACAATTTGATTGTAACGAGTTGTGTATGCCTTGGCTAGTTTTATGTCAGCTTGACGTAGGCTAGTGTCATCAGAGAAAAGAAAGCCTCATTTGAGAAAATGCCTTTATATGATCAGTCTGTAGGTAAACCCATGGGAAATTTTCTTAATTAGTGATTGATGGGAAAGATTCAGTCCATTGTGTGTGATGTCACTCTAGGACTGGCTGTGACAGAGAGTTTTGATTTAGTCTTTATGGGATTGAGTTTAGTTCATCTCTAGCTTTTAAAGAAGTGGAAGGAAATTTATAGGAATAAAGGATCATAAAAAATAGTGAGAGGCAGAGACATGAGGGCAGGATTCTAGAAGAAGAAGAAGAAGAAGAAGAAGAAGAAGAAGAAGAAGAAGAAGAAGAAGAAGAAGAAGAAGAAGAAGAAGAAGAAGAAGAAGAAGTACTTTTAAGTATTTGTGGCAAGCTGCCTCATCCCCACCCCAGACAAGATCATGCAGTGCAGTTCGGGCTAACCTGCAACTCAATCTTCTTGCTTCAGCCTCTCAAGTATTGGGATTACAATGGCCATCACAGCTGGCTTTAAGCTGTGATTTTATTTGATGTTTTCCATGAAATTAACATTCTGTTAGAATGTTGATTCTACCAGGTGCTGGAGCCATGGATCAGCAGTTAAGAGCACTGGTTGTTCTTCTACAAGACCTGGGTTTGATGTCTAGCTACCACATGGCAGTTCACAACTGCACATAACTCCAGTTCCGGGGGATTTGAGTCCCTCTTATGACCTTGGTAGGTACCACACACACACACATTGTACATAGACATTCACACAGAATAAGCAAGCAGACAAACAAACAAAAAACCACAAGAACAAGCCAGACATGGTGGTGAAAGTCTTTAATACCAGCACTTGGGAGGCAGCCGCAGATGGGATCTCTGAGTTCGAGGCCAGC
>NC_022027.1:44338831-44353668 GCF_000317375.1 Microtus ochrogaster
AAGAAAGATTAGAACAATACCAAAATGGTTTTGTTTACTGGTTTCAGCCAAGAGTAGAATAGTATTTTAAGGAAGACAGACCTCTTTGCTAAGAAAAGAGACATTCTGAAGCACTGGTCGAGCAGGTAGTGCCTATTATTCAGTTAAACTGTGCTTATCAAGGATCTCTCAGAAGTGTGTCTTAATGTAAACAGGCGGGTGCATGGTACTTCATTCCTCAGCCATTCAAAGCTTAGAGACTAGTGGGTGCAACCTCCAAAGGCCTGAATGGTGGTGTCATCACTGTTCATGTAGGGAAGCAGGCAAGAGGACTGGACTGTGACATTTTGGAGAGGAGGGAAAAAGAACATACTCTAAACCTCTTTGTGTGCCACTGAATCTGGTTCCAGAAGTATGTGATTAAGATTCTGAGGTAAATAGAGGTTTCCATGGAAAGAAATGAACATTTTCCTTGGACCAGGGCATCAGCAGAGATGATAATATTGTATTTATTAGTTATATTATTAAAAACAACTTCTTAGAGACATGCTTTAAGATTTCTGAGGTTTAATATAGCAAAAATGTATTTCTTGACCCTGTCACAGTTCAAGCAAGTAGAATCTTAGTGTGGGACACGACTGCCTGCCATGGGCCTCCAGTTACTTCTCTGTGGTCTTGTGGTCCTTCACTTGCAAGTGTAGAAGGTTCTCTAGTTGTAACTGCTTTGAACTGAAACTGACATACTTCACAATTCCTCACACTCCATTGGCCAGGATTAACTATGCCTATCCAGTACTGTTTCAGTAGAAGTTAGGGAATAAAGAATGTGAGTCAAGTACTTGCTGGGCACCAACAATCACTGTGGTAGCCTGTCCTTGTGGATATCAATGTATTCATCCCCTCCCAAGGTCCTAGCAATGTCCATCTTGAACTAGAACTTCAAGGTCACATCTACCAGATGACCTTCCATAAGTTACAAATATGGTTCCTCATAGATGAGGAAGCCTCTTGTCTTTTTTGCAGCATGGGCACACTCTACTTATCATAGTAGAGGGACAGAATAATTGCAATAAAGTCAGCCAGAAAAGAAAATGGGGAAACTTCCTTCAATCACTGGTCCATAGCAGTTCTAAAATCCTCCCAGACAAATATTGTGTGACCTTTCTACTCAGGATGAAGAATATTACTTGATTTTTCTTTGGTACTATTCTACAGGAAAAAATTTCTTATTCAGCATTTCTCATAATGGCTGTTTTCAGTTGTTAACTTATTCTTCTACGTGGTTCATGTGGCCATGTCTTAAGTACACATTAGGAAATTGTTCCTTTTATAAGTTATGTGGCTTCTTCTCTTTTTTTATTACCAAACTGAAGATTCAGTCAATATTTCATCTGTAGTCATATACTGCCATTGTATAACAGACATTCTAATTAAACCTCAGAGCTCAGTCAGGAGTCCTGTGAAACCCTTCACAGCACTTCAATACAACTACATTTCCAAATTTACAATCCTTTAAAATTCTATTATTAATGGCAGGATTAATTGTATACCAGTTGTACTAATGATTAGATATTACCAAAACATCAGTTTGATGTGCCACCCACATTAGAACAAAAATGTATTATTGTAGCAACAGTACTGGAGATGAATTTCCAAAACTAAGTCAAAAATAATCCCACCTTCGAACTCTTAATCTCAGTGTATTAACCCAGCATCATGTGTCTATTATTAACTTCATAGCCTAACAAGGGCTGGGCCACTCTACTGCACAATTCTTCATGTACTCACTGTCTAAGACAACCAAGTCACTCCCATTGTACAGTTTGGCCTCACCTCCAGCAACAGAAGGGAGAGAGAATGTAAAAAGTTAAGAATATAGATTATCAGACAGGTGTGGCAGTGTCTACCTGTAACTTTGGTATTCAGGACGTAGAGGTAGGAGGATTGTCTCAAGTTCCAGGCTAGACTGGTTTATGTAGTGAGTTCCAGACCAGCCAGGGTGATACGTGAGAGCTAGTCTCACAAATCAACCAAACCAAATAAAGGGAAATACAGACAGCAACACACACATAACTCTAGGGAGCAGAGAAAACATGGGAGGAGAACACAGACTATGTTTCTGGTGAGTCCTCCCTGTCCCCACCACAACATTTAACCCTTTCTTTCCAGTGGGACGTCAGCCTTTGTGTCAACATCTTTAAACAGCTATGATAACAATTACGTTTGATAATTTTCTGGGCACTTGTAACTTGAGGTAATCGCAATTTTAGTAGGGTTGCCTTTGGGACCTCTCATGCAAGGAAGGGCAGGGCTAGGTGTTCCCTGTGTCTCTGGCTGGGGTGTCATGACAACAAACAGAAAACATAGCCCATTCAGTGCCAAGATAAACAAAATTCTCTTGCACTGGGGAGTCAGCTCAATTTTATTAAAGACTAGGATGATAAAAACACATTTGCTGCATGCATATATCCTCAAGAGACAGGAGTTCCCGTGGTGACTGTAAGCAAAAATAAACTTGTATCATTTTTTTAAAAAGGTGTCTGCCTCTCCTATTTCGTGTTTTGCAGTACTCACAGTTATATAAGATCCAGGAATGTATGCATTCTCACTGTCGGTCATGTCTCTGACTCACGGGATCAAGCTAAAAGGCAATAACTAGAAAGCATTGAAGATGAATCTGTTGAACAAATGCAGCCTATTTTATATTTCTCTTCTAACTCAACTTGGTCTTTCGCCTCTTTATTAAACTCTTACCATTTCCTAACAGGCAAAAGTTTGCCTCCTAGAATTTGTCAAGGATTACGGGAGGGTGTTTATGGAAGGATAGAACAGACAATTTAAATCAGAAATTGTAAAATGTAGTTAGTTTCTACATAGTCACCTAATCTTAGCGATTGGAGAAATCTGCAGATAACTCAAGTGAGCATATTTTCTTAGCACTAAAAACTTTCACGGTGCTAAGCAGACTGAAGAAATTCTAACCGTGGTAAGTTGTGAAAACCAGAAAGATTTTATGGCATGTGTGACTTTGATTGTTTCAGAGAAGTCTGTGAAGTCTTTGGACTCAAGTTGATTCTTTTTATTTTTCTCATGCCTGGGGGTGTGTGTGTGCACACCTTAGGGTTCTTCACCCCATACACCCTTTCTTATCTCACCCTCCTCCCCATTCCAACCACTGTCAAATGTCTCTGGGAACTTCCTGAAGTCTGCCTCCTCCTCTCTGAGAAAACCTGTTTGTCTTGCCTGTGGGATAAAAGGCCACCAACACGGTGACAGGGGATAGAGGTTCAAGAACAGAATTGGATTTTTGTAGTTTGGAAAATGATAGGTCTATATTTGTAACCAGGGGCTAGAGTTCTTTGCTGTCTTGCGACACCCAAATAAAGAAGTGTGTTTTACGGGATACCCCAAACTGACATAAAAGAAAACAAAAGGCAAGAGAGTTTCCCATGTGCAGCCTGCACAGGGAAGGCCTTTGTTCCCTGGGAACCCCAACTGACACACCCACGGCGCTGGATCAACTGGCTAGGCCTCGGTTTCCAGGCATGAAGTCACAGGTATGACAGTCCCATCCCTTGGGTGATTTTCCTCTTTGGTCACACCAAACTGTTTCCTGATGTACTTGATGGACCTGAATTCATAGCTACCGGAAGGAAGGAGAATTCATGCTAGCACACTAATGGAATCCTCAGAAGAGAGACTCTCTTAGGAGAGCCGAGCACACTCTCATGAATGGATTCCCAGCTTCTGATAGATAAGCAGGCAGTTGGCAGTGCCTCAGCTTATCGGATGTACAACAGTTACAACACATATAAAGAGTCCCCAGAGAGTTGCTCCACTTAGCTATAACAGCAGAGCTTATGGGAAGCTATGTGTGCATGATTTAGAGAGAAATGCACACCTCTAGACAGGCATATCAACAAAAGTGGAGTAAGTTTTTAAGGAAATAACCACTTGTTGTGTGCCTGGCCCAGGCATATTTATTTATGAAACCAAACTAAGTCAGTTCCCAGCTGGGAACAATCACCCATTATTGCCTAGCACTAAGCACACATAGAGGCTTTTTCTTAGATGAGCAGCACAGAGCTTTGGGAAGAACTTACACCAACATCCATTTTTATTATTTTGGTCTCTGGCAAACCCTTCTCTCCTCCCTCTCCCAGATCCTCCTGGAAGGAAAGAGGAACTATAATGTCACCACTCTTGCCTGGTTCTACAGGGACAGAAGGTTGAGATTCTTTGATGTGAAGATAACAAGAAAAGGGTCCCCAAAATAACATCCCCTTCAGTGCTTCTGACCATCTCGTCAGTCCAAGCTCAAGCTATGGAGCTGGTCAGCTGGCTCAGTGGGTAAGGGCAACTGTTACCAAGTCTGGTCTGCCAACCTGGCAAGCATCCATCTCAGGAACCCACATCGTAGAAGGAGTGACCTAACTCTGGAAAACTGTAAAGTTGTATTCTGATCTCCACATATGTACTGTGGCATATATCCTCTCTCTCTCTCTCTCTCTCTCTCTCTCTCTCTCTCTCTCTCTCTCTCTGTCTCTCTCTGTCTCTCTCTCTCTGTCACACACACAGAGAGACAGAGACAGAGAGAGACAGAGAGAGACAGAGAGAGACTGAGAGAGAGCAAGGAATGTTCTTAAAAAAATCTTAGGCTTAAACAACTCCATATGTCTACCATAGGCATATAGTCATGAACTAAGGAAAAAGATGAACTCTTTGCTCTGCTCTGTGTGGTGGCCATAACCAACTTCTTTGTTCTCAATGCCCATCTGCCTGAAACATTATTATTGCTGTTATTAGTCTCTCCCAATCTTGACCTTGAAGGATGCTTTCACCACTGGAGACTCTGGCAAGTGACAGAGACAGACACATGGAAAGAGATTCATGTATGAGTGAACCAATGAGGGGCAGCAGGGTTCACCTTCCCAGGCGAGATTAAAGTAGGCATTGATTAGACTCCTCCAACAAAGAGACAGCCTTAGAGAAAAACAGTAGAAAGTCTTAGAGAGGACAGAGCAAAAGCCTGGATGGACATCTGAGACTCTGTCTGAAAGGAGCTGTGATCTGCATGCAGTGCTTGGCATCTAGGCTTGGCGTCTGGTGACTTTGAACTTCAGCCTAATGAGAAAGGGGTCTCTAGCTAAAGAAAGGTGCCCAACTTGCTTTATGCGCACGTCAAGGCTTCTCATTTCTTATGAATGCCTTTGTTATAATTTTTCAAAAGAAATTTCTGAAGAGCGTCGGGGGAATAGCTCAGTTGATAAGTGCTTGCTACCACACAGCTTCAGGACATAAGTCTAATAAACCATGTAAAAAGTGGCATATAGTAGCATGCTTGTTAGTCCAGCACCTAGGAGACAGATTCAGACAGATCTCTGGAGCCCACGGTAAGCCTGCTCAACCTAAATCAGCAAATACCAGGTCTTAGTGAGAGACCCTGTCCCAGAAAGCAAGGTAGATAGTTCCTGAGGATAGATACTTGAGGTTGATCTGTGACTTCCATGTGACATGTACATTCAAATGCATGAATGGGCACGCATCTGTCACCCACACCAACACGCACACTCACAGGCACAAGAAATTTGTGATGAAGACAGTTTTCTCCATTTTAAGTATTTACAAAATAAAAACAAATGTTTCAGGAGATATTTCTTAGTTTGTTGGTGAGAAAAAGCAATGGTCCTACACACACACACACACACACACACACACACACACACACACACACACACAAAAAAAACCAAGTTGTGAATTGCATTTGGAATTTGAAGCCAGCTGCACTTTTATTTCTAGAGTGGAAAATAAATGTTTTTATTTATGGCTGCTCAAACAGTGTCTGGAGCTCCTGAACAAAGGAAAGTGAAGAAGCCAACAAGCTTGTGAACTTCTCTTGGCGATCCAGGCTGCTACCTCACTCAGAGGTTCTGACATCTAAGATTTTTGCAAAGCCAGCGTTCTTCATTGGTACCGCAGTCAGTCACTCTTCTCAGTGCAGCTTAGAAAGCAAGGCTGTCACCTCGGGAGGTTCTGACAATGTAAGATTTTGGCAAAGCCAACCTTCTTCCTTGGTACCACCACACTCAGCCACGTTTTCTTGGGCCAGAATTAGAGAGCCAGGCTGCCCTCCCTAGCACACTGCCATCTTTTGACCAGGAGAAGCATAGCAAACAGAGAAGAGACAAGCGCTGAAAATCTTTCCTGATTTTTAACACCAGCCTATTAAACACAGGAAGCAATGTCCCGGCAAACCTTCCAAGAGTAACTCACCTGAGTCTTCCTGCCCAGGCTGGGGCCTCCACTCTTAAATCTGCTCATGCGTCAACACTGCGGCAAGTCCTTCCAGGAGAAGGGAACACGTGGATGGCTAGAGGGAGCAGACGAAGGGGGAAATTAATGTAATTATGTTTTAATGAAGTAGAAAATACCATGCCAAATAACTTACACTTCCATGACTCTCAATTCTTCCAGCTATTTTCATTACTTTTAGTGTTCAGCTCAGGTTTTAAGTTAATAAAAGTTGGCTATTTTAACCCCTCCTGGATCGGTTAGTATGCAGGCCCCTTTCATAAACAGAGGTTTCCAATCTCTGCTCTGATAAATGAGAGATCTTTAGTTTGATTACCACAGCATGGCAGGTGTAATTATCTCCACATCAGAGACAATGATGTTGCTACTTTGGGTGAACTCTGACTCTCCCTGAAATATAGTTGTAGAACATGCTAATATGTGGGTCTCTTTTGACCTTAACTCTTAATAAAAGATTATGATATAATCTTTACTCAGAATAGAATTATTTCTTCTCCAAATGCCACTATCACATAAACCATTGTAAGATAGTATGTGGATAATTGTTAAACTATTTCAATTTTAAGGCTGAATTCACTTGTCAAACACACACACACACACACACACACACACACACACATATGGTCTGACTGATATTTTATTTTTTTGCCATCATGCCAAGTTTCTTGTTTTGTTAGAAAATTGATTATTACAGGATGACTAGTAAGTCTCATGGCTGAGAGGAAGAGAGACGGAGAATGTAGTCTATGAAGGCAATTCAATGCTTCTTCCTTCGTGGTTTTCCTTTGCTATGATTGACTTCTGCTTCTCTGTGAGGAGTTGCACAGGAATGAGACCATGGCAGCTGGTCTGGTCTTCCTGTCCTAGATGACAGCTCTGCCCTCAGCAGGTCAGACAGCTCCTATTGTTTAACAAGGACAGCGAGAAACCACCCTTTGAAAGTAAAACCTTGTTAAGACGAATTTAACGACGGCCCGAACTCATGTCACTAAGCAACCACAAAAGAACATATTCTTTTCATAGGCAAAGGCAAACACTTTCTTGATACCACTGTTATAACTGTATTGCATATAAAAAGACTTTCAATGAATAAGGAAATCGTGGGCCTTGAGCTTTTATTCAGTGTGAAACCATTTCTATTCTACAAAGGTTAAAACAGGAAAGGGGAAATTCCTTCCTCTTGATTGGCCAATTAAAATGAAAACTAGCAATATTTCAAAGTTTCATGTTTGTTTTATAGAGGCTTTGAACGTGGGTTGTCTTTACACTAGGGAACATTACTCCAGTTCTTAGTTTTATACCTTTGTCCCTTGGGGAGGACAATACTTGCTTCACGTGAACTGTCAGGTGGCAGGTGACTCATCTCTCTTGACGCACTGTGTGCTGAGGTCTGGCAGGCACTTATATACTCCTCCTGCCCTGTGGAACTGACAGAGAGGCTGCCTTATCTTCTCTTCACCTGTGAGGAAAAAGAAACGCATGGACCTTCTGGGATTTGCCTAAGCCAGACAACTGGTAAATAGTCAAACCAAGTCTTCGACTTAATGATCAGACCTCCAACCCAGAAGGCACAATGCTGAGCCAATACAAAGAGAATGACTTTCAAACAGCAAGGCACAATGCTGAGCCAATACAAAGAGATTGACTTTCAAACAGCAAGGCACAATGCTCAGCCAATACAAAGAGAATGACTTTCAAATAGCAAAATTACTGCTACTTCGGTGAGGGAAAAAAAAAAAAAACCCTTCATTTGTGTTAAATAAATTCAGACTTTTAAGTTAAAAGTCCTAGTTCAGGGGGTTGGATTGTGTGCTTGTATAAATATATATGTTAAAATCCTACACTTGGTCCAGCAAAATGATGCAATAGATAAAGGTGCTTGAAGCCAACTCTGACAGCCTGAGCTTTATCCCGGGATGCAGGATGGACGTGCAGGATGGATGGAAAGAACTAATTCCCCCAAGTTGTTCTCTGATCTCCACATCCATGTGCACCCATGTGTGTGTGCAAACACACACCCATGATGAATATAAAGTGCACATAGGCATAGTTATATATAGTTCATGTGTATATGTCTTTGATATTGGCATTAGTTTTAAGAGAACAGGTATTTAAATTCTGCTCTATCCCTTCTTTTACAATAATCAGATAATTTTTAATTTTTAAAAAATTAAACAGGTGTTATTACTGTATGTGTGTCAGTGTGGGTATGAGTGTGCACTATGGTATGTGTGGAAGTCAGAGGAAAACAGCAGGAATCGATTCTGTCCTTCTCCTGGGGACAAAGATTAAATCCAGGTTTGCATAGCAAGTGCCTTTACCCATCGAACCATTCCACTGTCCCTCAGCTGGTTTGGGGCCGAGGTATATTAATATGATATCATTTGATCATTTTTCAGTGTCAGGCTTTTTCAATAATTTTGTTATGTAAGATACTATACAAACTACTCTATTTGATTACATTCAAAATATGATATGAACGAAGTTAGATTAAAAAGCTCATTATTAAAAGTGTGGCCTCAAATTGTGTGATCTTGGTCAGAAAACTTATCTCAAGTTTCTTTGTATAGCAACAGAGAAGATAATAGTGTGCTCCCAACTGTCTTGTGAAGAGAATTAAACTAATGGTATACAGGGGGCTTTGTTCCTAACGTGTGGTAAATATGATGTAAATACAACCTATAATCTTTCTCTAGAAATTACTGCTTTAGTGTTTAGTTATATTATTGTCTTGGTGACAAAGATATACATAAAATTAAATACATAAAAAAATCTTTCCTAATATTATGTCTACATATGTATTATCCAAATTATTTGCACTGATAAAACATTGAAAAGCCCCCTTTGTTCATTATGAGTTTGTTGGGATATAAGCTGAAAGATTTAATTACCACAAAAGAATGAATCTTAGGATTATTCAGCCCCATCAGGGCCACTGAAGTTGACAATGTGACTTTGTTCTATGGCCCACTATCCCCACTCTGCCACTTGTAAGACTGCCAGGCTTGACCATTTCGAGGCCTAGGAAAGTGTGACCTCTACCTCAAAATGAACTCTTGGATGCACAGAGCATATTGCTTCCAGAAAAGGAGTAATGGAATTCCAGGCAAAGAGGTGGTTGGTGACTTGATGCTTTGATGAGTCTAAAGAGCAAGCAGCATAGGTATTAGGAGCTGGAAGAAGTGGGAGAAGAGAAGATTACACATAGAGAGAGGAATTTCATGTTGAAACACTGTGGGTGTAGAAGTGTTGAATGATGCCGAAGCCAGCATTATGTGGATGGATGTGAGTGGGTGACCGATGTGAAGGGGAGAGAGAGAGAGAGAGAGAGAGAGAGAGAGAGAGAGAGAGAGAGAGAGAGAGCATTGAGTAGAAAATATTGGAGAATTAAGAGAAACTGAGTGCCTTGGAGGGTAAGCAGCATTTGGAACAAATTATCTAAGCTTGCTAACGGAGGCTGAAATGCAGCCACGAAAGCAGGTACTGGCCTCATTGAGAATTCTGTTTATGAGCCAAGCCAATATTTTAAATTTAATGTAAACATGTATAAGGCATCATTCACACTGAAACAAAAAAGCAGACAGACATTTGTGAACAGCTCATTTCTTTGGTGGGCCCAATCAAATTCTAGATATTTTTTTTCCTAATTCATGTATATTTCTCTATTTAGTATATAGTCTTAATGACCTCTTCACATATATTTTTCCATTCTGACCTATTAATGTATATTTCTCCTTTAAGAGTATAAACTTAATAACTTATCAGGGAAATATTAGCCAGGACAGAGAAGAAGGATGCCATTTGGGAAGCTGCCAGTTCTCCAAATAACACACAATGATGGCAGGATTTATGATGGCGGCAGTAAGTGTGCTAGTGATGTGGGATTCCCCTCTGCATGCTGGGAATATCATTGGTTAATACAGGAACTGCTTTGGGCCTATGGCAGAGCTATAGGGGAACCGAGCTGGGCAGGGAAAACTAAACTGAATGCTGCCAGGAAGGAGGCAGAGTCAGGGAGAAGCCATGTAGCCCTCTCCCCGCCAGAGACAGACGCCAGACAGAACTTTAGCCCATAAGCCACAGCCACATGGCGATACACAGATTAATAGAAATGGGTTAAATTAATATGTAAGAGTTAGCCAATAAGAAGCTAGAGCTAATGGGCCAAGCAGTGATTTAATTAATACAGTTTCTGTGTGATTATTTTTGGGTCTAAGCTGCCAGGCATCCGGGAAACAAGTGGTCTCCTCTCTCCAACATGCTAGAGAGTTCTTTTATCCAGAGCCTAATGGAGAACTAATTAAGGTGAATTTCCAGGTTTCTCTTGTCTTTAAGATTAGAATGACAGAGGAAGTAACAAATAAGAAGAATTTATTTATTTTTTTCATTCATTCATTCAGTTTTTGAGCTTTGGCTGTCCTAAAATTTACTATGCAAACCATGCTTGCGTCAAACTCATAGAGATCTGCCTGCCTCTGCCTCTGATGGGATTAAAGGCATGTGCAGCTACCTCTGGTCAATATGGAGACTTTTAAAGCCTGCTTGTGCACTTGCTATGTTAGAAGCATCCAAAAGAGGCAGTCAGTCAGGAAGCAAATTGAGTATTCTGGTAAAATTACAGATTAAAAACTCATGTAAGATCTTCCATTTACAGATAAATAGAACTTACAATTGTAAGGATAGGTTGCTTTCATAAAAATATATGAAGACAGAGAGAGACAGGCAGAGAGATGGAGAGAGTCTCAGAGATAAACGCACACACATACAGAGAGAGAGACACATACAGAGAGAGAGGAAGACAGAGAGAGGCAGACAGAGATATGGAGACCATCCGCAAGACTGAGAAGCAAGGGGTAGACCAGAGAAGGAAGAGGAAGACAGAGATCATAGTGTTGTAGAAATGAAGAGAGGAGAGAATTTCAAATCCACTCTTCACAAGAGACTAGTAAGATGAACTCTGGGAAGGTTATGTAGATTTTCAGAGTTCAGCAGTAGCAGTTCAACAGAGGACAGACAGATGTTTCTATGAGCCAGAACCTGGACATTGTACTTTCACACTGCTGGAGTTACATCCCACCGGCAGCTGCATAGAACTGCCCAGCACCTAGAAAATGTTACCTTTCCCTAGCTATACTAGAGTTATACATACTTTCCTTAGCACCCAGTGGGTTGTCACCCACAGTCTGTGAACAGCTGGGTGACTGGGGACCTCATCAGCAGAGATGGGGTGACGATGCACCTGTACTTTCAAGTGCTCCGGTCTTTACAAGAGTTTCTGCTTAAATCATTTCCCCCACTTCCTTACAAAACCTCCAGGGCTTTAAGGGACAAGGCAGCACTGGTTCTGTGCGGGCGCTTTGCCTCCACTGTTCCTCTTACTGTCATACGCCAGGCTTAAGCATAACGTAAGAGGCCTGGTATGTGCGGTGATGCAATAGTCATAGAGTTAACAATAGCTAACACTTAGGTGTCAAGCACTTTTGGACTACTCTGGATACATCAACTCATCTGATCTTTGTGAGAATTCTGTGAAGTAGCTTAGTCTGTTTTTTTTTTTCATTTTATACTTGAGGAACTGAGGCTCAATGAGTTTATACAGCTTGCAAAGTTTTCTTGTAACCTGTAGGCTCTAAACCACTAGGCTTCAGGTGCACACACTCACTACTGTAAATCCAAAGCAAACATAAAAAGGAAGAACCGAAGAACCCATGAGCTAGCTTTTATTAAATCATTCAGAAATGTTGCTGACTGTCTTGTAAGGTCCCTACGAGGACAGAGTGTGAAAATGTCAGGTGATTGAAGACCTGGACTCTGTCCCACATCTGGGGCCTCTTCTGGGAACTCCCTTTAACTGGAGGATAAACTCATTACAGGAAATTCCTGAGCTCTAAGGTGGCTCTAAGGTTATAAGTCTTAAAGTGGCAAACCAAGGTTAAACATACATCCAGACACAAATGCTTTAATAATGGGTGTCCAACTGACTAAGACACACTTGCTCCAGGAATAGTCTTCATTTTAATTACAGGAAAGCTGTGTAAATTCTTGGATATAAGAAGTTGCCGTCTCCTTAGATACCAATCCTATTTAATTATTAAAATTCTCAATGTACCTATAAGACACCCACCAATAATACTGGAATGAATGTAAACTTGTAAGCCTACGTGGTACAAATTTTTATGTTTCAATTTTTAAAAAATATTATATATTCCTGAACATCATACTGTCTTAGATTTTGTCACCAATTTACATTGACTAGTTTTTTTAAATCTTGGATCAAGTGGAATAAAAGTTATTAGCAATGAGCATGCTCTGGTTATTTTCATCTTGAAAAAATGTTTTGCCTTTATGGATACTATTGAAAATATATTAAAAGTGGCAAAGAAGCCCTTGCTCTCCATCTTTCCTTCACCTTTGCAGTCCATGCTCAATGATGGCCTCAATGGCCTTGACATATTCTAAAGCTGATTTACATGGTGAAGAGTATAGATCGTGTTGGGCAACACCCTGTAGCTTGAGAGAGAGAGACAAATAATCAGATCACATGAGCGCTGTGGAAAGCTAGACACAAACACAAGTTGCTATGGAAAGGTGTAGAATGTAATTGCCTTGTCTGAAGTAATTGTCAAAGGGGGTGGGACCTCTTTTCTCCTTACTCCTCGTAAGTGTGACTTTTCTCCTAAGGCATGTTCGCTCTTGAGAAACCCCACAGGTAAAAGCTCTTCAACCTCTCTGTGCCCTTGCCAGACAATCAGTCCTCCAGAGCCTTGACTATTGTTTGGGACTCAGGACACAGAAGTGTGAGAAGCGGGGCGGGGGGGGGGTAATGAGATGGAAAATGGGTTAAAACATTGAGGCTCCTGTGAAAGCTACACGCTGGCTACTGTGAGATGACCACAATGTGGAGCTCAAACTGATGCTGAGACTCAGTTTACCTCCCTGGAAATTCTCATGCTTCAGAGGCAGCTCAAAGAAAGCGATTCTTCTCCTCAAATCAATAGGATTCAGAATTCAGAACAACAAAATGCATGCACTCTTTCTCTTATTCTGGCCCCATTCTCGGTGCTGCCCATGTCACTTAATCCTTTTCACAACTCTAAGGGCTTCACACTGCTATTAAGGGTGACAGCCAGCCAGCTAAGCTCAGAAGAACAAACACCTTTGTTCAAATTCGCACGGGGGTAGATGGGTAAACTGGGACTCAAGTCAGCCAGGGGACTTCAGACAATGAACACTTTTCACTTTTCATGAAGCCGAGGAGAATACTAGAGAGGATGACACTCGTGGTCAATGGTCTTTTCACATGTCACTGATTTATTCTTCAGGTAGGACTGTGTATGGATGTACTAAATAATTCAGAAAAGGGAGGTAGGTTGAAAAAGCCTGGGACTTCTGCTCCACTTTCTATTAGAGGACCAAGAGGGACTGCATGGTTGAGGGCCCAGTTCCAAACATCATGGCAGCAGAGAGGAAAAGGCAGCTTGGTGTGTTCAGTTAGAGACACCCCCTTAAAAGAACCTGTTTTTCCACAAGGTTCTAAGGACACCTTGACACTAGACACCACAGCCATAGTCATGGCTGCCAACAGTGGGTGCTGTATGCATCTACTCCCAGGCCACCGGAGGTGTCAGGTACATCCACTTACAGCATCCGGAAGAAAGGCATGTAGCCAAGGACTCCTGGTTGGTGAAGAATAGTAACCAAGACATTTGTCCTCCTCTTTGGGAAAGAAGAAAAGGAGAAAAACAAAACAGCCTTTTTACTATCCAACTAGACTTTGATAAGAAGAACATGCACGGACATTCAAAAGATCATTTATTCAACAGATATGTACTGAACATCTGCTATGTTCTCCAACTATATCCATGATTATGCCTGTCATGAGGATAAGAAATAAAGGCAGTTGAACAATTTCTATTAAAATGCTTTCCAGAAAGACAAATAAGAATATTCGGGAATAATGTAGCTTCAAGGTGAAAGCTAACAATGGTGTTGGGTCTGTTTCTTATGTTAAAATAACTTTAAACAGGGATCACAGGATCTGACGGAGACTTAATAATCATGAAGACGCCTGTGTGCGTCTGGCCTAGGTCCTCTGCATTATGGTTGTGTAGCTTGGTATTCTTGTAGGACTCCTGAAAGTGGGAGCGGGGCCTGCCTCTGATTCTGTTGCTTATTTCTGAGACCCTTTTCCTCTTACTAGGGTACCTCATCCAGCTTTGACAGGAGGGTATGTGCCTACTCTTACTGTAACTTGATATGTTATTTTTTGTTGATATTGCTGGGAGACCTGCTCTTTTCTGAAGGAAAACAGAGGAGGAGTGGATCTGGGGAAGAGAGGAAAGGGGACAAGAATGGGGGAAGAGGAGGAAGTAGAGGAAGGGGAAACTGGCTGGGATGCAATATATTGTAGTAATAGGCGGCGGGCTGCGTCCCCCCACCCGGCTAGCTTTACACCCAAAATAATTACACGGAAACTGTATTCTTTTAAACACTGCCTGGCCCATTAGTTCCAGCCTCTTATTGGCTAGCTCTTACATATCGATCTA
>NC_022027.1:44354583-44365948 GCF_000317375.1 Microtus ochrogaster
GGCCATGAGGTGTTACAGGCCAAGTCTGGGAGCTCTCAGAGAGCCTTGGGAAGTCAGATTTACTCTCAGTGTGTCAAAGAGGATCTATTCTTTCCCTGGTCCATTGATGGCTCTAGGGTTTCACTGTTCCTTCTGGTTGTACTGAGCGAGTTTCACTGCAGATATAATAGTTAATGACAGACAATAGAAAGGGAAGCGGGTGTGGTGCTGCAGTTGGGTAGAATGACGAGTGTCTGCTGCTATTTATAGCGTTTGTTAAACTTTCAGCTCTTCAAATTGCTATTTTCCTGCAGCAAACTTAAATCTCTCAGGCAACAGGGCAAGCAGCAGGATATTAGCACTGTAATTTCTGGCATTAGTCAAATACTAATGACTAAGAAAAACACCTTCATCTAGAAAGCACCACTGGTTCCCAGTGAGAATGTGAAAACAGACGTTCCCAAACATCTATTTCCCAAATGTCTTATAGCCATAACCCTAGCAAGAGGGTTAAGTAGTGAGTTTACTCTTATGCGAGCCTGTTTATGAGGCAAAATTGAGATAGTGTGAACCTGGATCAATAAAGCTGCCTTTATTTGAGTTTTACTAAAAAGAGAAAGCCAATCGTCCATATCTAGGGAACAGTGTCATTTGTTCAGGATGCTGGCTGAAACTAAGAGCAGAACCCAGACATGTGACTTAAAAACTGTAGCTTCTAACCTATCGTGTGATTGAGAAAATTGCTATTGCATTTAACAATCCAAGGCTCTTCTTCAGGTGTGCTCAGCTCTGCGATGGACTCAGACTCATAAGAGTGAAGGGAGACAATGGTGCTGGGAACCACAGAATTTGGGGAGTGGATTCTCACTTGGCCTACTCTTCCATTATTAAGATTGGTTCTGAGCTTCTTTCTCTTATTATTACCTAATTTCTTTGGTGATTAAAGCCTGTGTCCCCGGGCTGCTGTGTTTTTTCTAGACCTTGCATGTGCTATGCATGTGCATACGAGATTCATGCTACGCACATCCATTTTGTGAACACAATCTGGAATATTTGAACCTAACACAGCTTATTTTTTGATTTTCATATACCATACAAACCAATGGAGGAAGACAGTAGAATGGACAACAAGCAACGGAACAAGAGAATGAGGCTGCCACAGTCCAGGTATTCATTCAGGCAAGGTTCTGGGCAGCCATTCTTTCTGACAGAGAAGGGGCATAGTTCTATGTCTAAAGTTGGGAAATGTTTTTAAAATGTTATAAAATAGTGTCACATGAGGTCTGAAGAGATGTTTAATAACTGAAATGTATCACACACACACATATATTTCTTTTGGTGCACAATTAAAATACATTTTTATTTGTGACTAAGATTTATAACATTGAAGATAAGATGTTAAATTACGGTTAGAAATGTTTTTTAGAAAATAAATTCTGAGCTTCTTTTCCATTAACAATGTAGAATATATGTAGCTGGAGAGATGAATCAGTGGTTAAGAGCACTTGTTGCTCTTCTAGAATACACAGGTTTGACTCCTAGCACCTACATGGTGGCTCATAATTGTCTGTGACTCCAGTTCCAGGTCATCCAGTGCCTTCTTATGACCTCTGCAGTCACCCAGCATTCATGAGGTACACTGGCATACATGCAGGTAAATCACTTATACACATAAAATTAAGTAAATTGACCTAATTTTTTAAAAAAGAATATTAAAGCAGGCAGTGGTTATATACACCTTTAATCCTAGGACTTAGAAGGCAGAGGAAAGTTTGAGTTCAAAGTCAGTCTGGTTTACAAAGCAAGTTTCTGCCAAAGCTACATAGAGAAAAAAGTAGTGTGAAAAAAAAAGAAAATAATAATAATATTCAATATCCATATATATATATATGTTCATGTAGAAGAAGCTGTGGGCAGGCCTGCTTTTGGTCCCACCTGGCTCCCGCAAGGCTAGCTTTATACCTGAAATAACAACACAGAAATTGCATTCTTTTAAACACTGCCTGGCCCATTAGTTCTAGTCTCTTATTGGCTAATTCTCACATCTTGATTAACCCATTTCTATTAATGTGTGTAGCACCATGAGGTGGTGGCTTACTGGGAAGGATTCTAGCCTACGTCCATCTTGCGCCAGATCTTCATCACATCTGCCCTCACTTCCCTTCTTCCCAGCTTCTGTTCTGTCTACTCCACCCACCTATGTTCTGATCTATCAGGCCAAGCAGTTTCTTTATTAATTAACCAATGAAAGCGACAGATAGACAGATGACCTTCCCACATCAAGTTCAACATTCTGAAATTTTTATTTGCTGTTCATTTTATTCTGTTTAACACCAACCTGAGACTGCAATGCTTGATGCTTGTCTTCCTTATGACCATGCAATCATGATTTTCATGTAAATTTTCAATCTGCCTATTTTCATTCCATTACTTAAAGCTACAGAACATATCATTTATTAACTATGTATAACTTCCTAAGAAAATGGCTGGGAACCATAACATTTTTTAAAAAAAAACTATGACGCTTTAAAAACTAGATTATCAACTTCTTCTACCCTCCCAAAAGTAGGAAGAAGAGGAAAAGAAAGAGACAGAGAAAGAGACTGGACCAGCATGACAGTCAACAATCCTTGATGGCAAGGACCAGGAACACCAAGTGCTGTAAGTCAAGGGAGGTGAGCTCATTGGGAGGGGCTGCTTGAGGAAGGCTTCCTAGAAGGGGTGGGGTTAGAGATGAAGTACAAATCTAAGTACAGATGTGAGGAGGAGAAGACAAGAAAGTTCTTCAGGTCAAGAAAATATAATGTGTTCCAGTATGGGCTCTTTAGAGACGCCCACTACAAACTAGATTTGGAAACCACTTTCTGTCCCTACTCGCCTTTAAAAAGAACTAGGTCTTGTGAGTCTGAATACTGAAAAGGTTTTCTTCACTCTCAGATGAGATTGGAGCAAATACCCGAATCACTGTTCCTCTCAGCCGGTGTCCTCTTCCAGGAGGTTCTCTACTCTACTGGGGCTCAAACACTCCAAATCCAGGTCCTGTCTGTCAACACAGCAGTTCTGCAGAATGCTGATATGTGTGGGTTCTAGTGAGTCCCTTTTGCTTGAATTTAGACAAGTCTGTCACTGATGGGAAAACTGTGGCCAAGATGACAACTCCCCCTTCCATCCTTCTCTTGTCTAATGAGGCCTTAGAGCTGAGTTAATTGGGAGGTGGAGTATAAATACTAAGTTAGCCCAACAGATGATGAGCTACATGAAGACAATTCTGTAAGATCCAAGGTACTTTTGAAAGAAGAAACAGATGCTTAGGGGTCAGAAACCAAGATGGTATACATATACAAACCCATATTTCTTGAATAACAGTGAAAATGATTGCTTAAGCAAATTATCATACTTTTCAGACTTTTTAAAGATGCAAGTTCCCACTCGCTATGTATCCAATCTGTCTGGAATTCTCCATCCTCCTGCCCTACCCTCCAGACTGTGAGGTTATGGTGTGGGTGACCATTGTACTGAATCCAGTTTCAAAATGATCAACCAAGTCACTGTTGGGAGGAAGTACTTGGCTGTTACCATGCCCAGTGCCCAATCTCTAACCCCATTTCTGATTTCATTCTCACACTAGGTTTTTGTTTGTTTGATTTTTGGTTTGGGGGATTTTGCTTTGCTTTGTTTTATAATTTGGGAAATGGAGTTGAGTAAAGGATGCAGTCTGTTGCTTAGAACAGGGTGAAGAAATCTTTCCTTGGGAATTCCCCAGGTTTCCGAAAGACTAGAAATTAGGTGACTGATTCACTCACTCATTAACAATAGGGAGAATGTTCTGGGATTCCAGTCCATCCTAAGCCCAGCAGAGCCTCCCTAATGCCTGTTCTTGCAAAAGGCCTCTGAAATTTCAGGGGTGTTTACTGGCGTCTGTTCTCATTGAAAGCTAATACACCTGTGTCATAGGAACTTGTTTATGCACTGGAGAATGTCCGCATAGTTTGTTTTGACGCACCAGTATTATTTAAGTAGCAAGGAATATTCAACTCAGACAATGTATCATTTTGACTTTTGTTGCTGTTGCTTTCAAACTGTGCTGTTTTAGTTCCAATTTTCAGACAAACGAATCTATTAAAGTATCTAGGTTTAACACTGTACATGAGGATGTGTTCCTACAGTGCACATTTGTGATCTCTGAAAAATCTCTCAAGACCCTAATTAATTGAGGTTGCACATATCCAGCAGACTTCCTACATCTGAAAAATAGGTCCTGAATCATCTCTTTATGCAGTTTTCCCCCATTCCTTTATAAGCAAAGCATTCGAGTACCTATTTCTGACTCATTTTTCATATTTACATTAACATTTCATAAACATAAAATTTGTCCTTGAAGTTTTTCCAATCTCCAGACTTTATCTCTTGAACATCTATTAGGATTTAATCACTTTGGGTAGCAGATTTTTCTAAAATCTTGCAATAGCTCTTGATTCTCTCCACCCCAAAATTCATGAACATTTCAAATACTATCTACAGTGTTCCAGGTTCTTATACTTTCTAAGCCCATATAGTTACTCCAGCTTAAACTCCTTTGCTCTGAATGTTGTGGAAAGCTGGATGTTTTGTTTCCCTTTTCAGGTTTTTTTTTTTCTACAAAGATATCTGTGATTATTTGTCTTTTCCTTTGGCTGACCTTGTCACTATCATTTAGAGGACAATGACACAGAGAAAAGTGATGTGGGAAGTCCTTTGTCTATGTGTTGCTTTTATTGGTTAATGAATAAAGAAGTTGTTTCCGGGCCTGTGGCAGAACAGAATAGAGCTAGGTGGAAAAACTAAGCTGAATGCTGGGAGAAAGAAGGCAGAGTCAATGAGAAGCCATGGAGCTGTCCACAGGAGACAGACACACTAGACCCTTATGGGTAAGCCACAGTCATGTGGCAATACACAGATTAATAGAAATGGGTTAATTTAAGATATAGGAACTAGCCAGAAATACACTTAAGCTATTGGCCAAGCAGTGATTCAAATAGTATAGTTTCTGAGTGATTATTTAAGGTCTAAGCAGCTGGGAACAAATGAGCAGCCTCTGGCAACAGAAAAGAGTATAATAATTCATTTATTTCTCCTAGTGGTCTTTGGCAAGATAGGGGCATAATTTAAATTTTGCTCTTTGCAAATTAGCAATTCCATCCAAGAAAACTATTAGTTAGTGGTCCAGTGGTAAAGTGTATTAGATTGAGAAAAATAAACCTGAACAAATGAAATTGAAAAAAAATAGTAACAAAGCTTGGATGTTTAAAGCTTAACCAAATCTTAGGAATGACCATAAAGTTTATTTTCCCTCATATTTATCAACTACTTCTTGGATGTCTTCTATAACAAAAACACTTTGCAAATGTTTATTTGGTTTTTTTTTTTAATGGTTGGGGCTATGTCCCTAAATGACATTCATTCAACACATTTCTGTAGGGACGGTATGTGCACTTATGTTATGTACTGCTCTATCAAAATCTGATTCCCCTGAGACAGGGTCTCTCACTGAACGTGGAGCTTTGCTGGTGACCAGAAAGCCGCAGTGATCTTCCTGTCTCCCTACCACAGGGCTGTGGTTACAGATGAATGTGGCATTTTTTATGTAGATGCTGGGGATTTGGATTCAGATATTTACATTTTCATAGTAAGTGCTTTTACCCTCTGAGCCATCTTTCCAGACCCATCAACACATCACTTTGTGAATATAAATAATGACCAACATTTACTTATTAATATGTGCTAGGAGCTTTAACTTTGACAACGCTTCTGAGAAGTAGATGCCATCAGCTACACTGTCTAGGTAGGAAAGTGAGGGCTCAAGACACTCTGCAACTTGCCCATGTTTGCATTGCTGGAGTCAGGAGGCCAGATCTGGATCTTTTAACAACTGTATTGTATTACTTCAATCCATTGTGGGAATTGTAATCTTTTAACCCTTATTAAATAAGAAGTCAAGGAATTACTAGCAACATGGACCCACTTGAGGGTTAAAAAAAGGAAGAAGCAATCTTTTGCATATGGAAGCAGGCAGAGAGCAACACAAATAAGTGCAATCACGTAGTGGTAGATGTGTCCTTACTCACCAGGAAGAATAAACATTTGCTCAATGAGACATGTTCCTAGCTCTTGGGAATGTGGAATCATCATTATTCTGGTTAACTGCCTGACCTGAGGCAGCATAATCACCTCATCTCTTCTGGCCTCCTTATCTTCACTTATTGAGAGAGGGCATTCCAAAAAGAACGTGCGTTAGGTGATGCCAGTGGGCAAACTGTAGACAACTGAAGAAGTATGTTTAAACAAACTAGATTATTGAAGGACTGCATTTAAAAAAAGACATCCCCTTCTTTCCAGCTGCATCTTCTTTCAAAGATGGGCAGAAATTCTAAGTACAGGGGAATAAGACACCTAACTTAGTAGTACAAGAGTTCATATTCTTCTACTCTAGGCACCTGCTAAATCTTCATTAAGTGCATTCTGGACTTATGGGCACAAAAACAGAGCAGGTCACTTAGCTACTTTCAGACATCAGGATGAGGCTCAATGGAAGTTTGGTTAGTTCACCTGCCTTGTAAATGTTAAAGTAGCTTCCTTTTTCTCTTGGTTATTTGGAATCCAGATGTTGACTTTGGATTATGTAATTATGACAACTGCCATTGAAAAATTAAATATATATATTTAAAAAGTATGACCAATGTTAATATGTTAAACACTTAATAAAATCAGGAGGAAGAAGCAAACCTTCCAGCAACAGCTGGAACATACCACTACTGTGGACAATCATTGCTATAGATAGTTGTTGTAGGATGAGGCCACTAGTTAGTTTCCAGCTGCTTAGCCCTGAAATAATCACACAGAAACTGTATTATTTAAATCACTGCTTGGCCCATTAGCTCTAGCTTCTTATTGGCTAACTCTTACATTTTAATTTTACCCAGCTTCATTCATCTGTGAATCTATCATGAGGTAGTGGCCTACTGGCAAAGTTTCAGCATGTCTGTCTCCAGCGGCTGGCGGCTCCATGGCTTCTCTTAGACTCCGCCTTCTTTTTTTCAGGATTCAGTCTAGTCCTCCTCACCTAGCTCTGCTCCACCCTCCCTGCTCTGCCATAGGCTCAAAGCGGTTCCTTTATTAACCATGATATTCACAGCATACAGGGGGAAATCCCACATCATAGTTGAGAGAGGCCACCTACTGTGGACAAACATTGTGATACATAGCTGGAACATGTCACTACTGTGGGCAAACACTGCAGTAAATAGCCTTCTGAATTCATCTTCATGCTATGGCTATGGCACTGCTCTTACTCACTGAAGGGCCTCTCCCCCAGCTTTTCCAGTGATCAAATTCATTTGTTTGTCCACTAACCTCAGAAGGTAGGTGGCAGAGCAAAGCAACTGCATAAGGTATGAACTTATGAACTAATACTCAAGTAAGTGGAACCATGATCACTTAGAGGAAAGACTAGGTTTATACGGCATTTACAGTATGTTGTAGCCTGTGTGATGACAGTTTGGAGATCCAGGAAAGCCCTGCCTAGTCCATATTCTTGCCCTCAAACTAGACATGTTGTTTGGAAGTCTAATGTGGGTGCCGCTGGTTTGGGACAAAAATGTCTTATTGAATATCTTATTTGCCTCTCTGACAATTTATAACAAATTAATTCCTTATGTGTTTTGATACTCACAGGGGAATGAACCAAAAGAAAGATGAACTAAAAGAGGAAAATGAGCTGTAGGCAACATATTCACTTTTCATCATAATTTTTCTATGATTAAGCCTTATAATTTTCCCTGAAGCCAACACTGAACAACGATGGGAAGAAAGTCATTGTAAAAGCAGGAGCTTCAGCAGCAACAATATAAAGGATATTAATAAATTTTGAGTGCACTGTATGACTCTGCACTAAACTTATTTTATATATCATTTAAGTTTCAAATGATTTTATGGAGGTTAATTATTGCTATCAGTTGAAATGATTTTAACTACCAGAGCTAGAGTTTGGTTCGATTCCCAATGAGACAAATCATGGAAGACAGCTATTATTTCAAAAAACAAGACCAGTCAGGTGGTTCCAAAGCAGCTTTTAACCTTCACCTGTCCTCATGACTCTGCTGAAGGATATCAACTTATGATTGCATTGTGAAACCAACTTCTCTAAACATCAGTGACTTGACAAAGGTCCGACCAGCAGAAGAAGGAATATGACCAATGATATATTTTGGAGGTGGAATGTCCCCCAAAGGCCCATATTTGTTAAAGACTTGGTCCTCAGCTTGTGCCGGTATTTAGAGGAGATGGAGTTTATGGGGGGTGGGAGCTTTTAGGTCACTGGGGATATGACCTCAAAAGGGATTATGGAAACATGGTCTCTTTCTCTTTTATTTATGGAGAAAGGTAATGGATTTTTTTCTGTTGTCTGCTTCCTTGTGGTCCTGACACACCTCAGGCTCAAAATCAAAGGAGCTGACCAGTGAGAGACTGAAAGCTCCAAAGCCGAGGGCTGAGATAAACATTTTAAGAAAGGCTGGGAAGGATGCTATGATTTGGATATTGAATGTCGCACATTAAAAATCTTAGTCTATAAGATGTGCATGTTAGGCAGTGTTGAGAACCCAAGATTAGGGCCTACTGGGAGTGTTAAGCTATTGGAGATGTATCCTAAAAGGATACTGCAAGAATGTGATGTCATTTGCTTTAGCTTGAAATGTGCCTATTTCTTCTTCAATGCACTCCAGCATGAAGCACCATTGTCCATTGTCCCTACCAGAGATTAAGCCTACAGGGTTATGGCCATTCTAGGACTATGAACTTGTCAATTATTGACCTAAATACAACTTGCCTTTTAAATATATTAGTTAATTCAAAGATCTCTGTGTGCTTACATAAAACTCACTTATATGGAGAAATAATAGAAAAAACTATATATCTCATCATTGTATTTCTTAGAACTATGTCATTATTTAAAAGTAGAATGGTTGATGGTGACTTGTGTTTAAATGGACTTGTATTTTAACATAAATCTTTTGTTTAAATTAAAATAATTAAGGACATGTTTGTAGACAAGCACATACATACATATATATGAGCGCATTAAAATTATTCGATTAATAGATCTATCTAATTG
This sequence comes from Microtus ochrogaster, assembly GCF_000317375.1. Classification (NCBI taxonomy): domain Eukaryota; kingdom Metazoa; phylum Chordata; class Mammalia; order Rodentia; family Cricetidae; genus Microtus; species Microtus ochrogaster. The sequence continues at coordinate 44,363,711 of NC_022027.1, forward strand.
AAAGAAAAAAAATTAGTTGAGTCACTGAAGTCCAGAGCTTGAGTATATCATATGAGTAAAGACAGTGTGTTCACATTCCATCTTAAAATTGGTTCCCATTTACTAATCCAATTTTCTGCTCAGTGGAGTGTGTGCTTGCTATAGCCCAAGGAATGTGATCTAGGGAGAGACTATGCACTAAGTCCTCTTCAATAAGTGAGTCAGGCATTATATCTGTGCAAAACCCAAACATGAAACTTCCATTGCTGAAATATGACCTACTTAAATGTGCCTCCTGTGGCAAAGCAGAAGAATAGAAGAATCGAGTAAGTTTGAATACCCTATAAATATTGAAAGACGCTCTTCTGATTCTTATTTGTGGTTTTAAACACAATTAAGTGTTTAGGCTATTGCTAAATGAATTTGACGATTGTACTAGTTACTTTTCCATGCTGTGAGCAAAAGAAACTTAAGGGAGGTAGCCTTTATTCTGGCAACATTTGCAGGGTATTGTCCATGATGGTGGAAATACAAGAGGGTGCAGAATTCTTCAGTGGCCTTAGGTAGGCTGACTCCTATACTTCTCTGTACTTCTTTTGCCTGCAACTTTGAACACATTCCTGATCCTTTCCTGGCCAAACTGCATGCAATCCAGTCCTTCACATCATTCTGCAGCAATATTGGCCCTGAATTCTCACTATAAATCTCATTAAGCATAGCTTTCTGCCTACAGGATTAATACCATCCTGTTTTAAAATTGCTTTAAATTCAGCCTCACTCGAGTTATCAGGACATAGGCAGAGTAGAGCAAGACTGTGTCCACACACCCCTAGAAACCCATTTTTACTAGCTAGGCCACAGTCCTAAGTCTTTGACAACTTCCCTGAACAGCATCACTAATTGGTGATCAAGTTTTCATATGCATTACCTGTGAAGTGCATTACCCGCTCAAATCATAGCAATGGTGTTAATCAGCTCTTTGTTATTCTACAAAATTCCCTGAGTTGAGCAAAGCTGTATTTTGGTTTATGGTTTCAGAATCTGGTGAATGCCATTGCCTTTAGGGTGTAGGGAGGTAGTATATCATGGTAGAAACAGGTGGTAGAGACAACTACTCACCTCAAGATGACCAAGAAACAGAAAGAGGCAAGAGGAAATAAGGTTTTGATATTCTCTTTAGAGGCATATGTACAATGACCCAAATTCCTCCCACAACCACTAACGGTTCCACCACCAATTAATAATGTTACTGGCTGGGTACCAACAGATCAACATTAGGACTTTTGGGAAACATTTGTCCAAAGTATAGTGACCATTTAAGAATTATTTCTACCATATAAATAGGTGCTAAAAGATTTTTGTCAATATTGATTCCATTGAAATAACTCTAAATTTTATGTCATAGTTATTTACATACAAATATGCAAGTTGTCTAAACTACCAGTTGGTATATATGGTCCCTAACTCTACCAGTTTTCCCCAAGATCCTTACAATTAAACAAATTAAAATTAAAATTAAAACTTTAAATGTTTTGCCTCAAAGCTGCACAACAATGTATCTTTAAAAAACCCAAGTGTGGTACAATATCTAGGGTCTCTACACAGTGGCCAAAATTCAAGATCCATGTTAGAAATGCACAGTGTTACATCTGCCAGATGTTTAAATTAGATGCTAGGTCAATACCTAAGTCACCAAGGAGGAAGGGAGCTGTAGCAGTCATTGGTTAGAGCGCAGCATCAGGTCTCTGCACTCATGAGTGGCTTAACTTGTATGGTGTACTAACTGCTTTGACTTTACTACAATAAAGAGTATTATTAAGTCATCCACTTATCAGGGTTTATTAGATCCTTATTATGTGCTAGACATTCTACTAGTGCTACAGTGGTATAAAGACATACTGAGCACAAAATAAACATAAATAAAATCCTGCATAATTGAGTATATATAACTGCAATTGATTTATAAAAGAAAATTATTCCAAAGCCAGGTACTATAATAAGTAGAAAATATATATGCCTGATTAGCCTTGATGATGTTAGCTCATGGCTGCCATCCTAAAGCACTGATAGTCTACTGCCCCAGTTTGGATGATAAAATATGTGCAGTGGTGACCTTAATAAAGGGCACATGACAATAAAGGGAATATTGTAGTGCAGCAGAGAGATTAGAAAAAGCCAGAGACACAAAAATCAAAAGAATAAAGAAATAAAATAAAGAAGAACCATATGCCATCCTGAAAATCCTGATGCCATTAGATA
>NC_022027.1:44367673-44373305 GCF_000317375.1 Microtus ochrogaster
GTTTATTAATATCATGATGTTTGTCATACTATCTCAGAAAGTCTCTGTCTCCATCCAACTACAGACCTTACGGTGGACAAAGTAAGAACACACCGCAGTGATCTCCGTTCATAGTGCAGATTCGCCTCGGCTAACCCGACCAGGGAGACTTGTATCTGGGAAAATACTCTAATCCCATAATAAGCCCTGGGCAGAAGCAAGATTGCCGATAAAGAGACTCATAATTGCCCTGGTTTGTAACTCTGTTTTGATGACACATTCGTTTTAGCTGTGTTTTCACCATGGTACTTCAAAACATACATATAAACATCAATCAATGGAGCAGAGAGAGCAATATGCATTTTTAAACTAGCAGACTAAATAATCATACGGTAAGTACCTGTTGTTGACACAATATGAAAACTACACATTATTTACTATGAAATAAACTGTTTTAGATGGAGTGAGGAAGTAACTTCATCCAGGGTAACTTAAGAGTATACATTTCCTTCACATAGTGGACCTGAGATCATGTTTCATGAAGTAGTTTTCAAATATGCAGAGCTAACACAGTGTTAACAGAGGTCAACACTAGTCAGATCAAGATTATTGCTGTCTTCAGTCTAATCTTCCTAACATAGTTAAAATACCTAAGTTCTCATATGACATACAACAGAGGGCTATCTTGCTTTATGCATTGGTTGCGTTTCTACTGATGCGACAATAAATTATTCAAAATCAGTGACTTAAATCAGCACAGGCATTGTCATAAAGTGCTGTAGGCCAGAAATTTAAAATTTGTCCATAAGTTAAAATTCCATGGCTTCCCTCTAGAGGTTGTAGAGGAAAACATTCCGTGAGTGTCCCTGCCTCTAGAGGCCATGTGCACTCCTCCATCATGATACATCCTCCATCTTCCCACTGTCACTCACATCTGTCCCCATAATCATGTTAACTCTGGCTGTCACTCTGTCCTTTTGTGAGGACTCGTGATATACTGTCTCTACACAGATAAAGTAGGACAGCCTTTTCCTCTGACATTGAAAATTATTTGTTCTTTCTTACATATAAAAATAACATATCCATAGACATTTCCATAGGCTCACAGACATATCCATTGGCCCACAGATCTATCCACAGGCTCTCAGACTTGGATGCAGGTATTGTTGGGACATTCTCATTTTGCCTATCACACTTTGTGTTTGCTTTGTCTATTAGAAAGTAAAATTCAGTAGTGTATGAGTATGTGTGTGTGTGTGTGTGTGTGTGTGTGTGTTATCTGTGTTGTAATCTTTGGAATAGGAATTGTCATGGATCTACATTGTAATCACACAGCATTCAATTTTCTGACACACAGTATCATGATATAATTGCTAGTGCACATAGACTATATCCTCAAGTTTAGCAACTACGACAGATGATCCACATGGATCATAGATTGCCAAAACTCTCAGGAATTTTAGTTTTTCATTTCCTAAAAATCCAGCATCCACTGTTTCCCATTTCTTTGACAGAGCAATATGACCTGTTTCCTTGAAAGAGAGACACAGGGAGGAAACATGAATAAATTAAGAAAACGTTTTAGAAAGTCTAGCTCATGAATTTTAAACAATGATCATTTCAATACTGAGGGCACAGTGACCCAGACATGTTTCAGGTGTCCCTGGACCTTCACCAATGGGGAGTGATGAGCAGAGATATTTTCAGTTTTGTTTGCTGCAGTCATAACCACTCCATGGGCTAGTGAAATGCTTATTCAAACAAAGTGGTTTGATATCTTCACAGTGACTTCAGAGAAGAACATGTCACAAAATGCTGTGAGCAGTGACCCTTGAGGGACATGTGTTTAACCCCCCAAGGTAAGTTTTAGTTCTGTATTTATTCAGAAAAAATATTGATATTTTGTTGCTGGTAAACTTTGCAAATGCATGAATGTGTATTGCCAGACAATCACTTTAGATCACCCCCAAGGCATACAATAATTGCATGTGTCACTACTCTGTCTGTAGTACTTTTCATAGTTGAAAAATGTACCCTTTGTCCTAATTTGGTTTCCTCCACATCACATTCCATCATTGAGACATCATCACAGGAAATCAAGCAGGAACCTGGAGGCAGGAACTGAAGCAGAGATAATGGAGGAGCATGGCTTACTGATTTCTCCATATAACTTGCTCAGCCTGGCTTTTTTTATGCACTGGGGCCCACATGCCAGTGATGGCACTGCTTCCAGAGAGCTGGGTCCTCCCACAGCCGTTATTAAGATCACCTAGAGGCATCACCTGTGGGTCATTTTCCCAGGTGAGGTTCCTGTTCCAAGATAAATCTAGCTTGGGTCAGGTTGATAAAATAAACTAAATAACACAACTTTATTTCAAATCAATTACTATTTTTCTATGAGAGAGGAACAAGTAAATGATAGTCAAACACTTGAATAAGCTATCCATGCCTATGTGTAACTATGGTAGTCCTACCGTGTGGTTAGTGGCTCTACCTCTGCCTCCTGACTGCTGGGATTAAAGTTGTGATCAGGTACCACACCAAGTATTTCCACGGGAACTTGAACCCAGAAACATCTGCCTATAAGGCAAATGTGATAACCATTACACTGTGAAATCAGGTAGATTCATGCTTTAAAAGAAAATTGGTAATTGGACAAAGTTATTTACTAAGAAATATTTCCTATCTATTATATTTCAGAAGCATGTAATGAACACGGAACCAGAGAATCTGAGTTGCAAATTACTGAAAGTTATACATAACAAAACATAAACAACGGGCTAATAAGCAATATTCTATTTCTTGTGTCATTAAATTGACATGTTCTATGATGGCAAGTCACACAAGTAGTGCTACATATGGGGAGAGAAACAGCGAGAGATTATGTTTTAGATGAATTATAAACACAGTAGCTTCCAACTACCATCAGCTGGGGATGGCCACTGTGTCCTTTTCTTTCCAAACACAAAACATTTACACAAAATGAAATCAGACAAACTCACTCTCAGGATGATAGCAAGACAAAAATGAAACCAAATAACATCAAGTACAGAAAAGGAAACCTGTGGAAATTCCAAAAACAACTATGTCTTTTATGCAGCAAACAGGACAGCAACTGACTTGCAAAACTTTTTGTGCCTTACAGATTTAGGCTCATGGAACTCTTTCCAGCTGAAGATTAAGAGTCTAACAGACTTGCCCTTGCTTAGTGATGACCTGCAATCTAGAAACAAAACTGTGCTTCACCGAATCCCTTCCAAAATTACTTAGCGCAAACCTGAGCGATAATGAGCTCCTCCCACACCCACACATCAGTATAGCACGTGACTCCCCTTGGCACTGAGTTCTCTCTCTAAAGACAAGAAATGCAGCGTTAGCTATAGACACAGTTCTAGTATCCTTTGGTTGCAACGCATAGACAAGAAAAGTTACTGATAAAATATCTGAATAAAAGAAAAGAAACTAAGCCACATAAGGGAAATAGCCTTATGTGGCTAGAACCCTGATGGCAGAGCTCCAGCTTCCAGAATTATGAGGAAATAAGTGAAACTGTGTTGTGTTACCCATCAAACATACTGAATTTTGTTATGTTTACCTGGACTGACTGGAACTAATGGTAAAGTTATTGATCTTTTCATACTCCAGATCATTTATAAATATTTGGTTTGAGAGTGCCTCCCATTGGTTCAAGCATTTATATTCTTGGTCTCCAGTTAATGGCTTTGTTTGGGTAAGTTTAGGAGATAGAAAATTGTCCAATGTAACACATTTTTATTTCTATAAAATGTATGTATGTGGAAAGCTAAATGTTCAATAATGTGTCACCCTATTCTGGCTTCAGTTTTCTCCTATACAAGGAGAACCAAGACTTGTTGGTTACAAAATTTTTCTCATCAGCCTCAAATCCCTGTATTGTCCTCCTTTCAGGGTGGGGGAGTCCATCACTGAAGGAAGGCTTTGAAGCCCATTCCCAGTTCTCTCTCTGTCTCCTCATGTTTGTGTTGAAGACGTGAACTGTCATCTTTCAGCTCCTGTCACCTGGTCTTTGTTCCCCTATCATAGGCTCTAACCTTATGGACTCATAATCCCAAATAATCTCTTTCTTCTATAAATTGTCTCAGTCATGGTATTTTATCTCAGCAATGGAACAGTGGCTAATGCAGGGTGTATACAATAGAAGGGATGACTCTACACACCTCTTAATGGTTCATCAGACAGCTGTGGATTGTAAAAAAGAGAATCCTGGGGACCATTAAGGGATTCATACAGTATATGGTGTTTGCCTTGTGCAGAGAAACAAAACTGAAACTAATAAAAGAAGCTAAGGAGAGAAATGTCCCATGGAAATCTGATCTTCGACAGCAAGTATATTTTAAAGCAGAGCCAGCTTATTTGATGTGGACCATCAAGAAGATTAAAAAGATAATCAAAAATGATTTCAGGTCCTAAGAGTTGCATTATGTTACCATTTTGTTTTATAAAGGAGTCAAGAGGATGAGAACTGGGGAGACTGTACATGAGTGATTCTAATTTGGGCAAGTTAGATTTGAAACGACTAGTTTCTTTTTTAAAACACTTCATTAACAAAAGTTTACACATAATAAAGTCTGTTTTAGCATCTGTTAATTCTGATAATATGGTAGATGTAACTGTGTAGCCAGTAGGAGAAGCTAGAAACCAAATGCCTAAAGTTGCCTTGGGTCCCTTTTCATTCAAATCCCAGCATCTTCCCTTGTAAGAATTTACTGGGGAGCCAAAAAAAGATATGCTTGTGAAAGAGACCTCACCTGTGGAGCACACCAACTCAAGAACCCATCAAGTGTCCCTTTCACCCAAAATAGAGCTTTGGTACCTATATCAAATAGTTACCAAAATTCTCCCAAGATGTAAGTAGGTGAAAGTGTGGAAGAAACAACTGACCACATTATGGAAGATTATTAGAACGCTTACTATATTCTCAGGATTAAGTGTTAAAGATAAATTTCAGTAGAGCTTCAAATAATTTTTGTTTGGTTAGAGGCAGGGTCTCTCTACACAGCCCTGGCTATTTTGAAACTTGCTAAGTAGACAACACTTGCCTTGAACTCACAGAGATCTTCCTGCCTCTGCCTCCAGAGCACTGGTATTAAAGGCGTGTCTCACCATGCCTGGCATGGTGTTACATAATCAGAAAGAGATGTGTAGAGAGGGAGGTATAGAGACACCTAGGTTAGCATTGTGATGCTGGGTTCCTACGATGTTTCTTAACAAAATGATCCCTCATGTTTTCAATCGGGCACCAGTGAACTTTTCTGAAGATGAACCTGTAAATGTTTCAGTTTGAAAGTCATGTGATCTCTTGCAACTATTTAATGACTGTGCTGAGAAAGGACATATACCATGCTCTAAAAAAAAAAACAAACCAAAAACAAAAAAACAAAAAAAATACTTTATTTACAAAACCAGGCAGTGGACAGGATATAGGACACAAACCATACTATATAGATCTCAGTTTAGACTGTGACCAATCATATCTTCATTCAAACTCCTAGTATCTAGTAAGGATCCTAAATTTTCATGATATGAGATATATATCAATAACATCCTATTCTGCTAGGAAACTGACAAACAAAAAGGCAAAAATGATTTGAAGATGAAATGTTACAATAAATGT
>NC_022027.1:44375194-44379416 GCF_000317375.1 Microtus ochrogaster
AAACAAAACAAAACAAAACAAGACTGCCGTAAAGAGAAGTGGCCACCACACTTAGAGAAGGGGAGATGCTTTGTTGACCTTCCTGTTGCTGGTTTCCTGCAGCCAATCACAGAGACACAGGGATTTGAGGCTGTTAAGGAAACTTAGTGATCATCAAATCGTGCACAGGAGCAAACAGCCTGGACAGGATGGCACATTATTGAATGCCTTACTTACCACATAAATGTTTTTGGTAACACAAAAAATGACTTTCATTGAGTAATCAGGGCTGGGTTCTCCCCCAGATGTTCATTATATTGTACTTAAAATACTATAAAAATATGAACAATAAAGATGAGACAGGCATTTGTATTTTTAAAATTCAAATAAGGTCCAAGTGTGTACCGAGTTATAGTGTATGCCTTGAGCGCTGTATTTAATGTGGCATGGAGAATTTTGCAGCATTTTGTAATTGCTTAGTTGTTATGTAGATAAGGATGGGGATTAGGGTGCTATTTTGTTACAGTTCATTGTTGTTGTTGTTATTGCTGTTGTTTTAACAAAGCAATGTAGAGGTAATGTGGCTACCAAGGGAAATTTAGATAAATAAGGAACTAGGACAAAAGCCAGTAATGTGACCCAAAAGACTCCCACATCTTCAAAGAGTGCATGAAAGGAGAAAAAAGGGGAGAGTGTGGTGCGCCCAGCTACTGGTCTGTTGCTTCACCTGTCCTTCAGAATAAGTACACTTACTAAATACATAGCTATGTATCTCAGTAGTTGACTTATTTTCCCACCACGAGTCATGGCATCTTTATGTAGAAAGTATTTAATAGGAAATGAGAAAGCTTAAATATTCTAATCTCAAATCCTGGAAGCAAGTGCTTAAAGAGCAGTCCCAAGGAGTACCATTGGGAACACGGGGTGTTTGCTTTCAAAGAAGGAGTGGATTTTCAGTTCCAAGGAGCTCAGTTGGGAACATAGGGTATTTGCTTTCAAAGAAGGAGTGTATTTGTTTATTAGTCATTGTTTTATTAACTGAAAAAGACAATAAATGCATGACTAAGAATCTATGAGAATGAATCAGGGACATTGATACCTGGGTGATTCAGTTGAAATTTATGGTTTTTAGATTAGATTGTAACAATTACGTACCCTCTTTGTTTGATTAATGAATGAGCTAAATTGTTATCAAACGAATCCCCAAATCTACACTAGAGCTCATGACCTCATAAAAACCTTAAAGAAAAATAACGAAACAGTGAATTATGTCCCAAGAGCACTCTTCATCTTTCATTCAGGGGAACATAGTTCTTGGCTCCAGGTCAGGCACAGTCTTTTTATCAGGGAAGACTGATGACCTTGGCAAAGATCTAATGGTTGCTTTCCGGAGGGAGCCTGCTGCCAGGTTATCAGACCTCAAGACATTTGAAGTGAGTTCAGAAGGAATATGATATCTGCAGACATCAACCCTTCCTTCAATAACAAGAGAGTTTTGTAATCATTTAAGGATAAAGTTATCTTGTAATGTTCCCTACGAATAATAATCTGTTCTGTAAGACAGATGAAAAATTCATTATAGTAGGAGGTATACAAGACTCTTTCCGTGGTGTCACCTTGTTAGAACATGTATGAAATATATTGATTAACTTCATATTTGTCTTTGAGGGCAAAAATTTAATCCACTGTATCCAGTGTGTGTGCCATGTAGAGAAAAAAAAGAAGACCTAGGAAAATTGAAGCTTGTGCCAAACGGTACAAGTGGACACAATCACAAGATACACTCCAGAAAGAGAAAACCCCTGCGGGGCTTGAGTTCTGACTAGTAAACTTGCACTATATCTATCTTCCTCCTCTACAGGATGATTTTGAGACATTCCTTGTAGTATGAGGCCACTTGTTGGTTTCCCAGCTGCCCAGACTCCTGAAATAACCACACAGAAACTGTATTCATTAAATTACTGCTTGGCCTATTAGCCCTAACTTGCTATTGACTAGCTTTTACATCTTAATTTATTCCATTTCTATTATTTTATATTTTACCATGAGGGTCATAGTCTACCAGTAAGATTCCAGCATCTGTCTCCAGCAGCAGCTCCATGGCTCTCTCTACTCTGCCTTCCTTCCCCCAGCATTCAGTTTAGTTTTTCCCCTAGCTCTACTCTACTCTATCAACAGGCCAAGGCAGTTTCTTTATGAATTAACCAACAAAAGCAACACGTAGACAGAAGGACCTCCTACACTATTTCCCCTTTTTTGGTTAAATAAAAAGGAAGGTTTTAACTTTAACATAGTAAAATTACATATAACACAACAGGTATCAAGCATGAATTAAAGTTACAATATTTATCTATTTTATCTTTTATCATAACTAAGGAAAGCAAGCTATGACTATACATTCTTCAACTCCATCAAAGACTCCAGAATATAATATTACCTAAGTTAACAAAAAGTGCATTGTAAGCAACTTCAAAAACTCTAGAATTGACAGAAACATCCCACTACTTGTACAGTTACCAAAGTTCTTCTGTACCATTGGGGCATCCAATCTTCAGCCTAATAGCTCCTGTAGTTTTAAATACCATTTTTCTGTGCTATCTATTCATTTATTAATATGAACTCAAGAATTAGTTCTTTTCTGGCTACAGAAATAATAGTAGTATAGTTACAAAAGTAATACTGTGGATAAGCTTTGTCTCATAAAAGTTATATGCATATTATACAGTAAGTTTTGCATCTACTTCCTTTGCTCAACATTGTGCTTAAAGATTTCTTATGCTACTTATGTAGAAACAGTTGTTCATTTACTCAATGTATGAACCCCTTTGTATGACTGTACTCCGAATATAAGAATTGTTTCTGTACTGAGATTATTATGAGTGGTGCTACTATAGTATCGGTAACTACATAATGTGAGAAATTTAATTATCATACATAAGGTATCCCTACGTTGAGATAATCATGTCTCAAATACTTCACAGTTTTAATGAATAATTGATATTAGCAGTATTTTTCTTTTTATCCATTCTAGGATTTTTTGTAAGGCTGCCATTCTTATTTCCATTATTTAATAATCACATTTTGCCCCTATTACTTTTTGTGAAAATTATTTTTACTACAGGAAACAATTTGCAAATCAGTGTACATTGTAGCCTTTATATTGTTATAGATGAATGCATAGATGGTGAAGATATTAATTATAAAACTCAATTTTATCAAGTAAGAAGAATGCCTATTTGAGGATACCTATAGCCATTTGAGGACAATAACATCCTTCATGTTCAAGTCAATCATGGTGAAAAACAAGAAAAGAAAACAAGACACTTGATGTCATAAATAACATCTAGTTTTTGAGGATTTTCACTCAATTAACTGAGTACTGTATTGGTACTATAAGCATCTAGCTTGATCCGAATGTAGACAAAAAGAATAACCCTGGCTGTTTTCCAAAATGTAGTCTCTCTGAATTCTATAGCTAATCAAACAAAAGATTAATGTGGTGAGATTTCAAAGTAAACCTGGTATCATGCGTGGCAGGGATGTGTCTGGCAACACAATACAAATCAAGCATATTCCAACTTGAATAAAAGTCTCTTTTACTCTGGCCACCAACTATCTTTCTCAACTATAATATGGGAGTCTATTGGTCTGGCTCCTTCCCTTGACCCCGTCAGTAGGTTATCAACAAAACATCTTGCTGTGCAAGCTTGGATCTATCTTCCTCTTTCTTCAGTTTCTCAGCACCTTTTGCCTATGTCAGTCAACTTTTTACATCAGATATTTTTTCAATGAAGAATGGAAAATTGACAATTTAAGATTCTTTTTTACCTTCTTCAGTTGACTGATGTTTTGAATATTCTGTTTTTACAGATTTCCAGACTGTACTCCTGGAAATGATCATTACATTTTTAAAGTACCCCTATAAAAACATTAAGTGTTGGGGCAAACCTACAGAGCCCCAATGAAGAATGTTAATCCCATATGAAGTAAGGAGTAAGAAGAGTAAGCATGTGCTTACTCCACTTCCTAATGGGGAATAAGTACACAGGGAGCCCAAATCCAGACAAAGTTACATGATAAAGTGACATCTCTGAAAGATATGATAAGAATTTCCAACTCTATAATTATTTTTTCTTCTAAAGTTTCACTAATGGGGCAAAGTCCATGTGATTTACCAAGAAAGAGAAAGCGGTATGAGAAAAATTTGAAGAGGTCATACAAGATGTTTTAACAATATTGATGG
>NC_022027.1:44379781-44380575 GCF_000317375.1 Microtus ochrogaster
TGACATCCAGTTGTGCCAGCACCATTTGTTGAAGATGCTTTCTTTCTTCCATTGTATACTTTTAGCTCCTTTATCAAAAATAAGGTGTTCATAGGGGTTGATGGTATCATATAGGTAGAATTACTATTATGTGTTATATTTAGAAAGCAAAAATGAGACACATATATCAATCAGTGAATAAATAATATATATATATAGAAATTTAAGAAGTAAAACAGTAAGAGATTATTAAAGTGAAGATGTATATATTAACATTGAAGTTCTGTGAGTTTTCTTTAAGGACAGTTACATGGTAGGTTGACTGGTTGGCTGGTGGTTGGTTTGAGACAGGGACCTGCTGTGAGGCCCTGACAGGTCTCAAACTCATAGCATCACTCCTGTCTCAGCCTCTGAGATGCTAGGATTACAGGTGTGTAATAACATGCCCAGCGTTAAGGCTGTTGTTATTGGATAACAATATCCTCTCTGGTCCCATACACTAAAGCCTTTCTCACATATCTATAGTTGGTTATTTTTTTACTGTTTTTGGCTCTTGGCCTCTTTGGAAGACCCACCACCCAAGTCCCAAATAAATCACATGGGGAGACTCATTCTTTCTTCTGTATGCCTGGCCTCAGCTTGGCTTGTTTCTTGCCAGGTTTTCTTAAGTTTAAATTATCCCATCTACTTTTTCTCTGGGCTTTTCCCTTTCTGTAGTTCTGTATATCTTTTCTTTCTTTCTTTCTTTCTTTCTTTCTTTCTTTCTTTCTTTCTTTCTTTCTTTCTTTCTTTCTTTCTTTCTTTCTTTCTTTCTT
>NC_022027.1:44380840-44382855 GCF_000317375.1 Microtus ochrogaster
AAATGCAACATAAAAGAATACAACACATCCTTGCATCATAAAAACAAATGTTCCATAGCATAAACAAATAACACATCTTAAAATAATATTCTACATCACAATTCTGTTGGGGAATTAGGAGATAGCATCTTTCACAGCAGAAGGAAGTTGGGTCATTTGGAGTATCCCCTTAAGAAGACTACCGAGAACCCAGCCCCTTTTCTTTCCCCCTTTACTCCTGCCACCGTGAGATGAAGTTTGCTCTGCCTAACCCTCCACCCTGGTGTCCCTCCTCATCCCCAAACAATAAAGCCAATGACTAAAGAATAAAATCTCTGAAAGCATGAACCAACTTTTCCTTTTTGTAAGTTGATAACTTCTGGGATTTTATTACAAGAATAAAAAGCTGACTGATGAAAGAGAATAAAATATCTCCTAAGCAATATTAGTTCTGCACGAGAAGTAATGTTCCACAAACGTATAGGTAGCACGAGGAACACAGTCACAAAATAAACATTTAAAAATAGACTTCTATTTTTAGGTAGAATTAAATAGAATGTAAGTAGAATTAAACTCGATTGTAGAGACTGGAGAAGATGACTCAGGAGTTAAGAGCACTGGCCACTTTTCCAGTAGACCCAGGTTCAATTCCCAGCACTCATATGATGGTTAACAACTTGTCTAAAGTGCCAATCCCAGGGGACTGTACACACTCTTCTGGCTTCTTCAGGAGTAAGACACACAGGTGGCACACAGGCATGCTTATAGGCAAAACACCCATATACATTAAATTTTTAATTACATATATGTATTACCATGTATTTTCTTCTTTATCACCCATTCATTTTCTCCTTGCTTCTATGTCTTTTCAGTCTTCAGAGTCAGAATTTGTCATTTGTTTTAGCTTATTAAAGATAGTCATGTATTTGTAGGATCTCACTACTTTCTTCTCAAAGCACACAAGGAAGTCTATTCTAAATGACATCCATTTCAGAATGAAACTTTGATGGTGTGCCAAAAGGTAAATAACGTTTGTATATCTGCTGTTAAATCTTGAATGACTTGCACTTACTCAGTAGATTGCAAAACTACCCACCCATATCCTGCTACTCTTCAATTAATGGCAACAGCTTTGAAATTGAGATTACAATTTTTGAAAAGATTCCAAATCCGCCATATATTGACTCTTCAGTAAATATCAGGCCTCTACCTTAACTTGATAATTAAAGCAACCTTGTGTAACAGGAGTTATTATTCATATTCTATAGATAAGGACAATGAGGCTTGGAGAAGTTAAGGAAATCGCCCAAAGCACACAGAAGACTGAGATAATGAACTCAAAATGCCCTCGACCTGTATTCCACCTGACTACTTTAGGGAACTGCTTTGTACTGGCAAAGTGATGAAAGGAAAATTAAAGGTGAGAACAATTTCAATAATCCAGTAGATGCAGAAAATCTACTGGATAAGTAACAATAATAGACAATGGGATATGGTGATTGATGAACTTGACTCCATTTAAATTCCCTTGGGATACTTAAGTCTTATTTAAGGGACATTCCCTTCATAAGACAGACGATGGAGGTTCCCTGATCACTTAGAAGTTATTCCATGTTCAACTGACCAGACTCCATTAGACCAGTCATGTCCTGATAGTCTTTATACTGTCCACAATGGTACTGTTTTGTAGCCTATAGAATGCAAGAGTCATAGGACCATGGAGGCTTTCACCTTATAGTTTTCAGAAAGCCTAGGAAGATATACCAGGGTCCGGTGTGGAGCCTCTGAGATCTGTGCAGATGAAGTTTAAGCTTCATTTAAAAACCTGAGGGTGTTGGAAGTGTCAAGAACTTGGACTATCTGCTGAGGAAAGCTGCATGCGGTGAAAGAAACCAGCACAAGAGACTGAAGGTGTGAGTGTCAAGTAGAATGTGTGAGTGCTTTCTATTTCCATCCATTTGTACGCAAACTTCAAGAATTCCTTGTTTTTTTACTGCTGAGTAATACTCTAATATGTATATATTCCATACTTTCTT
>NC_022027.1:44383120-44473684 GCF_000317375.1 Microtus ochrogaster
AATGTGTGAGTGCCAGACCGCAGAGATCGGGCTGCCATCTCCTTTGGAATTTGCAGTCCTCCACCATTGCCCAGCATGGCAGGTGTGAATCTAGGCTGCTGGTTTCCACTCTTGCTTTCTATTCATCTCCCCTTCCTGTGTCCCCATTCTTCCCTTTCAGGGCTGAAATCTCGACTCTGTAATATTGTGTATGGGAAAGATGTAATTGTGTTATTATTTTAAAGGGCATACAACTCAGATTGTGGCTTAAGCATCAGAAATCTTTCAACTGAAACTCTGGAGGCACATTGGAATATTTAGGGCTATGGACTAAATGTGTTTTGCTTTGTAAGGTGGCCATGAGTCTTTTAAGGACTAGTCATGGAATGTTATTCTTTTAAATGACATATTTGCCTAGCAAATCAACAAAAGGGTAGACTTGTGATTGCTACTATTCATTGTCATCCTGACTGAATTTAGGATCACCCAAGAGATTGGGTAATATCATTCTCTGTGTTTTTATGGGATTAACTGAAGAGGGTAACCCCAACATAATGGTTGTGTATAATGCCATGGCTGGGGATTTAGACAGAATAAAAGGGATTAAGGAATAAGTCCACCCAACCCCAGATTGCTCTACCTCCTGTCTCACCATGACATGAACTACTCTGTACCCAAACCCTCCCTGCCAAGGTGCCCTGAACACTTTGACAGTGCCAGCAAAACAAATCTTTCGGTTTTTTTATGCCATCTGTGCTGAATTCTTCAGTCAGAGCAATGATAAAAGTCACAAAACTGATTCATGTCTTACCTAGGTCACCCACTAACTGTGTTTATCGAGGTGAATGGAGGCGAGAACTGCAATCTGCCCCCAAGAAAGGTCAAAAGATGGTCTTTGTATAAACCTAGGCTATTTCCCAACTAAATAATCCTTCAAATTGTGTTTTATAAAGTCAGTTCTGGGACACTCTCTGCCTCTGTCCCATGGAAGGCTCTGCCTTTTCTACTTCTAAACCTGCTTGTCTTCCTTTCATTCCAGAGAACAAATGGGTAAACAAAGGGTTTAAAGCAGTAGCCACCATGTTTAAGACACTCAATTCAAATATCTGTCATTTCTACATAGGGATCTGCATGAATGTAGCTTACATTTAAGTTTAGCATATGGATAGGGCTGTTATTCTTGGGATAGTGGATGCTTTTGGCTTATCCTTTCCCTGGATGCATTTTGAATACCAACATGAATAGCAAGACTGTTCATGAGGTTTCAGGTGGGGGTAAAGACTCTATTGGAAGGCATGGTAGGGGCCATTCAAGGTATATTCTGGCAAAGACTTCTCTACTTTTTCTCCATGCCCTGAAATGTCATGGGCAGCTGAATTGACTAAATACTCTTGAAAGGCCATGGGTTTTATAGTAGTTTTCCAAGTAGCCTGGTGGCTCTTCAAGGTGAGCTTAGAAGCTTGGTTTAGAGATTCTGCAAACTCACACATGGGAGGATGTGGGAAACATCACCTCATTCTTAGAAAATGTAGTTGTTAGTCTTTTAATTTTAAAAGCACACTGTATAAATTTCCTCGGGATGTCATAACAAAGTGCTGTGTTATTTAAACAAACTGAGTCATTTTAACCAAGCAATAGAAAAGCATTGTGCCGATTCTGGAGGCTACCAGGAGGGCT
This sequence comes from Microtus ochrogaster, assembly GCF_000317375.1. Taxonomy (NCBI): domain Eukaryota; kingdom Metazoa; phylum Chordata; class Mammalia; order Rodentia; family Cricetidae; genus Microtus; species Microtus ochrogaster. The sequence goes on from NC_022027.1 coordinate 44,384,777, forward strand.
CTGTTGATTTCTCTAAGAGCCAAAAGGGAAAATCTGGTTCGTGTCTCTTGTTAACACTTAGGAATTTTTTTGAGAATATTTGTCATAAACTGACTACAAACATCATTCATATCTGTATTCATCTTCATACAGTATGGTCTTGATGAACACAGATTCAAATTTCCCTGTATTTACACATACTAAAGTCATTTTAGGGTCCCATTGTATTAACTACTGTATCATCTCTTCTTAATTAATTAATTAAAATAATAAATAATATAATTATTTAATGTAAATATGTAAAATTAATATAAACAATATAATACAAATAAATAATATAATTGAAATTATATTTTTACTTATGTTCACATTCTGAGATACTAGAGGCTAAAAGTTTAAGATAGGGTTTTGGAAACACAAGACTTAAGACTCTCAATGCATTTCTATTGTTTAAATGATCTAGCATGTTTGGGTACATTATGTATCCAAATGGCTTTATTCTTTATACAGAACACATTTGTGTTACAAAACCCTTGACTGCAGTGCTGCTGTTTTGGGAGAGCCCTGTGAGCTTGTACTAATTAATCGTCTTTAGTACAACTCAAGTAGAATTTCGGAAACTCTCGCTGCTTTCATTTTCACGTGAACCACATATGCACATTCCTATTCTTTAGAGCTGCTACATTCTCCGCAATAGAGAAGGGCTGTCCCTTCTCTAAACTTAACTGTAAATCGAAACAGTTTTGCCTTTATACTTTATTAATGGACATTTTTCTGAGAGGATACTTTCATAATACTTCCTTGCTTGGGTGAACATTAAAAGGAGACAAAATTCGCTGAAACTATATCAAGAGGAATTGGGTCAAATTATGGAAATTAGTCATGGGTTCAACGCTGACTAAAAAAATGCACTTCTGCAATTATGCCTTGATTTTTTGAGCAGGTATTAGAGCACTATTTGAAAGTTCCAAGCCACTCACAGCAAAGAAAGCTTAGCCTTTCATATGACTTGTAAAATGTGTAACTTTGAGAATGTTTTTCAAGATTTGGTAATTGAAATATTCCAACAAGCTTACCTTACTGATAGGACTTTAATATGGCATTCTTTTGTGTAGTGGGAGGCTATTTGTTTGTTTCCCAGCCATCTAGACTCTCAAAATAACCACACAGAAACTGTATTAACTAAATCACTGCCTGGCCCATTAGCTCTAGTTTCTTATGGGCTAACTCTTACATCTTAATTTAACCCATTTCTATTAATCTGTGTATGTCCATGAGGCTGTGACTTACCGGGTAAAGTTCTGGCATCTATTTCTGGCAGGGCTACATGGCTTCTCTCTGACTCCACCTCCTTTATTCCAGCATTCAGTTTAGTTTTTCCCACCTAGCTCTACTCTACCCTATCACAGGATCAGGACAATTTCTTTATTAACCAGTGGTATTCACGGCATACAGAGAGGAATCCCACATCACATTTGTAATTTAAAAGGCTAAGAAGTTTCTCTTGTACCAACTTTTTTACATTTTTGGAGGGGGTGCCATGGAAAAGACAGTATACTACCACATACCCCAAGATGGCTTTGAGCTTTTACTCCTCCTGACTTAGTCTTTCACAGGTTGGGATTAAAAGGCTTTTTTAAAAACCATACACAGTTTCCTGAAATGCCATAAACTAAATAAACTTTGATCCCTAAATCTCAAACATGCATTGCTAGGACAAAAAGGAAACATCTGGATCTTCGTAGAGTAGCCACTCAGTGGAGTTCCTTCTTACTGGTATCACATAGAAAGGATTAAACTTGGGGAGAAAAATCAAGTCATTTTAAGAACATTTCCATCTCAGTGGAGACTTTGACTTCTAAGATACATCTTGTGTTAATAAATGTTACTGTAGATGCTTGTTTACAGGACACCTAAGAGCTGAGTAATTAACATTTGATAAAGAATGACACATGAAAATTGGTGTTACCCATGCTGTTGGCATGACATTTACACCATTAAAGCCACACAGACTTCAGTACATTTAGTCCAAAATTTCTTGTCTTCATTTATACTCTCACTAAAGACATGTGAATTGATCTTTGAAGCATTGTATTTTCATGTGCTGGTTTTGTTGCGGTTTGTTTGTTTTAACTCTTGCCAGCTTCAGGAATCAACAATGAAGAGGTAGACTTTGATATTAATGCTATTGTCTCTGTCATAGCCACTTGACAAAGAAGGAATGTCAATGAGAGAGAAAGAAATAATTAGCTATGCAAGTGAAGTAAGTTGTGCATACTTGAAAAAAATTCACTCTAAAATTATAAAGCCACAATTTTCTCATCTCCATATATTTATATATAGGGTCAATTCAATTTCATATGCTATTCTTATGAGCAATGCTTAACACATCCAGCAATTGCTATCAATTTATTGGCTCTTTGCATGGCCCCTTAAGCTCCATCCAAGAAAAATCTACTCAGCAATAATTAAAAGCAAAGCAGCTTTGTACAAAATTGTAAAAAGGCTAACACTAAAGTGCATCTTATTAACCCCATAGTCAGAAAAATACTGTCATCCTACTTGCCTGGCTTACTGTGACTATCACAAGTTGGATATTGGAAGAAAGAGTTTGCTTCTATTATAAAGAAATTGAACATTAAACCATTGTCTTAGTTGGGGTTTCTATTGCTGTTAAAATATAACATGTCCACAGCAAGGAGGCATTTAATTGAGGGGGCTTGTTTATAGTTTTGGAGGTTCAATCCATTATCATCAGAGTGGGGAGCAAGAAGGCATGCAGGCTGGAAGAGTAGCAGAAAATCTTACATCTTCCAGGCAACAGGAAGTCATCTGGGTGGTAGCCTAAGCATAGGAAACCTGAAAGCCTACTCCCACAGTGACACACTTCCTCCAACAAGGCCATACCCACTCCACCAAAGCCATATCTCTTTAATAGTGCCACTCTCTATGAGATAATAAGGGCCAGTTACATTCAAATTACCATATCCATCATGTTCAAATATGTTTGAACATGATTATAACTTGACAGAGAACACATCCAAATTAATCTCTCAAAAAGGAAAAAGTACAAATAATCATTCATGTGGCTAATGAGTTGAAATGTGTTGTTTTTCCAGTGTCTTTTCCTGCCACTGTCTAACCAGACAAGACCTCTTGATTAGGAAAATGCCATGATTCTTGGTGCTCACCAAACATTATGGCAACTGCACTGTGCGACGGCACGGGGAATACAGGTCATAAATACCCAAGAATACTTTGCTTCCATGGTCTAAGGAAATAGATATTTGCTGTCAACACAAATTTACATGTGCAGCTCAAGACTCTCTGTAACTCCAGTTCCATGGATCAAACATCCATTTCTGGCCCCTGAAGGCACCAAACATGTATATAGTACACAGACACACATACAGAACAAACACCTATGCACATAAAAAAACAAGTAAATCTCTTTAGAAAACACCCTAGTCACATGAAGTGTGCTAAAGAAAGTGAAACCACTTGGCATCCGCATTGATCTTAGAGTATATGGCTGACCCCAAAATTGTACCAATCTATTTTTTTTTTAGAAATTTCACATCATAATAAGATCTAGTTCTGAGGATTATTTTGAAAAGATACTCCTTGAAGTACTCATTTCTATTCCTTTTGGTTGGGTGGTTAGCTTAGTGTCTCACTTTGTGTTCACTAATCATCCATTTCTGACTTGAACCTTTGTAAAAATAATTTTTTCTACTTGCAGAATATTGTCCCTACACTGAAATCAATTCTTTACTATTTCTAAGTGTACATGGAAGTGGGATGATGGTGATATTTTCATTTGTGTTTTGCCCTCAGATGAATACCCATCACCTTATTTTCTTTACATGAGAGTGGCAGAGATTCTAGGATAAACGATAAAACAGCCAGCCAGCTACTGTGTCCTTTGCTTAGTTACAGGCTTGGCATGGACATCTGACTCTCACCCTTACAGATTCAGAAGCCAATGAAGAGCCAGGGCGAGCATGAGAACATTAATCTACATGTGAATACTTTCTTCACTGTATACAAAACAGTATAAGAATGCATGAGTAAGAAAGCCAAATTATGACCGCCACCTTGACATAGCAGCATGGAATCAAATTTTAGGCCAAGTGAAGTCAACTTCTGGCAAACTGCCCCCTTCAAGGGAGGCTTCAATAGTCACACTTATTAATGAAGATGCCCCGTGGTGTGTCTCTGAATATACTTTGCTTATTTCATTTGATGAACATGCTATTACCTGGCCATTCTGATTATATAACTTGGCCTTTTTTGCTTCATCATATTAGGTTATTAACTTAAATCATAAAGGTAACTTTCTTCACATTATGTCTTTACTTTTAAAACTTTTGGTAGGATGGAATGTAAGTGAAGGAGGCTTTCCAAGGGTACTAGCATATACACATGTAATAGTACTGCTTCAAAACTATTCCTTAAGTTCTTTAGCTATGTCCTCATTAATATGTTTCCTTAGATTCAGCATGCCACATAATAGTTTAAACATCATGAATTTATTAATATTCTATTAAGTCACAAAATATCATTAGAAAAATATAAAAGACTCAGCCAGAATTAAAAGTCTTGATATGTGCCTCTGATACCTTGATAGGACCTTGCCAATGATTGTGTACTCATGCACTGACTATTTGGATCTGGTTCCTAAAATCTTGTTCCCTGCCCCTTGTAAATGTTACTCTAAGACTTGCAGAAATGAGAAGAAAAGAACTGCAGATGTTCAAAAGCTCTCCAGCTGGGGCCACAGCACACTGTCGTTATGTCTTCTGCATGCTTGCTCCACAGGTGATCATTCTGAACCACTCCCAGATGATGTTTGCTGGTTTGTGTCTGAGCTTATTACCTGGCAGCATGCTCCAGGTTCGGTTATCAACACCCATCCACACCAGCAAGTCTTCTCTTCATTCTATTGGTCCTATCTTGGAAAGAATTGCCATTTCCCACATTTGAAGATCAGAAGTAATTTTTTTTTTTTTACCAATTCTCCTTTCTTCAGTCTCTTCTGCTTCCCCACTCATAACTTTGAATTGGTAACTAAATCCTGCATATTCAACACTTCAAATATATTCAACATTTTCTTTTCTCTATCCTTCCATCAGTTCCATCTAAGGTAAGATTCTCAAAGCCTTCGGCTTCATCACAAGCAACCATGACTTCATCTTTGATGTGGGAGTGATTTCTTATTAATAAAGAAACTGCCTAGGCCCATTTGATAGGCCAACCCTTAGGCAGGTGGAGAAAACAGAATAGAATGCTGGGAGAAAGAAGCTGAATCAGTGAGTCGCCATGATTCTCCCACTCCAGACAGGTCTTCCCTGGTAAGCCACCTAGTGGGCTACACAGATTGTTAGAATTGGGTTAGATCAATATGTAAGAGCTAGCCAATAAGAGACTAAAACTAATGGGCCAGGCAGTGTTTAAAAGAATACAGTTTCCGTGTAATTATTTCGGGGCATAAGCCATGCGGGCGGCCAGGTGCCAGGGACGCAGCCCCGCAGCTCCCTCAACACATCTTAACTTTGTTGAATCTACTCATATTGATACCATAATAATTCTGCCAAGTATTAACTCTTATTCAATTTCTCTGTTTACAGACCCTAAGTGATATGCTATGGCCAACAGTGAAAATCTACAGTTCATTATCAAGTCCACACCAACATACATAAAATTTTCTAAGTGCATTTTCTTTCAAAATTCTAGGACGTTTTTCCTTTTGATTAAAGTAGCATTTTTTTCCTACTTCATTCATATAGAAAAGCCATTCTTATCAAATGTGGAGGACATTGCAAATGCTACCAGGTCAAAAAAAAAATCCTCCCCTTCTGCTCCACTTCCACATCCTGAAAAACAGAGAATTTAAACAAAGAAAAATTCTGAATGAAATGTGTTAAAACTCTAAATTAATGGATATATAAATCTACCCTCAAACTTTTCAGGCATGGATGTCATAGAACTATTTTATTCTTAAGATATTTGGGATATCTTTCTGTTAGTTACAATATGAGTTTTGATAAATAGAGAAATCAATCAATGCAATATGTGGGGAGCAGAAATAATGAATTGATAATTAATCAGAAATTATCTTTATAATAGAAATATAACAAAGTACATGACTCATAAATCTGGTGGCATCACTCAACTGTAGTATATTAGTACAAAGAGAAGGAGAGCCTATAATTTAGGAGAGTATTATTAAGAGTAGATTTTTATCTCTTTTGAGTTCTGCTAATGTGATTCAGCTTTTAATTTTTAAGAGAAACATTTGATAAGATGTCCCAAGAGAACCTGAAAGCAGTCAGAATTCATTGGCAGCTCAATAGTTTTCTAAGCATGAGAGAAAACCATGGGTGGTGGTTTTCTAAGCATGAGAGTCCAGTTCACATTACACAGATGAGCTAACAGCATACAGATTTTAAGCAATGTTCTTTTTATCCAGGCGCCTTCTATGGAATTCAGTGATTGTGACCTCATTAAACAAAGCACAGCATTTCTCAATGAGCACGGTGACTGTTAATCTTTCTATCAAACCACAAGACAGGAATCATTTATTTAAGAACTCCACTGGTTGCAGGCCAATTGCTGTGTCAGTGCAAATAAATTTCCTGAGTAGTGATTTCATTGGAAGAGACTAAGAAAAGTCCACAATTGCTTTTGGGTTGAAATCCATTCTTTCTGATGTAACTGTGGTTCCAAAAGCTCCTTTTCTTATAGATTTTAATTTTTAAAGAGAAGCTTACATTGTTTGCTAAGATGGAGACTTGTAGACTAGAGAATGTAGATAATGATGAAGTACAATCTTTGCCCCTGAGGTGTCACAGATTATGGTGAACAGAAGTGCAGAAACCAGGGCCACCATGCCTCCTGGGTTAAACTATATGAACTCTGAAGTGCTAGCACACTTTCTGTGAGAAGCAGTGAGAGCCCCAGTCTGCCAGCATCATCCCAGACCTACCAGGTTCTTGTTAGACAAGAATGACTCTATTTCAAATATCATCTACTATGAGGTGATAAAAGGAGAAATACAAATAATCTGAGGGAACACTCGCTTCTCTTTAACTCTGTTATTTGTTATTACTCAGTGGCCCAGAAAAGGCTCAGAAATGGGTATAGTGTCAGAGATGGTCCAATTTGAGGCACATGGAAAAGGTGTATCACCATGTGGTTGTTGCCTATCGGTAAGGTTCTGTCCAGCATCCAGTATTTGTCTCCTGTGTCAGCTACATAACTTCTTTCTGACTCTGCCTATTCTGTCCTCCTCTATCTGCATGAAATTCCTGCCTTACCCTATTCTGTGCTGCAATAGACCCAAAGCAACTTCTTTATTAACCAATGGTATTCACAGCAAATAGAGGGTAAGCCCACATCACCTCCCCTTTTCTGTCTAAATAAAAAGGAAGGTTTAACTTTAACATAGCAAGATTATTTATATCTACTTTATCTTTTAACGTAACTAAGGAAAGCTATAATTATAACTGGGTACAATATTACCTAAGTTAACAGGAAGTGCATTGTAAGCAAGTTCCAAAACTGTAGAATTGACAGAGACATCTTGCTACCTGAATAGTCACCCAATGTTTTGCTGTAACATTGGGGCACTCATCTTTAGCCTACAGGCCCATAGTATCCCACAGACTTTTCTATGAAGCAGGAAATTTCAAAGACAGTTATGCCTATATTAGAAGTTTATCTGTCACTTTCTTCTGTGTCCTGCAGAATGTCTAGCAAACACTTTCATGAAGCAGCAATCCCAAAGGACCATATCACCTTTAGGCAAATTTAGTGGTCATTTTGCTGTGGGCCCCGCATGTACAGTTCATATAGCATAACATTAAGCAGTCCAGCCAAGAGCAGTTTTTTTTGCCCAAATGGCTAACAAACTCCATAAAGAGCCTGTTCGATGTCCATTATCCTCTTGAAGTAGATTGGTGCTGCCAGGAACAGATGTGTCTCATTGTCAGGAAAAGTCCTAAATTCTTAAAACATTTTAAATGTCATATTCTGTTAGTCTTTGAAAGGATTGAAGAATACATATCTAACTTAAATATATCTCTATATATCTGGAAAACTTAACTAACATGACTACAAGCCTGACTATCATAGATGACTATTAGCCTCTATTTCTGAATTATACATTACATTTTCAATTGAGCTGTACAAACACAATACCTTAATCAAGAGCAGAAATACACATATAACAAAATTGACTGATGGAGGAAGGTCATTGGTTAATTAAATAAATAAGCTGCTTGCCCTGATAGGTTAAAGCATAGGTGGGAGAAGTAAACAGAACAGAACGCTGGGAGGAAGAGGAAGTGAGGTCAGACTCGACAGCTCTCCTTTCGGGGGCAGACGCCTCAGAGAGACACAATGCTCCACTCTTGCGGGCAGAGGTGAGAGCTCTGCTCTCTGAGGCACATGCGATGAAGCTCCTACCCAGGATGGACGTAGGCTAGAATCTTCCCAGTAAGCGCACCTGTGGGATACAGCAGATTATTAGAGATGGGCTAGTCCAGGTGCGAGAGTTAGCCTAGAAGAGGCTAGATAGAAATGGCCAAGCAGTGATTAAATGAATACAGTGTCAATGTAATTATTTCGGGGCATAAGCTAGCCAGGCGGCCGGGGTGAGGCTGGGGTGCTGGGGACGCAGCCCCGCCGCTCTTATTACAACAATTGACCTTAAATTTGTATCAATAGACCAAGACCATACCAATGCAAAGTATTTAACTCTACAGCATATCCCCCTTTAAATATAAACCAACATTTATAGACAATATTTTGGAATTTGAGCATAGTTCTTTCTAATGTCTCCTGTTGTTGGGTGAAGTATTTTGGAGTGTTCACAGCAACCTTTTAGGGGGATCTTGATCCATCAAACCACATTAGTCTGGAAGGAATCCACAAGTTTTCACCCCCTGTGGAAACAAAAGTAAAACCTCTTTTCCAAAGCAACATATCTTTAGACCCAAATTTTGATGTCAAAATACCTTTAATATATATTTATATTATTTAGCTTAGCAGCCTGTACAATGAACTGTCTCTCTGTACTTAGCTTAGCAGCTCAATCACAATAAAAAATTTCAAGGAAAACACAATAATATACATAATCCAACCTCAGCCTCTCTGTGTATATTCCACCTTTACCTGGCTTATTTTTCTTACTCTATTCTTTTTTTCTACAAGTTTAGTATTTTATTATCTTTCTCCTTTAATCTATGACTGTTAGTACTCTGTCTCTTTAAAGACTTTGTTTTATTTTTAAAATGATTTATTTTATTTTATAACTCTTTATACTCTTTGTCTTCTCTCTCCCAAGCCTATATACATTTTACATTTTTAAACACAGTGTGACTTGTTTAGAGGTCTTTTATGTCTGAATCTATCCCATTGTGTATCTGAATTTTTTTTCTGTCCAGAAGCACTTCTTAAAATGCTAAGCAGTGTGGCTAGTACTAAGACTGCATTGCCTTTTGGCTCTATCAATTCCAACATGGCAGAGGTCCAGTCACTGCCTCTGATACTGCCGGGTGGGATCCATCCTCACCACCTCAACTCTGTTAACCAATGGGAACATGCTGCCCCCAAGTATCTTGCAGCACACTGCCCACAAACTCCATTCAAGTGCTCAGCCTCCTGAAAGAGCCAGAGTCTGTGCTGCCTGAAGCAGGAAGCCACCATTTCTTTTACTGAGTCAGTAAGCCTTTTTTTCTCTTTTGGTTTTTTTGAGACAGGGTTTCTCTGTAGCTTTGGAGTCTGTCCTGGAACTTTCTCTTATAGACAAGGATGGCCTCAAACTCACAAAGATCCACCACTCTCTGCCTCCCAAGTGCTGGGATTAAAGGTGTGTGCCACCACTGCCCAGCTCAGCAAATCTTTTCTTAAAGGAGCTATGGTATTCCTGCTCACTGTTAGCAAACAGAGTTCATCTGGAAAAAAAAAGTGCCAAAAAAAAGCCATGCTTAACTCATTGTTTTATGTTTAGAATTTTTTTCCAAGATTTCTCAGGATAAAACCTGAGATGAAGTCAGTCCCATGTTGGTGTGCCAATCTGTTGGCAGAGGCTGATTGTTCATTTCCCAACTTCTCAAACCTGTAATAATCACACAGAAATGATATTATTACAACACTGCTCAGCCTATTAGCTTAGGCATATTCCTAGATAACTCTTACATCTTAACTGATTTCTATTAATTTGTGTAACACCATGTGGTTTTGGGCTATCAGTAAGGTTCTGTCTGGTGTCTGTTATCTATTTCCTACAATGGTTATATGGCTTCTTTCTTACTCTGCCTACTCTCTCCTCCTCTATCTACTTGGAATTTCTGCCTTGCCCTATTCTGTGCTGCAATAGGCACAAATTAGCTTTTTTATTAACCAATGGTATTCACAGTATACAGAGGGAGAATCCCACATCATCTGATGGCTAAAGATGTTGAGCATTTTCTTAAGTGTTGTTCAGCCCTTTGAGATTTGTCTGTTGAGAGTTCTTTGCTTAGATCTGTACCCCATTTTTTATTAGATTATTTGTTTTTTATGACAATTTTCTTGAGTTTTTTTATATTTTGGTTATCAGTTCTCTGTCAGATGTGGAGTTGGTGAAGATCTTTTTCCATTCGGTAGGCGACCATTTTGTCTTGTTGATCATGTCCTTTGCTTTACAGAAGTTTCTCAGTTTCAGGAGGTCCCATTTATTAATTATTTCTTTCAATGTCTGTACTACTGGGGTTATAATTAGGAAGTGGTTCTCTTTGCCAATGCATTCAAGTGTACTTCCCACTTTCTCGTCTATAAGGTTTAGTGTGTTTGGTTTTATGTCGAGGTCTTTGATCCATTTGAACTTGAGCTTTGTGCATGGCAATAGATATGGATCTATTTGCATTTTTTACATGATGATATTTAGTTATCATTGAGCTTATTTGTTGAATATGTTTTCCTTTTTCTATTTTATCATTTTAGTTTCCATTTGTCTTCCTGTTTGTTTTAATGCCAATGCCAGGTTGTTTTCATTACTGTAGCTCTATAGTAGAGGTTGAAGTCAGGGGTGGAGATGCCTCCAGAAGTTTCTTTATTGTACAGGATAGCTTTGGCTAACCTGTTTTTATTTTGTTTATTTGTTTTTTCATATGAAAGTTGAAATTGTTCTTTCAAGGCCTGTGAAGAATTTTGCTGGGATTTTGATGGGCATTGCATTGAATGTTTAGATTGTTTTTAATAAAATTGCCATTTTTCCTATATTAATTATTCCCACCAAAGAGCATGGGAGATCTTTCCATTTTCTGGGTGTCTTCTTTAATTTCTTTCTTCAATGGAACTATCTCTTGTAGACCAGGATGCCCTTGAACGCACAGAGATCAGCCTGCCTATGCCTCACGACTACTAGGATCAACCGCATGTGCCACCACTGCTAAGCTGTAAAACCTATTATTTTAAAAGCATCATACAGTTAAAACATACATCTGTGTTTATTCTGTAGCTTAGAAAACCTAAGTGGTTTATTTACTTTTAATTGACTTACTGATTTTGTAACTGCCACTTTAGAGCAGCCCTACCTCTGAAGAACCCATGTCTCAGTACTTTATGTTCTACTTAGAGGATCCTTGGGAATATCTTTGGGGATGATGGTTGTTATAGTGTAGCATGGCATGTGGAGAATGACCTTTAGCAAGCCTTCACTCCTTCAGAAATCATAGGAAAGGCACTAAAGAAACGGTTCAGTGGTTTGGACAGCTTGCTGCTCTTGCAGAGGATCCCAGTTTAATTTCTAGCACCCAAATGGTAGAACACAACTGTCTCCAGCACCCTGTTCTTATCTTTGCAAGCCCTAGGTTCACATGCGATACAACACATACATGAAGGCAAAAATTCAGATTTATAAAATAAAGAAATTCTAAAGAAAGCATAGGAAAAGTGCACCTCATGATTTGTGGTTGGAGTTTGGGAGGATTTCCTAGCAACTGAGATATGCATATTTCCTATGTCGTTATTTTACTTTGTTTTTAGGGGATCAAGAGAGCAGGACAGAAACACTGACTTTTGTGGGGAGTATGGATGTAGCTCCGTAGATTAAAATGCTTGTCCAACATGCAAGAAGTCCTAGATACCAGAACTTCATAAAGCCCAGTTGGTGGTTCATGTCTGTCAATCCAGCACTAGAGTTCAAGGGCAGCTCAGCTACTTAGAGAAACAAGCCTGGGCTACAAGAGGCCCTGTTGCAAAACAAATCGAGGAGCAGGTGGGAAATAATGACATTTTGTTAACACTGTTGTGTGTTTATATGCCTCCCTCTGCCAAGCCTCCTAATCAAATTCTTTCCTATCTGTTCTGGCTAGTTTTAGGGCAACTTGTCACAAGGTAGAGTTATATGAGAAAAAGGAATCTCGACTGAATAAATGCCTCCATAAGATCCAACTGTAAAAATCCTGTAGGGCATTTTCTTGTTCTTCCCTGACTTACTTTGATGATGGTCTGTATGTGGAAATTTAAGAAAAATAAACTCTTTCCTCCCAAGTTACTTTTGATCATGGTGTTTCATGACAGCAATAGCAGATGTAAGATGCTCTCCTTGTGCCAAATCTGAATCACCATGTTTCTGAGTTGAGTTTTATTAGCATACAGAAACACTCATCATATATATGTTTGTGTGTGTATACATATATATACATACATACATACATATATATATATATATATTATATATATATATATATAATATCTATGGCTATTTTGGGGGATTAGCAGTAAAATCTTGGAGTTACGCAGTGACCATGTGGTCTATAAGATTAATATAGTTACACTCCTATTTGCAGACAAAACAAATAAATTGCCCCCTCAAACTCTAATCTCAGCCATTATCTCCACATTCAAGTCTGTGCAGTCACTCTCTAGAGTTTACCTTCCCCTGCTTGTTTCAGTCTGGGCTGTGCTCTTAGGTTAAGGCCTTCTACTAAGGAAACACTGATGCCTTTCTTTTTCAAGTGCCAATCATTGTCCCTTGGACTCTTGCTGCTCTTATTTCTTTCAAAGTATATTTCAGATAATTGATAGTAATAGATTCCATTAGAATTTACACTTGTTATTCTTCCCAAAGTTGCCATAGAAGCTACTGCCAGACAGATCCTCTCAGGCCAAGCATGTTGGGGCTTCTGTGCTTACTCGAGATGCTACCATCTCCCACCTGAACTACTGTGATTGCAGAGTGGGCTCATCTCTTGTCCTCTCCCTCCTGTGGGCTATTTTACCATAGAAGCTGGAAGGGTCTTTATGAAATGTAGACAGCCATGTCATTTATCAACTCGTAACAATCTGAGATTGCTTCATCTCTCAGAGTTAGACCCAGCATTTCTACTCTGCTGTACACAGCCTTGCGCAGTCTGCTCTCCTGTAGAACTGTGGTCCCTGTTCTGCCACTTTCTCTATCCTTGCTTCCCCCCAGGGTGTCAGAAGAGCCATGGCACAGCCAACATACTGCCCCTTTGGAGATCTTTACTTACTTTTCCCTCTGCAGAAATTATTTGTTTCAAAGACATTTGCTTAACTGACTCTTAATTTCTCCATCAAAGATCTGATGAGCCCTACTTCCCAGTGAGGCCTCCTTTGGCCATTCCATCTTAATCTCCTTCTCCCCATTTTCTCTTACCATAAACCAATGCATGTTGATCACTTTCCTTTATTTGGAGTGAAGTTTAGTATTCATTAGTAGAGCTCATTAATGTGGGAGTCCCCTCTATGTGGTGTGATTACCATTAATGAATTAAAAAAAAAACTGCTTTGGATCTATGGCAAGGCAGAACTTAGGTAGGTGGGAAAATCTAGGATGAATGCTGGGAGAAAGAAGGGTGGAGTCAGAGAGAAGCCATGAAGCTGCCCCTGGGGTCAGATGTGCTGAAACTTTGCTAGTGGACCACGACCACATGGTGATGCACAGATTAATGGAGATGGGTTAAATTAAGATGTAAGAGTTAGCCAATAAGAAGCTAGAGCTAATGGGCCAAGCAGTGATTTAAATAATATAGTTTCTGTGTGATTATTTCAGGGATAAATGGCTGGGAACAAAAAAAAACAGGCTTTCTCTAACAGCTCACAGTATAGTATAGTCACATGAGAGAAATGTTCAATAAAATCAAGGTAAATCTGCATTCTTTCAGTAACAAGAGCCTGACTTGGGAGGCAGGCAAATGTGAATTGGGAGCCAAGCTTTGCCCAGCCCAAGACAAGGTATGTGAGCATGCGACAGCAGGCTGCCTGCTGGACAGGTTTCTCATGAGGAAAATGTAGGTAATAGACTCTCTAATCCATATCTTATAAGAACCCCATAAACAATGGGCATAACTTACCTAATATGCAATGTAACTGATTTCCAAAAATGATTATTCTTTTTAATTTTTTTCCTCTTACTTTCCTGCTTCATTTCACCCAGGAATATAAGCTCTTCTTATCATCAACATAAAAGACTAAATCCAAAGCCTCGACTAGGTGAAGAAAATGTGGCCTTCAAAAATATGAGCCCCAGAACCCCCAAGTTGAAGACTCACTGCCATGACCCAGCATGCTGAGCCATAAGGTTTAAGACACAGCTGACTTTGGAAACAGACTGGGTCATTTTCACAGCCAGATAATCTGCTGTTATCCCTCACAGTTCATCGATTTTCTTCTTTAAAACTTTTCTTTAAAGAAACAGTTTTAAATGACTCTCATTGGAAGATGTCAGGTCTCTCTGAGAACTGTCTGTACCCCTGGGAGGAGGTTTCCAGGTAGCCAGACTCTTTAAATATTTGAGGAATAAGTGAAAGAATAAATAAACGCATGGGTTAATTAATGAACACTGTTTCGGAGGCTGATGGGTATCCCTGTGGTTTTGGTCTTTCAACAGCCACTTAGCAGCAAGGAAGGGTAGGGTGGCCACCCGCGGGCACTGCAGGTGTGACAAGCTTTCTTAACTTGACTCAGGCTGGACTAGGTGGCTGTTTTGCCCTTTTGCTTCCATAGAAATCCTGGGTATGGCCGCAAGAGCTGAAGGCTAATGTCAATATTTTCCTGGTTGAACTGTTTCCCTCTTAATCTCAAGAAGCCACTTGTTTCTTCTTAGCATTTGAACAGATATTTGCTTGTGGGTTTTGACTGAGCACAGATCTGCAGTGGTTAGTGAGATCATACTAAGGCCTATCTGCCGAGGAATCCTACACTCCATTTCCTTTATAGAGCCGCGTGTTTCGTCCCTCTTTCTTTGTGCTTAGCACAGTGACTCTTCTTGATTTATAAATGTCCGTTTGAATAACATAAACAAGGCCCATACAGATTCTTCCACTGAACTCTTGCAGTGATCAAATACCCTGAAGAAAGCAGCTAAAGGGAGAATTTGTCGGTCTCACAGTTCCAAGTTACAGCCCTCACTGAGAAGAAGTGAAAACGGCAGAAACCTGAAGCAACTAGCCACATAGCAACTGCAGTAAAGAGTAGTAGTAACACATGCATACCAGTACTCACACTTGCTTATTCCATTTTTATACTGTCCCAATCCCCTGCCTGCGGAATGTGCCACCCACAAGTGGGTTGGTCTTCTCACCTCAATGTAATCAAGAGAATTCTACACAGACCACTCTGATTAGACAATCCTGTAGTAAGACTCTCTTCCTTGGTCATCTAGACCATATCAAGTTGACAGGTAATTCTAATCACCATGATGTTATTGCCTGTTTTCTCAATTATAAATTATTCTCAGTAGCATTACCCATGATGAGATGTTACAAGGAAGAGATACATACAAAATAATTGAAAATGTGTAGTAATATGAGCAGCGGGGCTGCGTCCCCAGCACCCCGGCCGCCTGCTAGCTTATGCCCGAAATAACAACACACAAACTGTATTCATTTAAACACTGCTTGGCCCATTCTGCTCTAGCCCTTACAGGCTAATTCTCATATCCCAATCAACCCATCTCTAATAATCTGTGAGCACCGGTCTTACCGGGAAGATTCTAGCCTACGTCCATCCTGGGTCGGAGCTTCATGGCGTGTGTCTGCTTGGGAGAGGGGAGGATGGTGTCTCTGCTCCAGAGAGCAGAGCTGTCGAGTCTTAGCTCACTTCCTCTTCCTCCCAGCATTCTGTTCTGTTTTCTCCTCCCACCTATGTTTTAAACAATGAGGGCCAGCCAAGCAGTTTGTTTATTACTTAACCAATGAAATCAACAGATTGATATATGATACTCCCACATCAAAAATGTTAGCTATTATCATTTTATCATAATACACACACAATATGTCATTGTTATTCCAATATATCTTTTAGAAATATAATATATTTATACATTTAATGATTTTTTTAATTTTTCCCTCATTGACTACAACAGCAGCTAATCATCTTTTCTGCCCCACAACTTACAATTTCAGCTTCTGCTCACACTGCTTTCTCTGAACATTTTATTGGTGGAACTAACTGCCTTTCAAAGTTCCAAACCAACAAAGTCAAAAAAGAAGAGGAGACAATGAACAGAAAGATCCAAACAGTAGACAAGAAGCTACTGCATCTCTGTGTTTATTAGTCATAGCATCTACGCATGACTTATGCAAGACTATGGCTAAAAACATCTGAAATGAAAAGATGTAAAAGCTTATAAATACATGACAGCTACAGAATGGTCCTAGAACCTTAAGGAATTAAAACCATAGTTATCCACCCACAGAGTGAAGGCACACAGTTCTCTGTTTTCTAGAAACTGGAATATTTATATGTACGTCTCCCACTAAAATAATACTGATGGAAGAAGAGAGGCTCGGATGCCTGAGAATCAGAGACATTTCTCTGGAAAATTCTATGACAGACTATGACTACATTATTAAGAACAGCTTATATTTCAAAACTTAAACCAGAACTTTTGACATGAAACCATCTTGGTTTTGAACAACAACGGAGTGTGATCTTAGCACTCAGAGAGTGAGTTTCCATCTAAACATCTTCCAGGTTCTGCTCTTTGGCCTGCTTGCCCCTGGGTGTTTTGCAATGGAAAGGATGCAGAGGAAATGGAAGTTCTCAGCCTGCAATGTTCAAGCTGCAAGAGGAACTGTCTCACCTCGGCAATCAGCTTGTTGCCTGGACACAGCAGTCCCCAGTGGAAAAATAAAATAAATTTTAAACTAAATTCCGGAGTCTAATAGCTTGCATGCATATGTTAGTGCAGAATGCAGTTTGCTTGAGGGGATTGAACTGCTAAACCTAAGAAGCAGAGTGGAGTAGCGCCTGCCAGTCGCCACAGAACTTGGAAGGTAGAGGCAGAAGATTAGTAATTCAAGATTTTCCCCTCCTTCAAGGAGGAAAGACTGACCCAGAACTCTTCTGAATCCCCAGCACCAAACGCCAATTTCACATTCAGCTCCACACACTGACCCTCACACCCACATCTCACGTTTGTCTCTCTACACATCCACCAAGAGAGTAATCCTCCTTCAAAAACAGCAAAAGCCAGTGCTTGGTTAGCAGAGAATAAACAAAAGCTCGCCAGACTTTGGCCTTTGGCTTTGTTCTGGCGAGCCCATTACAGGTTGACATCATCACACCTTGAAAGAGCTTTGGATACACTCCACTCGCAGCATATCCTTGCTTAGCCATACCCGCTTTCAGTATCTCAACTCGCAAAGGCTAAACCGTATCTGGCCTTCATGAGATGCTAACAGAAAGGACCACATTTAAAGTATGGCATCTACTGACCATACTCCATGCTCACCACCATGCACAGTCAGTTACTCTAAGCTGAGGACAGTGTGGACATTGTACCTACTTCACCGAAGAAAGCAGCTTTGTGAGGGTGACAGAAGTGGGAGGGAATAGAGGGGTAGCAAGAACAGTGGTGGTTGAGCAGTTACCCGGCAACAGAGCCACTGTGAAAAGTTTGATGGCGTGTAATTTTACAGAAACCAAACAACGGAAAACAGGAACAAGGGGAGCCGGGGCCACAGCTAACCAGGAGTAGCCCTAGTACCATGAGATCAGAGACTCATTTTTGAAAATCTGTGGATTTGCAATGGCCTGAATGTATATTAGAAATTTTTCATTCATAGCTTCTCCATGAGACTTCTTCGGATTGTACTAAATAAGAATTCTTTGAAAATTTAAAGGTGTTGTATTATAACTCAGTGTAAGATTCTTATAATCCTTTAGGTGAAACTTAGATCACTGACTACTAGGTTAAGGTTTCTTTCAACATAAAAATAAACATCTGTGTTTATTGTTAATAAACATCCTAATAAATTCCTAATAAAATGAGGAACGACTATTCTGAGATGCCCTTGAGCTGTGAGATGCCAGTGCGGTGATCCTCGCTGATAATATGCATGCTCGCACCCCCTGCTGGCACAATGTGACATGATAGAAGCTAATAGTTACTGAGAGCTGGTCTCTGCCAAACCCTGGCAAGGCACAAAAGCTACAGGGATCATCACAGCATGGTGCTTTTTCTCTACTGTCACATGAGGCCAAAAGTACTCTAAGAATGCCAAGAGCTTTCAACCCCTGGTCACTTGGCACTTGGTCCTGTTTCTGTGGGCCTTGCCAGGTCACACTCCTGTGGGAGAGCATGGCGGTCGAGCTGATCCTAACAAAGGCCCAGGCTGGGACCAAGCCTTTAGCATGCTGACTTTTGAGGAACATGTAAGGTCCAAACCATGGATGTTTATACTGGAATCCTCCATTTTTTAAGTGCTGGAAGCAGAAGCAGTGTAGCAGTGTAGAGAGAGAGCACTCGAGTCTATTGCACAGACTAGTGCCCATTCGAGACTACGAGTTTCCGGGGAGGACACTGCACCGCCATTCCTATTGGAGCCACTGGAAAGACTGCGAACCTGTCAGGATAGCCAGAGAGAATTTGTATAATAGGAACGTTGGTTTGTGTACAATATAATGAATATATTTTTTTCAACATCAATAAGATAGTGAGTAAAGCATCAAATATTCATGCTTGTATAATACAACAATAAAGATAAAATACGTATGTATTATTAGATCATCATCTAGGGAAAGCATCAAGAAACAGATAAGACACATTGCTGATGTGTAACGAAACAAGGCAGACACAATTCCATTTAAAAAATAGGAACATATGCTTGAAAGAGACGAGACGACTCGTTTCAACGTGTTACCATGGATCTCAGGGTATGATTCAAAGTCAGGCAGAATGCTTAGCATGTGCTTGGTCTTCATACATACACACACACAGAGAGAGAGAGAGAGAGAGAGAGAGAGAGAGAGAGAGAGAGAGAGAGAGAGAGAGATAGGAAGAGAGATGTCTAGACAGAAATGTAACCAGTAGTTTTTGTTTCCTTATTTTTCTTGCACCTATATAAAGATCAAATGGTTTTTAAAAGAAAAATACAATTGCTTTTTAGAAATCTAAGCACTTGGGGCTCTTACTAACCTTCCCTGTGTGTGTCTGTGTGTATGCACATGTGTGTGTCTGTGTGTATGCACATGTGTGTGTCTGTGTGTATGCACATGTGTGTGTCTGTGTATATGCACATGTGTGTGTCTCACATGTGTCACAGCGCATTGCGGAGGTCAGAGGACATCTTGTAGGAGCTGATTCTCTTCTTCCACCATGTGTGTACTCGAGACTGAACTCAGTTCTTCAGTCCACAAGGCACGGTGGCAGGGCCGCCATTGACCTGCTGAGTCATCTCGCAGGTGCAGAACACGGAGCTGTGAATGGACTACTCTTTAGCGTGGCTTTTGCTCTCTGTAATCTGTTAATTCTCAGTTTGATTGGATTGAACCCTTGATTGGATCAGGTAGACCATATTCCACAGTCATAATAGACTTATTCTCAGGGCTACTGAAACGCTGCCCATCAAAAATAAAAAAACAGGAGCTAGGGACACAGCTCAGTGGGGGACGTGCTGGTTACACAGCTGGGAAGGGGAAGTGCTGGTTATGCACGTGTGAGGTCCTCATGTCAATCACCAAAACCTATGTGGAAAAGTGGGCCTGGTGACACACTCATATGGAAGGAGAGGAAAAGACAGGAGCAACCCTGGGTCTCCGGCCAGCCATCTTGGCTTACTCAGTAAGCTCCAGGCCAACGAGAGATGTTGTCTCACAAGAGGAGGTTGATAGCACCCGAGAAATGGCATCTGGGGCTGATTTCTTGCCTTGTCAGACATGTTTATACTCCTACCCAAGCATACACACGCAATTAAAGGCAAACAAATAAACAAATCCAAGATTTAAAATTGTTTCTATCAACCAGGAAGTGGAGGCTAAAATAAGTTGAACTTTAAATAAAGTCCTATGCCTAAAATTGGGAGAAATATGCATAAAAGAATAAGGAAGAAACCTAGTTTACAAGAAGATATGGAAACAGAGTTGATCTCAAGTTCAGTATATATTAAAAATGATGAAAAGACATGGACCTGATATTTTCTAAGTATCCTCTCTGGATCAAGAGAGGTCACTGTCAAAAAGCATCTCTGAAGTTCTCTTCATTGTATGTTCAAGATGTTGACACACCAGAGGGTGGGAACTGGGCATGAGGAGTCTAACTGAACGCCAGATGAGATCCTTCTCTGGAGTAGGAAAGGCTCTGTTTCCAAACACTGGAGACCATGTCAGGCAGAAGGAGAGAATTTCTTCAAGGTAAAGGACAGAATATATGCTAATGGGCGACACTCCTAGGAGTAGAAACTGCAATGAAAACTTCCTAAGACCCCAAGAACACAAAAAAACCACAGTTTAGTTTGGGGGATAACAGTGTTAGTAACGATGGTGGTGATTTCTGAGGCCAGTAGCTTTCAAATGGAAAAAGCCCACAGATAAATGGAAAATCCCAACTCCCACTTTTCTGTCCTAGGTCATGGGATGTGATAAAGTTAGCCATCCAAAGGAATATAGAGAGCCGTGGCAGGAGGCAGGGAGGGTGGCAGTCTGATGGTGTGGACCCTAGCGAATTAGGAAGATACTACAGTGGATAAAGAGAGACTAAAAAAGAAAAGAATGCTTTTAAAACAGCATTTTTCTTTTCCTTTTCACCCCTGATTGTGCCCTTCTTAACAAATGAACACAGTGTGACTTGCTGAATCGGGACACTTGAGGTTTTAAAGAGAGAACTTTAGAACCGTAAAAACCACAAAGTCATCTAATAAACATCATAAGATATTGCACAAAGTGAGAACAAAATGAAGCCAAAGTGGAGTTTAGACACACTGATGCAACACAAATTCCTTGTGAGTCATAAAGGAAGCTGGGGACAGGTCCTACCAAGATGACATCAGAGAGTCTGCACTTCCGTCTTGCCACAAAGTCCATGGTGCTTCTATTACTATATGAGCAATAAACTAACTAGATGAATGCCAAGTGAGGTCTAGAGTTGACCTGCTCATGTTACTATTCTGTCTCCTTTTCCAAGTGAGACAGAGCCTGGGTCTGTCCATGTTAGCCAGTTGTCATGGTGAGAAGTGGTATTGCATAGTCTTGGACTGAAAATAAATATACCTAAGACCTCTACATATGTGCGACAATTGTCTAGCTTGGTCTATTTATGGGACTCCTAGCAGTGGGACCAGGGCCTGTCCCTAACACTTGAGCTAGCTTTTGAGAGCCTTTTCCCATACTTCCAGCTTTAATACAAAGGATGGAGCTTAGTCCTACCTCAACCTGGTATGTCATGCTTTGTTGACACTGTGGAAGGTCTGCCCATTTCTGAACAGAAACAGAGGAGTGGATGGTGGAGCAGAAGGGAAGCAGGGATGGTAACAGGAAGAGAGGACAGTGGGAGCAGATAAAAACCCATTCATGAAGTTAAGCGAGAATAGGGTCGTTTTGTCATGGACACAGATGTAATTAAGCTGATTTAAAAGATAAAATAGATGTTGAACCCCTTAAGAAAGCAGATGGTCACTTTGCCAATATATCACTACAATATGGATGTGAGATAACACATCAAAGGCTGGGTTAAGCCACACAGACAAAAATGGCTTTTCGTTGGATCATCCAATGGTGTTGAGGGAAAGAGTAAGGCAGTCCAATCAGACTCTCATTCAAAAACAGCATTTCTCATATTATCTGGTTGGGAATATGAAAGAAGATGGTGAAAAGTAAGGTCTTCCAAGTTGTGTATTCCTTGTCAGTGTAAACGAACAGGTTTCCTCCTTCATTGGCTCTACCTTATTCCAGGTGTGTCTTGTACAATAGCGTAAGGCTCTCTACAGTGTTGATCTACAAAGGCAGTGCTGCCAAGGGAAAAAGGTAAAGATTGTTTCACAGGTGAAAAAAAAAAAAGCATGATAAACGGGTATGGCGTGGTATATGTCTTTAATGCCAGCATTTGGGCGGCAAAGGCAAGCAGATCTTTGTGTGTCCCAGGCCACCCAAAGCTGTGCAGAGAAACCATTTCTGGACCATGGTTTAAAGCTTTTTTGCTAGCAGAAAACAACAAAGGTACCCCAAAATGAAGATGGCCTCAGTCTCCTGCTTTTCCAAATGTTGTACCAATGTAGCTCACTGGTGGGATCTGCTTCCCATCCAGAAGCTGATGAAGAGGATGTTACACGGGAGAGCAGGAGCTGTGATCCCTTTATAACCTTGCCACAGTAGGAGGGGCTTCAAACCAAGCGATGTCATCACCACGTCTGCTGCGGTCATTAACTGACCTCCAAGAGCTTGATCACCTAGATTCTGATCATTAAAATGGGTATAGGAAAAACCTTCATCTGATATTTTAGCTCTCTTTGATGGAAACATTCTGATCACAAATTTATTTCTTGTATTCATTGTCTACTGAAAGGGAATGGGCCTAGTCTTTCAGCGCCTGTGATCTCACAATTAACTCCAGTGTTTACCCACATTCCATTTCTTTCAAAAGACCCTTAAGAAAAACAAACACACCTTGTTGGAAAAAATTCTCCATTGAAAGAAATACCTTATATTCTAAAGGGTTGTCACATGCAAACGTGCAATTTAGTATTAGCAAATGCAGGAATAAATTTGCATTCTTTAATGTCAGCTGGATTGATTCTGAGAATGAAGTCCATTTTAGTCTGTTCATGTGCTTTGGTTTCCAATATAACCCTGCTGAAGGTTAGTTAGGCTTGTGGGGGGCGGAACTTAGAGCCAGACAGTAGCATCCTCTTGCAGACCGCTTTTCATGACCACTGCATCATGCAAAGCTTCTTTCCCACTCCTCTTTAGGACTGTAATAACCACAGAGAAATGTTAGCAAAGGCAAAAGGCAGATGAAACTCACTCTTCCTGCCTCACAGAAACAGAACTAGCACACTTTTGGAGTCAATAACTCCCATGACTCAGGCGCAGTACTCTTCTTATTTTTTTGCTACTGTTTCATATGTATCTTGAACCGTGAGAATCAATATGTGAGGTACCCTCAATCTATAACTGAACAAGTAAGACGAGATCAGAACTCTATGACCCAATCATATGGAACTGGTCACCACCAGTCTTACATTCAGTTATTTACCAAGAATCCAGCAATTGCGAGTTTGAGAGACCATAGAAGAACAAAATAGCAAATCCATATTCAGTCTTAACAGTCTAGGGAATACAACAGAGAAGAACAAAGCCATTGTATGAACTCATACATACTCTTTCAAGGAAAATGTGGGTTCGAGATCTAGCTTTGCATCTTCCTGTTCATTCAGTTTTGTGAAAGCTATTGATATCACTAAATCTATATCTTCACAATAAAGAGATATGGCAGTAGCTACTTCCTGGCTCAAATTGACAGTAATCTATTGTAGGTAAGTGCTTAGTACTGAGTTCAGCAACGGGACACACTAAAATAGAGTCGGTATTCCAATTATTAAGTACATAATTGTTCAGAAAGGTATCTAACCGAAAGAACAGTGTGGGTAAATGGTGGAAAGTCTTTAGTGGAAGAAAACATGAAGCCACTGACTCCAGGGTAAAACCTGCTCTGGCCGTGGATATAAGGTTTTAGCAAAGAATTTCTTTAAATGGCCTGAGGTGGCTTTGAACATGAACAAGAGAAAGATTTGAAGCATAATGGAAAATGATATGCAGCAACAGAAGACTTTCCCTGAGAATTGCATTCTACCCTGTAAATATATATAGTGTCTTCAAGAGACAGGTATCAAAATGCCCGCATTGTCCTGTCCTGATTCACAGAGGCCAGATTCCCTTTGGTGTTTACATTTGGCTTTAGAGTCTCAAGCTAGATTTAAACACAAATACCATTGACCTTAAAAACCCTGTCTTTATTCTGCTTTCATATCTGATCTATTTTTCTATGCAGTCCTAACAGTTCTTGGGAAAGAAGCATGCTTTGTAGGCATTATGTTTTCAAAGACAAAAATCATAGCAGGGTTCACAAATCCCTGCAAAGAAGAAAGAAAAATGATCATGAGAAATAACAAATATGGCTGAATAAAGACTTTATAAAACTGAGACATGGCGATCACAAGTGGATGGATGCTTGTGTAGACAACAGGCCAGTTCCTTCATCCCACCCCTTCTCCCTCAGCTTCCTGTTGTGGGCTGATGGCTCCCTATTCCTTGTCTAGACTGTAATGGGGGAAAGTGCGTGGCTGGCCTAAGCAGAATTGGCGTCATCAGTTCTTAAATGAGTCATTCGGAGGAAGTTACTCCCTGTTTCCTGTCCGGGGCCAGCTGAGCACACCTCTGAAGTGGTTCTGGTTCAGTTTATCTTGATGATCTGACCTGAGCTGTCGTTCGATTTGTTCAGTTTCCTACAGCCATCTCCAAGCCTGGGGTTGGGGAGAGAGCTCCGTCAGTAACATGTGTGGGATCATGAGGACTTGCGTTTTGCTCCTCAGCACCCATGTAAGAGCTCCATGTAGCAGTGAACATTTGCAACCCCAGTGATGGGAATGTGTTTTCAGAGATAGACGGCTCCCTGGAGCTCACTGGCTGGCTCATCTTGCTGAACTGCTGAGCTTCAGGTTTGGTGGGAGAATCTGTAGCAAAGATTCACTAGAGGAAGACACCTGACATCAACCTCTGGCCTCTAACACACATGTTCACAAACATGCATGTATATATACATGCACATAAGCACTAAGAAATGGACACAGAAATGTTCACACACAGAATCTCTAGTTTGCAGTTTCTCAGTAACTCAATCCACTGAGAGTAAGTCAACCACAGCATCTCCAATTTTACCCCAAAAGTATTTTTTTTATTATTTTGTTCTCATAAGCCCAAAATTTAGTGCCTGAGCCTTCAGATGCACAGTCTGAGACTTTCTCAGTCACCTCTGGCTTCCAGAGTCTCTGTCACCAATAATGAATCAACATCACAGTCATCAAATTTTCTCCTTTCCCACTGGGGTCACCCTGCCTTGAGCACTTCTGCCTTCTCACTTAGACTTCTGTAAATGCCTGGTCTCCAATCTTCCTATCTTTCTTTGCCCCAATGGAAAGAAACCTCATAGTCAGTCATTACATCATGAAAACTCTCGTGATGCTTTAAAAGCCTCACATGCTCCCACCCACCAGTAAACTAGGACCTCTTAGCCCTGAAGTCAAGACTATCTGTTATCTTTCTAGACATTTCTCTCCCATGACTCCTGTACTCTTATCGATGTTCCATTCAAAGTGATCATAAATACCTACTGTCAACCTTGCCCTTTGTCTGTATTCCTCGGCAATGGACTTCTAGACTTTTGACAGTAAATGAGGGACCGCTCTGCCACAATGGCAAATTCTTTGTTCATGTGCTCTTCTCTGGCTGCCCCCCCCCACACACGTTGGCTATCTTTTAGAGTGCTTTCTCCACTTCTTCTGCTTGACTTTACTGCATTAAATGTCCCAATGTTTGTTCTACCCTGTACCTTCTGTTTCTCTTATTACAGGAGTAGACAATAGTCCCCACCTTTAGAGGCTTCCCTGAACCTTTGAGGCATCCTTGAGAACGCAACCCACACACATCCAATGTCTTGAAGCAGGACTGATCAGGAACCTCTGGTTTTGGTAACTGTGATTTAAAATTAATCAATATGTCTATTCCGAGACAATGATTCCTGTGAACAAGCAACTTCCAGCCAATGATCTCCTGTAAGAAGTGACTTAGATTCATGTGATGACCAACTTTGGCTTGAAAGCTCCACGCTGGACTCAGCAAAGCAGTTTTAGATTTCAGCTAGATGGTAGGATGGTCTAGGATGCTTCCAACCAGCTTTCCTTTCTTCTCTTTCAGTTGGAGTCAGCCTTGCCTCCTTTCTTAGGACCATCCCAGCCTTACTGTAAGCGAATTCTCAAGTATTTAGGTCACTCTTGGAAGTCTTGACATCTTGCCTCTGTACCATCTTGTTGTAGGAAACAAGGCACAAAAACAAAGGATCTAAAACGTGCTTGTCTGACCCCACTTAAGCTTGGCCTTTGAAGTCAGAAGAACAATGTGACCCCGGTTTCAGAACAAGATGGAGGCACCGAGTCTGTCACAAGAACAGAAAAATGGTCAGAGGACACTGCTGCTCCCCACCCCCCAGTCCCCAGGCTAGCAGCTGTTTCAATGTTGTGAACACAGATCTGGAGAGCTATCTCAGCACATTGTTAGGTGAGGACAGACAGTGTGAATTTGCTGTCTTTTGCCCATATCAGAGCAAGACACAGAGCAGTCACTTTCCACACATCTGAACAGGCGAGCAAGTGCTTTTCATGATGACTTCCTACATCCAACAAGGTTTTCCAGAAAAGAAAAAAATGTCTTCAATAAATAACACCTGTTAGTTTGGCCATCATTAGAAGCCCATGCTGTTCGTAGTAATTCTGACTCGGCTACTCACCAACGAGATTCCTTCATCTCTCTGTGACTCAATTTCCTCTTCTAAAAATTGGAGCTAGTAACCACATGAACTCATAAAATTGTTACTGGATAAGAGGTAATTAAAACACATCAAGGGCTTCAAATAGTGCTTGTCATTGGTTAAGTGTTTTATTCGTGTTACCCAATAGAATGTATTTAACCAAGGTAGTAGGAAGAAGCAAAAATGTTCATCTACATCATCCAGAAGTACCAATAAACTCGTCAAAAGTTGGGAACTAGATAACAAAACAGCAGTACTACTAAAATTTTCCCTGTTTAAAGTGATGGTCTTGTTTTTAACTCTCTCTCTCTGTCTCTCTCTCTCTCTGTCTCTCTGTCTCTGTCTCTGTCTCTGTCTCTCTCTCTCTCTCTCTCTCTCTCGCGTGCGTGCGTGCGTGCGTGTGTGTGTGTGTGTGTGTGTATGTGCTTGCTCACACATCCAGGTGCCAATCACCCTTGCAGATGCCGGTGTGGGGTCTCCTGTTCACTGCTCCGCATACCAGGCTAACTGGCCACTGAGCTTCCAGAGATCCTCTTTCTCAGCGTCCCATTTCTCAGTCAGGGCACACCAAAAACCAGCGACACCTGCGAGTTCACATTATCTGTTCTCATCTAGTAATGCCTGGCTTTTATTATGTGGGATCTGAGCTCCGACCTCTGGTCATCAGGCTTGGCCCACTGAACAATCTCCACAGCCTCAGTAATATATCCTAATTGTCAGTCTATAGCCCACACTGTAAAATATTTTACTGCAGTTATCTCCTGCAATGGAGAAAAGCAAGTAATTTGACTCTGAAGGGAGAGGGGTCCCCGGAAAAAGAGTAAAGCATTGAGCTGATTTTAAACGCCAGGGGGGTAGTCTACTTTAGAGTTTCCATTGTCGCACTCTCGAATGTCTTGGGACACAGTCTTTGGCGAAGTTCAGATAAGCGCGCCAGGGAGAGTTAAGTGGAGTCACAAGGTGCATTCACCTCTTAAGCGGTTGTCCCAAGGTGCGTTCACCTCTTGCTCGGAGTACCTAAACTCCCTGTTCCTGGGTGGGTGGTTTCCTGTCTGTGTTTGGTTTGAACCAGTTCCAGGGCTTGTGGTTTGGTCCAGGCTCACGCTCCGGACTATCAACCAAGCTGTTGGTTGTGCAATGGGCGTGTGACGCCAGCGTTTCTCAGAGGGAATTACGTGAGCCTTTCTTTCATGTTCCGGTCTGCAAGCTCCTCTCAGGTCTCCTCTCACCCTGAGCTGCTCTCACCCGCCTGGTCGGCAAGCTTTGCGCATGTTTACCTTTTCTGTCCTCAAAGATGACAGATGGGGTTCGAGTACTAGAGTCGTTCATGAAACAGGAAATTCAACCAAAGCATTCAGCAAGAGAAACAATTAGAGAAGCTTAGATTTCTTACAAAGACAACACTAGAATATGAATTTGTCATAGGAGTAGGTAAAAAGAAGTATAAAAAGTTGTGAATATTGAATTGTTAAGAAGATGTGGAAGAAACACCTTTTATATTGTGGTTTCCTTGTCCATCCATTTAAAAAACCATTTCCTTTACTGAAATCATGGGTATATTTTT
Source organism: Microtus ochrogaster (assembly GCF_000317375.1). Taxonomy (NCBI): domain Eukaryota; kingdom Metazoa; phylum Chordata; class Mammalia; order Rodentia; family Cricetidae; genus Microtus; species Microtus ochrogaster. The sequence continues at coordinate 44,413,132 of NC_022027.1, forward strand.
CAAGTTTGAGATTCTATTCTTTAGTCAGAATATTTCTGGGAGGAGATGGTATTTTAGGACTTGATGCCAATCAGACATCAACTATGTCTTAATATCAATATCTATGTAATAGCCCCTCCCTCTTTCTCTCCAAATTGATAGCTCTATCAAATCACCATGTGTTAGGATAGGAGTCGGAAATCTTCTATAGCCATTTTATTTATCAGAAGGAATACATTGCAGATGCATGTCCTGTAACTACTATATCTCACCTCAGAATTAAAGACTAAACCAGACAGACAAACCTGGATCTTTCAGTAAGCTGTCTGAGGAGAAGAACAGACATATGAAGACAATTTGAAACTCTAATATTGTTTCCTTTTTATCACCTTAAATATTAGTGAGATTTTCCTGAAAGCCCTCAGGCTAAACAGTATTACCCAGATTTCACCGGTCCTTTTTGCCATGGAGCTGTAGTCACAGCCCTGCAGTATGAACAAGAAATGAAGCACAATATTATATTTTCTTCCTTTTCTTCACTTGTTAGAGGAATCCCAAGTTCTTCAGGACTGCAGAGGCTAAGCAAGAAAGTGTTAGCGAGGCAGTTGCAGGAGTTTGGGGTACAGCAGAGCACAGTGAGAGTGTGGGCGAGGTGGTGGCGGGAGTCTGGGGTGCAGCGGAGCACAGTGTTCTAGACAGGAGCCCCACAGTGCAGGCACATACTATTGCATCACTGGGTCGTGATAACACGTTGACTTCTCCCGCGCTGCCTCATTTGGCATTAGCTTCGCTATTATGCAGGAAATCGTGGCTATTAGAGCTAAGACTTCCTATTACCTGAAGAAATAAGAGCGTCGTTGGAGTCCAGGTGACCGTCTACTGCCGATTCAGGTAAAGAGCTGCGAATATACTTTTATCTCATTATCTGCCACAGGACTGTGGTTACCATTGGTACCTTTGCCTAGAGAAGGACTTGGCTGCTTAAGCACCTTAAAAAAAACCTTGTAACTATGATGAGCTCAGATTCAGAGCCATCGCTTTGTCTGCAGTTTGACAAAGGAACATCTTGATATATACAATTTAAGGAAAGAGCCTGTGACTGTGGCACAATGGTACTTAATATGAGTCCTTGTCACAAACCTGGAATTTGGTGTTTAAATTCATTTTGTTGATAATAAGTCTTAAGTTTCAGAAAATATATAATATGCATATTTATCTTAGGGGTAAAGTGATATTGAAATAAATATACCCTGAGCATGCAAAAGCCTCTATCGAAAAAAGAATACATAAATTAAGATTTTTGCTTAATAAAACCTAAAATATAAAAATCTGAACTTAAAATCAAGTAGTGGAGTGATTATTCACTTTATATAAAAGAAACGTGTGTGATTTCTTTAAATAATTAGTATTTGTCATGTTTAGTGTGGTTTTACTTCTCCATATTCTATTTCTTCTGGTGTGTGAGATAGGTTCTTACTGTGTGCCCAAACTGATCTTGAACTCATGATCATGTTGTTCCATCCTTTGTGAGTGCTGGGGCTATAGGTACCAGCCAACTTTGCTACTCCAAGCGCTACCTACCAACAACACATCGGAAACAATGCTTCCTAGCCTAAGAAAGTCCCAGCAATTCTCAAAAGAGGCAGCCAATGTGTGTGAGCATCACACCTTAAAAGCTCAGCCAGTGAAACACAGTTCCTAGACATGGAAAAATCAGTTTTGAATATTCAAAAATAGAAATCTCGCCACTAAAAGCTACACTAAGAGAGTAGACCAAGAGCTCTGAGTGTTCCACTAAAGGAAGTCTGCTGGAATGTTCCCAAGGATGAAAACATCAAGAGATACAAGACACTATTAACACAGAAGTCGCTGTGTTAACTCTATTCAAAAGGGCAGACTGAAGAAGCCTGGCTTACAAGGCCTAGTGTGGGAAAGAAGGGCTGCAGTGGGGGGGGGGGACTCTCGGTCCTAAGCACCAAAGCCTGTGATTCATCTGTCTCCAGTGCCCATCTGTGATCTCCAGTTGCCACGGGGAACCTGAAGAGAAACTGAGGCCATGGTAATAGATTTTGTTAGCTCATGTTTCCATCTGTGATCTCCAGTTGCCATGGGGAACCTGAAGAGAAACTGAGGCCATGGTAATAGATTTTGTTAGCTCATGTTTTCAGTTTTCCAGGAAAGCCTCAGCTAATGTCAGGTCACCAGTCCTTAGACGATCTGAGAAATTTCTGGCACTAAGCTCATATGTCAGACACACAGAGCTGTAACCCCATCACTCCTATCAGTGTGGCCTTTGTCAATGAAATCTGCTCATTTCTCCATCAGTTCATATCGGGGAAGTATGTAGCGGCGTAATTAAATGCAGGCAGATTGTAAAGAAATATATACAGCTTTAATGAAGAAATAAACTTACAGAACCGAGGTTCCCGCGGAGGACAGGAAGCAGGAAAAAGGGGCGCGCCCGATTTATATGTAAACATTCGCCCGAGGCAAACCCGCCCCCTAAGGGGCTGGCTTAACCCTACAGGGAAGCTGTAAGGGTCACACACGGCTCATCCCTGGTTGCTACTTGCTTCCTCGGGGATATCTATTCTGGCATTGCAGTCTCAAGAAACTGCCCCCAATTTTCATAAACAAGTTTCATGAAACAAGAAGATCTATGCTATATAATTTCTTTCTCTTTATCATGAAATCAGGAGAAATGGAAGTCAGTCCCCTCTAATTAATTACAATTGCCAAAACCAAAGTCACAGAAGACTAATACGACAATAATACGACAATATTTTTCATGAACTCTTCATGTTTCTTACTGTTTCTCGGAGTTAAGAACCTGGAGACAACAGCAGGAGGTTTTGATGACTGCTGCACGGCTATTGTTAGTTAAATTAGGTGATATGTGGGTTTTAACTCGTATGTCAATTCTGGCCAGTTGGAAATAACTTAAAATGATGAGGACTCTGAGGCTGCACCTGCCACTCAGGAAAAGTCTTCCAGGAGGCTATGACAAGGAGGGGCACAATGGTGACATTTGCCAATGGTTCTGACCTGGGAGGCAAGTGCTCTGCTCTTGTTTCTACAATGATCTGAACCTCAAAAATACTTTGTTCTCTAGGTGACTAGCGATAAATATGGGGTATTGTTGTAGGAGGCTGCTTGTACATTTTCCCAGCCACCCAGACTCCCGAAATAATCACACAGAAACTATATTAATTAAAATAGCTTTTACATATTAATTTAACCTATCTCTATTAATCTATGTATTGCCACATGGCTGTGAGTTACTGGCAAGTTTTTGGCATGTCTGTTCCTGGTGGCAGCTCCATGGCTTCTCCCTGACTCCGCCTTCTTTCTCCCAGCAATCAGTTTAGTTTTCCCTGCCTAGCTCTGTTCTGCCCTGCTCTGCTATAGGTGCAAATCAGTTTCTTTATTAACCAATGGTATTCACAGCATACAGAGGGGAATCCCACATCAGCATATGAAAAACAAAAATCTATACATTTAAATCTATCACTTTAGAATATCTCAAAGGGAAGTATATCTTAGATAATGGCCATCACCATTACAACATTGTTATTCTCCTTCTGTAAAACATGTTAGAAGTAGAAAACATTGGATACATTCAAATCTGCCTTGTAGGTAGCATAATTATAAGTAAATATCTAGATAAATTTGCACTGAAAAAATAAAAATGGTTTATTGCCCATATCCTCATTTTCTGCACCAAGGAATCTGCAAATCTATGTTGGGTTATGTCTATCTTGAATATAAAAATCTGAATTTTGAAAGCAAATACTTCATTGATTGCTTTCTATTGTAAGTATACTTTATTAATGCAGTTTTACAAATACATCTGTAATAAGAGCACTCTTATTCCACTTTACAGAAAAACTGTGGGGAGGAGAACTTAGGTGACCCAAAGCTAAGGGACAGAGCTAGAATTTGGGCACACAGTCTAGCTGCCAGTCTTGTTGTTCTGCACCACTAAGGTAGGTTTTATTAGATTTCTCCAACTTGTTTTGCAAGAAGGTTTCATTAATGTCAGGTCATTAACTCCTGGGAGGGTTGGAGAAGTCGCTATTGCCAATGTACATGTCAGCCATGCAGACTGCCTCACCACCCACCCCTTGATGTGAGGAAAAGCAAAAGGGATCCAGCCCCCAACTGTGACATCTTCTGGAAGATTCAATGTTTTCATTTGGCTTTAAAAAGAAAAGAGCAATTGAGCATCACCTTAAATCTTGCTGTCTCTTATTTTCTAGAACTTTATTGACAAATTTCTTAAAACCCTTTAGCCATATACAGGGAATTATGCACAGGACCTGTGAAAACAGAATGCAGTTGTTGGTCATTGATATGCATGTTGCCCTTATTTCTAGATCCCAGAACCAAGGAATAGAGCTGTCAGCAGCCTAGCTGTTTGGACAGAGACTTGGGAGTAAAAACAGAATCACTGTCCTCTGTGGCCTGGATAATTGGGAGAAATTTTCCTTTTTAATATTTTAATATTTAATTTTAACATTTATTTTAATATTTAATATTCATATTTAATTTTCTGAAAATATGTGCAATATATTATAGTAAGTTTATAAGTGACATTTGATCTTGACAGATTATTTCTTTCTCAATCTGTTTTAAGTATGTTTCATTCATAAGGTTGTCTCCCTTTTCAGTGAAAAGAAATTAAGAAAAGGAACATCAAAGATAAACAGATCATACAGCAGCTGAAGTCATATCAAAGTAAATTCAATAAAAAAATTGACTGTAATCTAATAAATTCCACATAAAACCCTATTATGGCAAAGATAAATATCCCAATATAAAAACAATGGACAAATTTCCTCATGAAAAATGAAACTCTTGTTGGTATCATATAATATTCATCAACTCTAGACTTTCACCAATCATTACGAGCTACACACTTACTCAAGGAACTATTCACGCCCACTAACCACAGTTAATTGCAACATAGGTTAGGTTAAATATAAATTCCAACTCAGAGTTTTTAATGCACTGTTGGACTATCTTAAAAGCAAGGAATCCACCCAAAATATCTTCACATAAGTGCAAGAGGAAGGGAGAAGTACAAGAGGAGACTTGGTTTTAACATGGTCTGAATGTTTGTATCTGTTTCCCACTCAAAATGTATACACTGGAACTTTATCCTCAAGATGACAGGGTCAGGAACTGGGCCTTTGGCACCAAAGCTGAGGACTCCTGGGGATAATGAGACCATGATTAGCATCCTTGTAGGAGAGCAGCCTCTTTGCTACATCTGCAAATGAGGTGACATCCATGTGTCAGGAGTCAATCCCTGAGCAGGCACTGAATTTACTTCCACTGAAATTGAACTTGTCAGTCTGCAGAATTGTGAGGAATGAAGTTCTTGAATTTTATACTCTACATAGTCTAGGGGATTGTAGTGTAGCTATCAAAATGGACAAAGATGTCCATATTTTTACATATATCATGTAAAAACTAATGAATATATAAATACTTTTAAACTTGGGGATTACTATTACTAAAATTCTTATGAGGTATGATATTCTATATCATTTATAATAGCCTTGTAACAGAAGTAGTCACCAATTTAGTGATCTAAAATAAAGGTAAAAATGTTTGGAAAATAAAAATAACTATAATTAGTAACAGATTATAAGATTTTCTATAAAGACATATTAAATAATTTGTAAGCATAATTTAAGAATTGCTGAGTTAGAATAATGTTGGGAACAATATCTATTATAATATTAATATGGGAATTAGAAGTGGGGTAGAGAGATGGCCCAGTGGGTAAGATTGTTTGCTGCCTTCCCAGATAACCAGAGTGGTTCCCTGAATTCATACCAGGCATCTCACAACTGTCTATAATTAGAGCTAAAAGGGACCCAATACTTTTTTCTCATCTCTGTGGGAACCCTCACACAAAGAGCATAGAAACACAGACAGACATGCATACACATAAATAAGAACAAAATTTTATGAATAATTAGTTAATCACGTCTACTAGTAATTATTAATTAGAAACAACTAAATTATAAAATCTCATTGAGATGTAAGGAAAGCTTGGGACTGGAGAGATGGCTCAGCAGTTAAGATCACTGACTACTCCTCCAGAGAACCAGGGTTCAATTTTTATCATCCACATGGAAACTGTCTGTAATTCAGCTTGTAGGGAATTAAATGTTTCTTCCAGCCTCTAAAGGCACAAGATACACATATGGTACACATACAAGAAAAACATTTTAAAAGTTTAAAACTTCTAATTACAAAGATAAGGAAAGGTTACAATGCTTAGTAATTAATTTAATAACAGACATGTATGGAGAAAACTTCAAAATGTTACTTAAAGGGCATAAAATAACACTTGGAAATAAGGAAAAAATAACACTGTTGTATAGATGAATCACCTCAATATAGTAAAGACGCTATAAATACAGTGAATTACAATCAAAATGCCAGCAAGAGAACTTGTAGAATAAAATAAAGATGCTTTCTTAATTATGTAGAAGAAATTCATATAGCCAAAAATAACTCCAAGTTTTTAAAGATAGTTGGAAAAACTAATGTGTGTTGGACTTTTGCAGAGCTACAGTGATTAAGCAAGGATATTGGTTCAGAGACAAACCAGGCCAGCAATGACAAGATCCAACATCTTTGCATTCATGTGAAGACTGGCATATGTCAGAAGCAACATCAGAGCAAGGAAGGTGATCTTATTCTACAGCTCTTTAATTGAAGATCACTCAAGAAGAGGGAAATTATGGCTGTTACTACAACCACCACTTTACTGAACCACCACTGTTCTCCATCAGCCCTCCAGATCTACCCACCTAACCCTGACTGCAGTTTTTATGCAGTTTATTAGCAACCCCATCCAGTGTGTGCTATCCATATATGCATAAGTATGGGACCATTACTACAAAGAGTGCCTGCCACTATTACACTTCTAAGGTTTTTGTGTGGTGTTGTTGGTTGCTGTGCCTCATAGCTAGGTAGGACTGTTGGATGCATTTTTCGTTGGAATCTTGTGGTGTGTTTCTGGTACCATGAAATCTAGTCCTCAAGAAGGAAGCATTCAGGTCCATTCTAGCTCATGGGCCTGTTGGGAAAAAAGATTTTTAAGTCATCAGGAAACTTATTTGAAATCAGAATGCTACTTAACAAAATGGTCATTTTCTAAACAATCAAACAAAAACAGTTTTCAAGTAATCTTCAATTAAGTGCATAAAAATTCCATAGCTATTTAGGAATTAGTTTAAGAATCAAAACCTCTTCAGAATGCACAAGGACATGTATATGCTGCAGGTTTCAAAAGGATCGGGGCTGCTGAGATGCCACATTTTCCCAAAGACAGGGAAATTAAAATCAGTTCTAGTATCTAAATACAGCCATCTTACCTTAAATATCTTCTGGAAATGTAAAACAATGAATGAGAAGTCAAAATTTTAGAGAAGAGCTAATCCTTTTGTAAATCACTTAAAATAATAATCTGAGATGGGTATATCAAAACATCAACAGAACAGAAAAGATCCAATGGGAGCTATCTTCTGAGTCCTTTGCTATGACACTGTACATGATAGAGCCTAGATTAAATTAAAGCCATTTGACATGACACATACTACAGCTTTCTCCTCAGAAGATAAATATGTGAGACTACCTTTAGAAAAAGAATATCATCAAAAATATTGGTCAGAACACTAAAGTATATTACATAACTTAAACTTAAATAAATAGAATAATGTGATTCATGGCAGAAATATCTCATGCATATGAGACTCGTTGATTTTAAGTTGTCAATTAACTATTTGCTGAATGAATAAATTTACCAAACTACCCATGATGAATCCATTTTATCCAAAAGACTCAAATGGCATTTGTCAAATATGTTAGTGTGTTCAAATTTTCATTAGGGTGATTGTTACAAAATCAGGCTCCCCCCACCTCATCCTTAGGATGGTCACGATAAAGAACCGAGATCGGGAACTTCAGCTTTTAACACATCCTGTGTAGCCCATGGCACAGACTATCCAGGAAACAGTCTAAGTTTTATCAAGGAAGAGCTAGGTTGGCCACAGAAAATGAATCACAGCTGAATGGGGAGTTCATTTTCACTCAAGAGCAATGTCTTACATGTGTGGTTGTCTTGAGTGTCCTGCAATTAGTTTGGGCGGGGGGAGGATAGTCAACAGAATCAAATGTAAAGACTTAGAACGACACCTTGAGTCCCTGTGCTCCTCGAGCCCTCAACAAGATAGCCTAGCTGGGTGGCTCCTTCCCCCTTGTCACAGAAGTGGTGATGAAATCAGCTTGTAATTGTCCCCTATTGCCTGCATTGATTTCAGAGAACGATGCAGCTCCTCCTCTCTCAGCCAGGTTTTTTAATCTGTAAATATCCAGTTTCAAAGAGAGCAATAAACAGCTTCTCTTGCTGTCTTTCTTTGAACTTTCGTCTCCCAGATTAGAAGCTGGAAAGACTAGGAAATGATTACATCATTCTTATTGACCTAAGACCTGTGACGCTCATGTTGTAGAAAATACAGCAGGCTTGTCTGAGTGGCATAACGTAACCCTTACTCAATTCCATTTAGGCTGCTCTTCTTTCCACACAAAAAGCTCATGACGTTTACAACTCTGATTTTTGACCTATTTATGAATCATAAAACTAATTTAGTAAATCTTGACCAACATTTTCCAATAGAAATAAAATAAGTTAGAAGAAGAAATGTGATACATTCCACGGAGCTGGAGCCAGTGCAACTCCATTGAAGAAAAAGAACTTATTCTCTTATAACATCAACTAATAGCCATACCTCTCCTTCTCCCACTGGGAAATCTCTTGGTAATGTCTGGTTGTCTGGTGTGTGTACACAAATACAATAAACTTCCCAGCTGTTCACTAAGATGGCCATCATTACCATCCCTTGCTGGTCTCCCGATTTTGAGAGATTCAATGAAATGCCCTGCCTCTCGAATCTGAATTCCCAGACGACTATGATGCTAAGTGTCTAGACATTTGTGTATTGCTATACATTTTACATTATCATTTTTAGTTAAGTGTCAAATTATTTTTCAACTGTCATCCTCTTCATATTTCATCAAAATGTCATTGGTCAGGCATCGCTGCTAATGTTTCTCTCCAGCGTGGATCCACCCTCATGCTGTCTCATCATCTTCCTGCCCTGTGGGGTCTTCTCACTACTTTCTAATCCCTATTTTTGTGTTATTTTGACTTCACCTAATATTGCCTGCTCAATGTTACCAAGGCTTTCACTTACGATTTCTTCAAGGTTTTTAAATTATTATCTTAATATTTGAATTTGAGTATAAGAAGCCTTTTTCCAAAATTAAAGATGAAATCTCAGTTCATTTTATGTTTTATTCCAAACCTCAGATGAATTCACCAGTCTGGTAAAGCAGGCCTAAATCCAGAATGGATTAAATATTTAATTATTATTGTACATAACATTGCATTTATTACTACAAGTCCCCTTAGATTATAAGAGGATATTCTGAGAGCTAAGAATTTTTATCAAGGATAACTTTAAATACAAAAAAAAAAAAGATGCCCTAAACAGAAGCTAACTAAAGTTTATTCACTTTAGGAAATGTTTAAATTTTTGAATGAAAACAATCATTCTCAATCTCCCCCACAGTTATCCTTGTCACTGTTGTGGTTTGTTTATCCTTATAGCTAAGCTTATTCATGACAGATGAATGACACCATGGGATCCGTTTGCCTTATACGATCATATTCTGTCTGTATCTAAAATTCCACATAGGATTTGGAAGAATCACAAATATAACTATAACTTTTCTTTGGTGATGAATCTACACAATTATTTTTGTTTTTGAAAGTCATCAGATGTGGGGTCTGAGAAAATTAACTGCTTTTTAATAACTCAGTGGAGAAATGGAATACCAAGGCCACCTAAACCCCAGGAGGATACTTCCCGTGCATTTTCTAGGTGACCTGGTGGTGCACAGACCTAGAACTATAAGAAAGGAGATGCACAGAGGAAACTACTGTGAACTGCACATGTATTCCCTTCTCACTTCCTCCGGTGTCTGATGAACAGTGATCTGACCTAAGGACTTTCTTCCAAGAATGCTAAGGAATGCTACATTAAAGAAACTGACCGCAACCTACGCCACTACCTCATAACTGCTATGGGAAACCTGAAACAGGAAAATTCTGGAGCGTGTCTCTGTGTCCTCTGACATCACCTTGCCAAGGTGTGCAAGAGGAAGCTGGGCCACTCCTCGTTGGTTAATGATTCTCCTGGGTGATGATGTAACAGGTAGAAAGGTAGGTTTCTCTAATACATCACCCCTGGCCTTGTTGGCAAGGATTTGAGAGGACATAGAGTCATGCTGCTCTTTAAACTGAAGTTAGTTTGCATGTGAAAAATGATGATGGTCACATGCATCAGAGCTGGCAATAAACCTCGTGATGTCCGGCTGTCCCCTTGGGATCTGTTCTGAATTCTTTCCTTATTAGTGCAGGATTCCAACTTAGATTAGCTTTCCAGAATGAAAGAGTTCAGGGCATGGATTTGCTTTTCTTTTTTTTTTTTAAATTTATATATTTATTAAAGATTTCTGTCTCTTCCCCACCACTGCCTCCCATTTCCTCCCCTCCCCCAATTATGTCACCCCCCCTCAGCCCGAAAAGCAATCAGGGTTCCCTGTCCTGTGGGAAGTCCAAGGAACCCCCACCTCCATCCAGGTCTAGCAAGTTGAGCATCCAAACTGCCTAGGCTCCCACAAAGCCAGTGCGTGCAGTAGGATCAGAAACCCATTGCCATTGTTCTTGAGTTCTCAGTAGTCCTCATTGTCTGCTATGTTCAGAGAGTCCAGTTTTATCCCAGGCTTTTTCAGACCCAGGCCAGCTGGCCTTGGTGAGTTCCAGTAGAACATCCCCATTGTCTCAGTGTGTGGGTGCACCCCTCGCGGTCCTGAGTTCCTTGCTCGTGCTCTCTCTCCTTTTGCTCCTGATTTGGACCTTGAGATTATAATTAATGGTCCTAGAGAAGCTAAATAAGGAGAACCCAAAGAAAAACATATAGGCATCCTCCTGAATGTTAACCTTCATCAGGCGATGAAAGGAGACAGAGACAGAGACTCACATTGGAGCACCGGACATGGATTTGCTTTTCAATGACTACCCGCCTGCCTTCTACTGAGTGCAATTTCAGTTCTAACAGTGAATACGACACATCTCTGTCCTCGTCCAGTGGGATACTGCCAAGTCATACATCCTGAAGATGAGTATAAGTTACAGTGCTTTTCGTAATGCTCTGAAATATATCATGGTTGTCAACAATCTTAATTCCTTTGTACAAACTCAATCTCTCTGCCTTTCATCCCTTACCACAGTGAGTCAAAAATCAAAAGGGGGCAGGTTTCTGGGTCATCACCCTCAGTTCATGGATTTCCTTTGGGCAGAGGGATATATAACAGGATTTCCTAAACAAAAAACAAAAAAAACCAAACAAACAAAAAAAAACCCACCAGGTCCCAAGTCAAACACTTTTTCAAAGGAGAGCCAAGTGGTTGACTCCTTTTTGCTGCCTTCTGTTCGAGGGAGGGCACTGTGGAGGTTGAATTCCGTTTATCCTCTCTCAGCTCAGCACATCAGGGTTTCCTCAACTCTCCCATTCACCATCCATCCTGAGAGATTTTAACAAGTCGTTTTTCAGAGTTAGCATAGTGTGCAGCCCTCTAAACTAACTGAGCCTTTGGTATTAAGAGAAAAAATAAGTTAAAAAAAAAAACAAGCAAATGAAAGCTTGCGGTGGAAGCAGGGGACAGGGCACAACTAGACAGCTAAGGGACAAGGCGAAGACTGATGTCCTGGTGGCCGAAGGTACATTTGAATACATACTTGAATGACAAGAAAGACAAGAGCAATGTCATTGCGTTTTAAGAGAAAAAATGAGTTTTGTATAGTTTTATAATTTAAAAAAGTAGCAGAGATGTGTGAGGGTACATAAGCTCCTACCCCTAACTGAGGTGCTATTGGCAGCTGTGATTGCTGGAAGGGGAGAGTGGGTTTTGTTTAGGGGTGTGTCCCTGCTTGGTTGACTGTGTTCCATTGGGAGGTTGTATGCCATGCATATGGGCAGTACTAATTGTATTCACTGTGTTTTTTTTTTTAAGAGGACATCAAAATTGGAGGGGGTGTGGGGTCAGGAAATGTGAAGAGGTTAGAGGGAAAATGTGGGCAGTGAATAAACACGTAGTATGACATCCCCAATGAAGATTATTATTTAAAAATAATAAATTTAAAATGGAATAAAATTGTTACAAATAACAACAAACTGTCAACTGTTCTTAGCACTTATCAAGGCAAAATGAAAGAGAATACCAAGCAAGGACCACATTTTGAAGGTTGTTTGGACCACAGTCTAGATGTAGAGAGAAGATACTGTTGGGTTAATTTTCACAAGAGAAGGACCCGAGATTTTCAATGGAAAACTTACTATGTGGAAAGGAGAATAACTTTCCCAATGAACGTAAAATGCCTTTAATAAAGCCAGCTTGGCCTTCTATTCTGAGCCTTCCTTTTAAAGTTCCTTCATCTTAAAGCACCTCCCAGTACACTTACAGACCCAAGCATGAGCTGGCAGGCACTGTGTCCACTCGTGAGCAAATGCAGGAGGAAGATAACGCTCAAATCCCTTCCTCTATTCACTGCCTGTCCAGGCCTTAGCTTGACCTGTAGCTTTGGCTCTGCACAGGGCTTCCATACCAGTTCCCTCCTGCTCCAGCTCCTCCTCTGACATCGGGAAGCAGGATGAGGCTCCCTCTCTTCCCTTCTTTTCTTTCATTTTCCTAATGCCCATTGGGATATAGCTTATTGATAAAGCTCAGTTGTGTAACACTTGAAAGATGGTCACATGACATTTCAATGCATCCTCCAAATGTCAATTGAAGAATAGAAGCTCTCCTCTATAGATCTCTGGGGGATTCTCTCATGGAAAGATGAGAGATAGAATAGATGAAAACAAGCGCATGTGTATAAAAAGAGTCTGTGTTGTCTCTTACAGTGAATTTGAATGATGTATTCATCCCCACTATTAAAGAGAAAGCTCCGATTTGGTTGATGGGCATGATATTATTACCAAAGTGAAGACAAAAGCTATGCTAGATTTACCTCCATATGTTTCTAACATAGTTTCACTTTTTTTCCCAAGGAAAATTGCAAAAACCTTATTGTTTTACTCTAATGAGGCAAATATATATTTATATTTCAAAATATTATTTAGGGCCTTTCTGTCGTGATTTATTTGATTTTTTGCTATGTAGATGCTTTAGATTTCTTAATGTAGCATAGCTCAGCCCCAATGCACAAGGCAATTGTAACTCTAAATGGCAAACATCTGATCCACATTCTGTAGGCTTTTTCTAAAATCTTTCCCCAAGGAACAGGGCACTGGTCTTGGACCAGGAAAAATGAACTAGAAATGACACTGAGCCTACGCTGCTGGCATCAGGTTTTCTATTCTATGGCATGTCTATAAAATCTTGAAATGGCCAAAGTCTATTTTCATGATCAGTAGTTTCCTATAGCCAGCAGGTTAAGACAAGCATAGTGTAGGTGTATGAATAATAGTCATAACAAAATAACCAAATGAGCTTCCTGTCGTGTCACGGGTGGTAAGAGTACTTGCACAAACCACCCTTCAAACCATTATCCCTGTCCACTAAGTTACAACTTTTAATTCGTTAATTGTCTCCTCCTCCAAGCCCTCCGGTGAGTCAACAATCTGGCATCCGGCCCTACTTCTGGCTGACTCAGAAGCACTTCCCTTGCAGCTGCTGCACACTTTTGGAAAAGAAGGGGTGGATCTGTGGCCGTGAGTCAAGAGACAATGGGAGACAGAGGCAAGTAGAGAGGCAGAGTTCATAGCACAAATGCATTTCACGAAGAATGGTCAAGGGGATGGGAAATTCAAGGGACAGCAGGAGGAGGGTTAACCAAAGCAAAAGGTGTGTGAAAAAGACATATGGAGTCCTACTACCTTGCAATCTGATTAAAGGGAAAATCCACATGGCTGGAAAACACTGTTCACAGAAGCAATGGATTACTAGATAGATCCAAGAATTAGGTACGGAATACCTATGTAGGTCTTGCTTGTCGAGGAGGCCCTAGAAGTTTCCTTGGACATTGCAGTCCATGTGGGTGGTATCTTCAGTAGTAATCCTGGGGAATAACCAAGAGGAATGACAAAGGCCTTTGTCATTACTTTGTACACAGTCAGGTTCTGGGTCAGTCTTCCTCATCAGCAGTGGTAAGGGTCTTCAACCCCTGAGGACTTTGGGCCTTCCCAGGCCCACCTGTGCAATTGTGACACAGCTGTAATGGGGGTGACTAGCTGCTCGCTATTTAAGACCCACTTCAGAGGAAGGAATATAGCTTCTATATATAGTAATATAGTACTGTAACCTAGTTAAATACCCATGGGTAAGAAAGCTATAGGTCCTCATGGTAGGGGAACACTTATCACTGTTATGTAGGTAGACCAACATAGCATCAATCTAACTTCAAAACATCTGTATCCCATAGACAAAGAGCGCTCTCAGCCTTCATCCAAAAAGCCTCTTTGTGGTAAATCCATGATGGCCCAAGATGGCAAGAATAAGAGCTGATTTAAGGCCCAGTCCTAAACAAGACATTTATTCTACCCTTTCTGAGGGTCAGAGAACATTGTGTTAGAAGGGGCAGAAAGATGATAAGAGCTGGGAGACAGAGAAACAGACTATACAGTGTCATCTTCTAGGAGGACACATGTGAAAAAGTCACTCTCACTGAGCCCACAGAAGACTGATCCTGTCAGCTATGAATAAAGAAAGGACACATGGTGCCCTTCTTCTTCCTGTTGACTATTGGCGACTCATAGATTCTGGGAAGGATAGCCATTTATTAGTTGTATACCCACAGGGAATAGCACCAGACTCCAGTATATAATTCCAAACACAAGACCACAAAGAAATCCCTTGATAACCTCAGCAGATTATAAAACACAATAAAAACTAGAGATGTGAGATGGGGGGGGGGGTTGTAGAGAAAAGTCATGGGGGAGGGGTGACCGGAATGGGAAGGAAACCAGAGAAGGAGGTAGTGGGAATAATGACAGTGCATTATATACACATATGAGATTGTCTAATTAACAAAAAGACAATTTGACATATTTATTATAGAAAATTTTGGAAACATAAGAAACTAAACAAATTTGAATGATTTTTCCTTTGTAATGAAGCTCCTCTCTTAACCTCACACAGATATCCACAAGTACTGACAGCGGCCATGCTCCCTGTCTTAAATGTAAAACTCACCATTTTCTCCTTGCTTATCCAACATACAGTCTGCTTCAATTCTGGATCATTTTGTACATTAATTGATTAATGCCAGGCTTCTCTCTTCCACTTGATCACTGAATGTGGTGCACAGCACCTTTGGTTATTGACAAGACAGAGACTTCCAGAAAAGTTCAACCAGAACAAGCTCTCTCAAATGATACTTACCATAATCACAGAGATTTAAAAAAAAAACACATGAAACAAGAAAGTGTTCACTTGAACTTTGCACAATAGTATAACAAACCCTGAGTCCAAGACTACAACCCAGTCTATCCAGCCACAGAAGTCATCACTTCTCTGGGGGCCAGGGAGTTCGAAAGCATTAAGTTTCAAGAGCACTAGTTCAGAACAGGCCCAAGCTACAGTTTTAGAATTTAGATAATAATTTTTCTCGATATTTCAAAAGACATTTTGATAGTCTAAAATATTTAAACACTGTTTCTAAATCAGTAATCTGTTTAATTTTTACTTCCATAGTGTTACTATTTCTGAAGTATAAAGAGCCAAATTTTTAGCCAAATGATTCCAGGACCAGTTGGATGTCAAGTGAAAGAGAAGAAAATGGAGAGCAGCTGTGCCATGGTCTTCCTCCCTTCTATCTGCTCTACAGAATCTTCTGGAGTGACCTTTCTGGACACAGTAGATGGAGTGAACAACACCAGACCTCAGGTTGATTTGTGTGGCTTGGAATTGGTTCCCTTTTATCCTCCACTCTTGTATTTAGCTTTCAACCTCATTGTGCCCTGCTCTCTCCAACCTTAAAATGAAGATACTCGGTTACTTGCTTAGCAGACTTAATGCAGACATTAAGTGTGAAGTGCTCAGAACAGGGCCAGGTACATAGTAGCTGTTGGGAGAAGGCGCACTCCAGGAACACAATGGTGGGCTCAGGAGAGCAATTCCTTTACCTTGGACACCACACCGAACTGTGATCTGAAGGGAAGTCTCTGAAAGCCCTTTCGTCATGGCTGCTCATTCCTCCTTACCTGGAGCTATGTACCGGGTGAATAATTGCCATGTGAAATAGCTATGAACACTGAAAGCTTTACCTAAAAACCAAAGTGAACTTTTTCTTTCTTTTTAAATAGAGAGGTTTTATGGAGCAATTAAAATCTTCTGAGCTAATTAAACTCATTAAGAAAGAAAAAGTTATAAGACTGGATGCCGCAGGGGTTGACATTATCCTGGAAGCCAATGGACTGTTTCTTCACCTGGAAGACCCAAAATGTAGAGAGAGCTGTTGTGGTGGCCATTGTCACAATAGAACCATGATTCTGTTTTGAAGGACTAGTTAATGACAGAGCGACAGAATAAGGCCACCAACTTCAGCCAGCTCCTGTAGTCTCCAGATCTTGGCACATAGCTGCTGACTCGGGACTATGAGAGACACCATGAGTCCCTCACAGTCATCACCAGCCCTTCACGCTGCCACTCTCCTCCCCACAAAATACACCTTTTTCTCAAGACAAGGAAGTCGCCTGAGACTCAGCTTCTAGTCAGACATGATGGCGTTTTCACTTGCTACAGGATAAGACTCGCAGGGAACGTATGTGATGCAACGGAAGTCCTGGACGTAAGGGCACAGTGGAACACATCAATCATGGCAGGACTCCTTCTGCACATGACTCACTGAAATGAAGAAGGCTGTCCATTTTCACATTCGGGTACTTTGGGAATGCAGCTCTTTATGAATTCTATAAACTACCGGTTGTCCCCTCAAGAATGCCCCTGGCACCATTTTGAGGTCTGAGTGACAGGTGACTTGCTCTTTAATGTAGCTGTCATGTGAACGGGATAAACTAACTTACGGTAAACACTCTCAATTTCTGCTCACCCCACCCCGTCCTAACTAACAGAAATTCTAACCCAACCTAAAATTCCTGTGATGAGTGGGTTCTTCAGGTATGATGATGGTTCTGACAAAACCTGAGTAAGAGTCTGCACGACTGCCCCTCCCCGGCAGAGGAATCAACATGCAGAAAACGCTAAAAGACAATCATTCTGTTCCTTCCATGACACAGCTCCCCTCTAGACAAATATTAGTCAGTCTGGAGGGCGTTCAAAAGAATTCCGCCTTCACTTGGGCTACCAGTGTAACAGCCATCATCCTTATCAAAAACCAGTAGCCAGATTTTACATATTTGCCTGGTCTCTCAAGTTACCTGTATAACTATTTACTAAGGGTTCTGCCAAGAACAGAGACAAGGTATAAAGTTCGTACCTATTGCTGTCTGCAGACACCAAACAAAAAGGAAACAAACCATCTCCTTGGGAATGAAGTGTTGATAAGAGTGCAAGTCATTTTCAAATACTGTGGAGAGCGGGTGCTTATGAGATAGAAAAATGACCAATGTAAAACATCAAATACTGTGGAGAGTGGGTGCTTATGAGATAGAAAAATGACCAATGTAAAACAAACACATGTAAAATAAGTTATGTTAAGTGAGAAAACCATATGTAGCATTGCTACAATAATATAGAACACATCAACAATGACAAGATTTGGGAGTTATAGACAGAATAAAAGAATAAACTGAACCACAGCAACTCCTTAGCAGACATAAGTTTAATTAGTACAGTTAGTAACTGCAGCGTTGTCTCTGAAGACTATCCCTGTCAGACTAACAATGGCTTAACCAGACATACTTTCCTTGAAATAAATAAAGTTTTCTGAAGATGTGTAGTGTTTGGATGAGATGGGGAAGATAGGGAAAAACTGGAGGAGAAATTCCAGACAAAAAGTCAGTCAGGGCAAAGTTCCAGAGACCAGCATGCTCCTGTATTCCCCAGAAGTCTAAAATGAGGAGAAAATAATTCCTTTATGAAACATGATTAATAAAAACTCAGGGTCAGAAATTGGGGTTCAACCTGAAGATCTGAAAAGCAAAACAGCCAGCCACTGGCTATTACCTCACCTCAGTCTGAAAATGATGATCCTGCCTCCAGGAATCTCGGAAAGAGACTGTCTCTGAAGAGCTGTCTTCCCCCATCTTATATTCCTCTCTAGGGATGGGATTAAAGGCATACACCACTGGGATTAAAGGCGTGCACCACCCTGTTTCTATGACAACTAGTGTGGCTACTAGAATTAAAGGTGTGCATTACCATAACCTGGTTTGAAAGGCTCACCACTGGGGCTATTTTACTCTCAGATCTTCAGGTCTTTATTCATTGAAATACAATTGAAATGCCACTACACCTTTGTCTTGGTTTGTTGGAATGAGGTAGAGAAATATGAAAAAGTAGAGTCATACAGCAGTGTCATGTTTCAGGGAAAGGACACCGGAGAGTAACAACAAAATCCAGCAGTTATTCTAGCAACACCATGAGCAAAAGAATCAAGTCACAGCAAACAGAGAAACATCCTTGATCATCCTTAGATGTGAAGTGAAAAGCAAGAGCTAAATCCAAGATGAGGTCGAGGGAATCATCTAGACAAGGGTAAGAACCATAAAAGGAAGAGGATGGTTGGGTAGTAATATAAATGGTAGCTTCAACTAATAAGGGAGGAGAAAGACGCGCAAGATTGGTGTTGTTGCTCCAGGATAATGTGGCATTGAAGTTGAGATATTTGCTTAGAGTATACAAGAAAACTTTTTAGATCAAAAACAAACACAGATCTACATCGTAAGTGGTATGTTTATATGAGTTTCTTTTTTTAAAAAAAAACTGTGTTACATGATCTCTGTGTGTGTGTGTGTGTGTGTGTGTGTGTGTGTGTGTGTGTGTGCGCGCGTGTGTGTGTGTATTTGCATGTTTATACATGTATCATGAGACTCATATGGACTCTGTTCTCACCTTCCACCACTTGGGTTTCAGGGACTGAACTCAGGTCATCAGGTCAGGTTTGGTGGTGCCCACCCTTATCACTGAGCCATCTAATCAGCCCAGAGTGTTTCCTAAAGTAAAAGGGCATAAATAGTGATGATGCTAAACCTTTGTTTCCAGAAGAACTTTCTTTAAACCAAACATAAGCTAAATGCCAAGTGTTTCCTATCATTAGAAAAAGACTAAATGTTTTGCAGGCGTGAGGGAACCCTGACTGCTCTTTGGACTGGAGAGGGAGGGGGAGAGGAGTGGGGGGAGGGGGAGGGAAATGGGAGGCTGGGAGGAGGCAGAATTTTTTACCTTTTTTTCAATAAAATAAATAAATAAATAAATAGAACCACTTTCTGTACCTATTCCCCTATGCCACGTGTTCTAGGAGCCAGTAGACATGGGGACATGCATAAGAAGGCAATGGAATAGTGGGCTGAACCCGATTAATCGCACATCTCATGAACTGGGTGAACATGAGCCATAATACTACAGAACTCCTGCCTCAGATCTGACAGACAGAGGGAAAAGGCCAACTCCAAAGAGAAGCAGAGATGAGAAATGTCCTCTTGGGCCTTTGCAGAGACAGTACAGTGACTGGTTAAGACTACCAAAGACCTAACCCAAACCTCTAAATCTAAGGTCAAACGTGCTCCTTCTACCCAGCTTCATCTGACTAAGCCGAGCTTGTCCTCTCCCTGTTTACTTGGGGGAGCCCTTACCCCACTTCCAAGCTGCTGCAGAGCCTCTCTACTGCTATCCAGACAGTCCTGTCCCTTGCTACACAGCACTGACACACCACAGTGTGATTGGTATGCGTATGTCTACCGCTGTCTCTCTTGAAGGCCTGGTTCCACTTTCTACCCGTCGAGCCTACTGCCGAAAACAGTGCTCGGTAATCATTAGTGGGAGGAGGTAAGGAAAACAGAAGGAAAGAATGGGAAAGGGAAGCAAGAAAGCTAGAAATGTCCACCGGAAATCGCTATCAACACAGCTTCCTTCCTCCCCAGGGGTTGAAGGGTGCGTTGATGAGTTCCATATCAAAGACAAAGAAGAAACTGGTAAGCTGGGTCCCTCACATCCTAGAGAGTTTAACAAAGTTTCTTACATGTTTTCATTTATTTTTACAAATAAATCACCTTTTATTGCAGTGGAATAGAAAGGGTAGCAAAGCCCCCAGCTGAGCTCCATTGCCTTTGGCAGAATCCTCAGGGAAGCCCAAGAGAGGGGCAGAAGTGCTGACATAGAAGGGAGGTTTGATGGAGGGCAAAGTGGGGAATACAGGACCCCGGTAGGAGGCTGTTCCTTCCCATTGACTTCTAAGGGATGTAGGCAGCTTGATAACTCATAGGAGAACAGCCTAGTGACTGTCAATTGAGGAGAACAAGGCACATTCCAACAATAAAACTAGGACATGGGTCACATGACACAACTGACTTCAGCTGTAGGACTGGAAACTCTGTAGAGATACTCAATAAGTCACTGGGTCCCCTTCTAGAGGAGTATTCAGCCATCTCAGCTGAAGACTGTGTCTTCCGTCACCAAATCCTCACCCATGGCCGCAGTACCGGACCTAGACTAAGTGACAAATGGATGCTCACTGAGTGAATGCCTGCATATGCTGTGTTTCCATTAACAAGAGATGAAGCAATGCAGTTAAGTGGCCTAACTCTCCTGACGGGCAAAATGCTTCCGCTGACTCAGGTGCATCTGCGACTTCTCGGTGGACACGATATGCTGAGCCTCCCGTTCTCGGCCCCATTGTTTATTATGCTTTCATATAGGAAGTTAAAACAGCAAAAGAGTATTAACACTAATTAGCCTCGGACGTGAGAGGAAACCCACGCACAGTTTAGTGCTCGTTGACAGCCTATGATGAAGGCAGGAATCATCAAAAAGCAAGCCATTAGGCTGAGCGTGTAATTGTCAACAGAAATGCTATCTCTTCATCGGCTGGGCGTTAGTCAGTGGAGGGACCTCGGTGGTGACATTCATCTTCATAGGTCTTTCTAATGTGTTAGTGTCAGAGCTCCAGCTCAATCTTCACTACCTTCTGTTCCCTATCCAGGCTTAACTGCATTTTTACTAAAGAAATACAGACCCCAGGGAATTCTGGCCCACACCGGTGTCCTACAAATGCCCAGCAGCTAATCCATTCCTTTCTCTCTTCTCTTTCGTCCCCCAGGGAAAGTGAGCCTCCAGCCCTGAGCAACGCACTGATGACATCCCCCGCGTGTGGATTTCCTCTTGTGAAGTAGAAATCCAAAACAATCAAAAATTGGTTGGTTTATCCCTATAATAGACATTATTGCAACACCCCATATTGTTGCGCACAGGGTCCACAGCAAAGTTAAGACTGTTTGACATGAGTTTTCCCCAAGCCGGATGGATAGTACCTTCTGGAACTATGAAAGCTAGCCATCAGGGAGGAGGCTTCCAACCAAGTGTCAGTGTGATATCTCTATATTCTGCGACCAAGGCATTTGGCCTTTTCAGTATCAGGGTCTTAACATCTAGTGCCAGTGAGAAACCAACCAATACAAGCAATACCAGGGATGGGAAAGGAGGAGAGAGAACTTGCTTTACAAGCATGAAGACCTGTATTTGGGTACCCAGCAGCCAATCACATTAAAAGCCAGGCATGGGCATGTGCACCTATAGTCACAGCACTGGGTAGATGAAGGCAGGAAGAGCCATGAGGCTTGTTGGCTGCCAGCCTAGCTGAAAAGTGACGGGCTCTGGGTTCATTGAGAGACATTTTCTCGGGATAATAAAGCAGAAAGAACTAGAGGGAGCCTGATAGCTTCTTCTGTCTCCACATGTGTGCACAGGTGTGTTCTCATGTGCTCTCACACACACAAACATACAAACTCCATACACATAGAAAAACATATAAAACCAACTTATTCCTTTTCCTGTGTAGTTCAATTATTCAAACTTCTGCCTTCCTTTTAACTTTATGCAAAAGACAAGATGCCCGCGTCACTGCCTCACAAATATATGATATATAAAAGATGCATAAATATTCATTGATTTTTGACACGTGAAAATATGATGCAAAAATTAGAAGCATCACTTATATGATAGACGGTTCGATTTTAGACATCAGAGGATTTCCGGGCATTGGATTGCCTTGAAGATTGTCTTTAAATTAAATAAAAAGGACTGAATTTAGATGCATTTCCTAAACTTTGTACACCTATGTAGTGGAAAAATAAAGTTAGAATCCACCACTTCAAGTCGAGTAATTTATTTATCATAGTATATATTTATTTCTTCGAAGTCTAATGTATGAGTAACTAACTGGTGAATACACAGGAGTGTGGCCGAGGGCTTCCTTTATGTTAGGATTGCTCCACCACTTCAGGGAATAAAACAATCATGGTCACTGTTTTCATGGGGCAAATGATCAGATGCCTATGCTAGGAAGAAAGATATTGCGGTATATCAAGAACACATGGCTGAAGAAGAACCCGTCATTTCCTGGGCGGTTTGGTGCTCATATTTGGAGTTTGATTTCCACCCCATGGCTCTATAAGGAGGAAATAGCTAGGGGTGGAACCTGGATGGAATAAGGTAGGTCATTGGGGCCATGCCCTTGAAGAGAATATTGGGGTCTTGGCTCCTCCCTCTTCGCTGTCTCTTGCTTCCTTATTGGTTGATCAGTTGTTGACTGTTTCTCAGCTGGGCTTTTTCTCCACCTCACTGTGTACTTTAAACATGCAATCCTCCTGCCTCTGCCTCCCAAATACTGGATTATAGGCCCGTGTGACCAGGCCTAACTTGTTCAAAATTCTGAACTCACCTTAAATTTCTTCCCATTTCCCTGTTGCGACCTGGTTCTAACATCCTTTGCCTAGGCCCTGAGAGCCAGCAGGAGCAAGAGAGACCAGAGGGCAGAGGTTCCCACGTGGATTCAGGCTCCAGACTCTAGGTCTGGCAAGAAGCTGGCTCACTCTCTTCTGGGATCCTGCAGGGGCTGCCAAAGCCCTCCAGCCCTTCCCCTGGTGCGGGCAGAGGCTCCTGCTGGGGGTGGTGGGTTGGTAGGTAGGGACCCTCAGGATTCGTCACTGTGCCCATGGCTCACAGGCATCTAACATTTCACCCGTTCTTCTGGGTGACTAGGAGGGAGTCAGTTCCTGACAATGCTCAATTTCCACTCTCCAGACACAGGCTGAACACCAGCTGTCTGTGTCGCTCAGCTGATGACCCCATCTCAAAGCACTCTCAGGACCTGCCAGCCATTTCTAGTCCAAGGTTGGAATGATATAAAAAAAAAAAAAACTCCATTGTTTTGTTCTGTTTTCCAAGAGAAACAAGATAAGGCCTCAGATGAAGGCTATTACCCCTTCACTTCAAAGTCTTCTGCTGGCCAACACCACACCCAAATCTCACCTGCAACCCACCCCATCTTTGACTTTATGTGTAAACTGGCCAACGTTCTGGGTCCTGTGGGTCAACATTTTGCTTGTAAAACTGCACCTCCAGCCTGGGAAGGCATCTTGGTGTTCAATTGCATATCGTGTGCCTGTTGTGTGGGTGTTTGAATAGCCGCGCGTGTCCCTAAGCTGGCCCCACGAGGAGCATCTGCAGAGGAAGTGAGGGAGGGGGTCTCTTGTCATAGGCTGTAAAGGTTTCATAGAACCACCTTCCTTGTCCGCTATTCATGACCAGCTTCTCTTTCCTTAACTCAGCTGGGAGTTATCAACTTTGATCAACTGAATTACAGCTTTTAAGAAAGATAAAAAGAAAACTAACCACAGTTGTAATTCAGAGAAAGTTTTACTAAACAATACTTCGGAAAAGAACGTCTTTCCTACATAATTCCATGTTATTCAGCTTACCTCCAGGTCCTCTGCTGTGACACCGGCTACCAATGTCTGTGTAATTAGCTGGGATCGTTGCGCCCTCTTGTGGTAACGTCTAAGTGCTGCAGCGCAGGGGCCCATGACCTTCCACAATTCACACTTCTGGGAGTACTGCTGTTCACTTTTGCCTGGTGGTTTTGAGTGACAGAAACACTCTTAGCTGCCCTGTGATCTAAGTAACTTCTGGCAACATTTGACTGAAAATAATGTAAACATCCCATTTCAATGACAAAAAGATTAGGTACATTTGCAAATTATTTCTTGCTGCTGGCACATTAAGACATTAATAATTCTTCCTTTTTAAACTAATTATCTCACCTGTTTTTAATTAAACTTTTGATTTTGGATAATTATAAGTAAATTTTCACCTGTGGAAAATGTCACAGAGATTCTATGTGTTCCTTACTCGTAGCTGCAAATGGGGACATCATGCAAAGCTTCATGGGAGATGTGGGATACTCACACCACTGAGACCCCTGTAACGTCATTCCCCTCCCCCTCTGCATGCCCCTCCACAGCCCCCTCACTTCCGCTTATTATCATCACGTGGCAATCATTAATTTTATGTTTTCTGGAGTCTTATTGTTCCAAAAATCCCAGTTCCTTTCACTGGAGGATACTGTATGATGTTTTACTCTTTTGACTTTTTGGGAGGCCCACCACCCAGCTCCCATATAAATCACACACGAAGGCTTATTCTTAGCTATGAATGTCTGGTCATCGCTTGGCTTGTTTCTAGCCAGCTTTTCTTATCTTAAATTATCCAAAATACCCTTTGTTTCTGGTCTTTTTTATATCTTTCTCTATTTCTATATACTTTTCTTTACTTCTTTACTTTGTTTGGTTGGTTGGTTGGTTTGGGTTTTGTTTTTTTTTTATTTTTTTGTTTGTTTGTTTGTTTGTTTGCTTTTTGTTTTTTGAGACAGGGTTTCTCTGTAGCTTTGGAGCCTGTCCTGAAACTAGTTCTTGTAGATCAGGTTGGCCTCGAACTCACAGATATCCACCTGCCTCTGCCTCCTGAGTGCTGGGATTAAAGGCATGCGCCACCACCCGGCTCTTTCTTTACTTCTTTCTCCATGGCTTGCTATGTAACTGGGTGGCCCCTGATGTCCTCCTCTCCTTGTTTCCTTTCTCTGTTCTCCTATCTATTTTCTCTGCCTGCTAGCCCAGCCTATCCTGGCTCCTGCCTCACTATTGGCTGGTCAACTCTACTAAGGACCATCAGGGGTTTTAGACAGGCAAAGACTCACAGCTTCACAGAGTTAAACAAAGTCACACACCTGAAAACAATGCTCCCCAAGTGGAGAATGCCATCAGGGGCCAAGATGTGGGTGCTGAGCATCCTCTTGGTTGTGATATTTTTGCTTCAAGGACCTCTGAACTCTGCTGCAGAGTAACATTAAGTTACGGAATAGTATCTTAACTAGGCAAAGATGTGTTACCTCTGTTTATGCTGCAGAACGTTATTTTAACTTTATGTGAAGGTGTGTTACTTCGGTTTGTGCTGCTTTGTGAAATGATGTAAAGATGTGTGTTTAACTATGTAAAGATGTGCTGTGTTTGTTTCATCTGGCTTGTCTTGCTTGCACCTGATTGGTCTAATAAAAAGCTAAACATTCAATAGTTAGGGAGGAGAGGGATAGGCAGGGTTTCCATGTAGAGAGAAAAACTAGAGGGGAAAAAAAGGAGAAAAATGAGGGAGCTATCTGGGGGCAGCCAGTACACACAAGAAGCAGTGAAAGTGAGATACACAGAAATAAAAAATAAAAAGCCCAAGACAAAAGGCAGATAAAGAGAAACAGGTTAGTTTAAGTTAAAAGAGCTAGCCAGCAATGTACCTAAGCTAGGCCAAGCATTCACAACTAATAAGTCTTGGTGTCATGATTTGTGAGCTGGTTGATGGCCCAAAAGAAAATGACTGGTACAAACACATGTGTGTATGCTAATGCATATATGTCTGGGAGTATTCTGTCTGTGTTCATGTTAATACAAACTGGAGCTAATACTGACTCTAATCCGTCACTGCAGCCTTTTTACTCTACATGTGTGTAACCTTCAAGCTCAACAGGAAACTATTAGTATCTTTATTCCTCTCTATTTTGGCAACCTACAGTTGCCTATTACCTGTTCTAACTGGAGAGACTGGAACACTGAGAACAAAATGCAGAATGTCTGATGTTGTGAAGATCCTAGGAGCCAGCTGATGTAAATGAAAACTCACATCTCATATCTGTGTTTCTTGCTCGCTTCTATTTCAGTAATTTTAAAATGTTATTTTTCTATTTATCCATTATTGTTTTCAGCAAGAAAATTGCTCAAAATGCCTATTCAGACTTGTTACCAGAAGAGGAAGTCAGAAGCTTCTTTAAAACTTAATTAATTTAGAGGCATTTTGTGAAATGATTCTGGACCTACAGATACCCACACATTTTTCGATATATTTGACTCTTGGCATAATGTATTAACACTTACCACTTATCCTTATTTCAGCCTGTGTCTATGGCCTTTCCATGATTCTGTTAAAGACATTTACAGTCCCTGAAGCAGAAGTGCTATTATTGGAACAAAAATGACAAGGGGAAGACAGAGTCTTGTGCTAGGGGAGGGGATCTATAGAGTATGCTAGAACAGCCTTTTAGTAATCACATAGGAAGATCATTGGGAAACTCAGGGATTATGTCCTAACAAAATGGTACAGACAAGAACAGGGGAAACATACCCAGTGTGCCCTCTTGGTCTCCCTCAGCTTGGTCTCATGCTCCTACGAGACTGAAGGAGAGATTCTGGTGGGAGAGGAGATGTCAGGGAATAGATGAGCTGGTGGGAAGAGGCATTGCCCAGAGCTTTCTGCTGGCTGCTCAGTTCAGTAAGCCCTGTGGGAACTAACACATGCAGTAGCCATGGC
This sequence comes from Microtus ochrogaster, assembly GCF_000317375.1. Lineage (NCBI taxonomy): Eukaryota > Metazoa > Chordata > Mammalia > Rodentia > Cricetidae > Microtus > Microtus ochrogaster. The sequence goes on from NC_022027.1 coordinate 44,440,063, forward strand.
TCCTCAGAGGACCAGTGTTCTTATCTCCTTTCTCTGGGTTCAGGGCTTTCTCTACCTAGGTCTCCGAGTGAGGTCTGTGTAGTATCCACCATCCCTGAGGCTTTACTGAAGCCCATTAATCTATTCTATAGTGCTACCACTAGACTGTTGTCAACCATGTCAGACAAAAAGCAAAACAAACTCCGCTCCGCTCCCACCTCTGATGAACATTGGTTGGAAGTGTAGGGCAGAAGTGGACATCCACATGCGTGTGTGTGTGTGTGTGTGTGTGTGTGTGTGTGTTACAGATGCATGTGCACACAGGCACACTCACTCATATACACACAAATATCTTCTTCATTAGACTTAGGACAGACTTAGACTGTTTAAGTATATCTATTTTGCCTTGTAAATAAAGCTTTAGGGGAAAACTACAGTCATCCTAAGGATGATGTTATGCATGGACCTGGAAGATGTGCTTTCTGACACTGTACCCTGAGCACATCAGTGGACAGCAGTAGCCAAGAGGCCACCAGCAAGCACTAAAATGGAAAATCTCTGCATCTTTGGGAACTCATGAAAGCGAATTACTTATGATTAAGCCCTTAAGTTCTAGGTTTAGCGCCCAAACCATTTAAGGTGTACAAAGGCTCCTGGCAACAGTGAGAACTACTGTATCCGATGCCAGGATTCAGCCACGGTCTTGGCAGTGGGGCCAGGGGCAGCCACTGTAGCAGCCAACTCAAGTGGATTCTCCCAGAGAAAGGGTTTTGACAGGAGAGGTGTGGAATGTCAACCGCAATAAAAGCCAACCTGCCATGGACTCTACTTCTGCTAACTCAGGGCTAAAAATACCAAGCCAACATCAACAGACCCACACACACTTCATTCATCTCTGTCCCAGATGGCATGCCAGCAAATCATCTGCCCCTGTGAAATATCTGAAGTCTAGCAAGCAAGAGAGAAGGGAGACTTGGAAGGCAGCTTAGGAGAAAGATGAACAGAGCAAAGATTTCACCAACATCCCTTCTTATTTATATTTTGTGTGTGTTTCTAATTGTCTAAAGTCTCAATTTTAAATTGGCCATAATTATACATATCTGGAAGCTACACTCTAGCATTTTGGTACCCATCTATGGTACACAACCATCACATCAGAGAAACTGGAGCATCACCTCAGGCAGATATCATTCTCTTGTTCACCAATGATGTTTTATAAAGGCCTCTAATTGGAGTCATCAATTACTCAGGCTTGTAAAAAAATGAGTGTGTAAAAGGGGATCTGTGCAGCATCTCTTCATCAATGACACACGAACCCTCTTGTGATATGTTTCAGGAGTATTTCACACACCGAGTGAAGGGGAATCTCAACCAATCACCTTGTTTGGGGGGGGGTGTTTGCCCCAGGGCCCCCCAAAGCTTATAAAACCATCCATGTGTGCTTGCTTGTCTCTTTTGTTTCCTGCTCTTCATTGGAACCTTGGTTTTGTAAGTTCTCCCCTTATTAAAGCTGAATATATTATATTGAGCTTGCCTGGCTAATTCTGTTCGCTGTTCGTTTACGCCGTAACAACCGAGCTCACAGCTCACCAGATGGTGTAATTACTTTTGGGGCTTACACATGCACAGAAGAAAGTGGAGACACCTCACCAGACACAGAGGACCTCAGAGGCTACAACACCCTTCTGTGCAGCAGCCCCTTGTCATCACGCTTCTGTTTATGAGGTGTTTGCCTCGCGCTATGCACCCTTTCAGCATTGTCTACTCAAGAGAAGGAAAGTGTATAAGTAAACAAAATGCTACTCCAGAGATGCAGCAGCAGGGCCTACTCCCATCATAATCAATGAGCAGCAGGGGCGGCTTTACAGGACCTGAAACTTGGGGTCATGTGCTGTGGTTCAAATACCTAAAGACCTATGTGCCAAAAGCTACACCCCCTAGCACCATGGAGGTGAGCCTTTAAGATGTGAAGCCTGCTAAGAGGTCTTTAGGTCCTTGGGGACATGGATTCCAAAGAAGACAAGATCCTTTTATACCTCCTGCTTTTTCTCTTTACTTCTTGGCTTACAACAGTTTTTGATGGCCACCCAGTCTTATCGTGATAAACTGTCTTTGCCAGAAGACCAAAGCAAATGGAGCCACTTGAGCTGGGTCTATGGGTTCCAAAATTAGAAGCAAAAGTGAACCTTGTTTCTCTTTAAGTTAATGGCCTCAGCTATTTCATGGTAGTGATGGAAAGTTATCTTTTCCAGGAAATTTCAGACTTTACTTATTTCCTCTTTGAGGATAAAGTTCTTGATGAATCATTACGCTCCTTTTCCATAGCCAGCTTCTAGCCTGTTAATTGCTATCCGCTTGGTCTAGGGACCTCTTTAATCTAACAGGTGGTTACTATGGATCCTCTCAACTAGTCATGGGTCGGCTTATCCAATCAGACTCTCTTTCCTCGGAATGGCTGTTAATCATGTTGCTTCTAAGGATGGGTCCCAAGTACCAAGCCAGCACAGCTGCCAAACACTCTTTCATGAAAATTCTCTTCTTTAGGATGTAAATGCAAGAAGAAGAAACCCCATTACACAGCATAGAAATCCAGTGTCTTCAACTATACCAAAGGGTAGAGGATGCGCAGGGTTCTACCACGTGTAGGCATTCCATATATAAAATTAACCAGAGAAAGTATAGAATTCTAAATTTTGAAATAACTGTGACTCCTGAGGAAACCCAGGCTTGGCTGACCACGTGTTTACTCACAAGGCAGTATCAGTGTTGAGAAGGTTCCATTGAGAAGGGGCTGAAATAGATGTGCAGTGCCCAGGATGGTGCCACCCCTAGGTCTGTGTGGGAGAAGCCGCAGCTGCAGTCCTCACTGAGGCAGGACTGGGTTCCTATTTTACCTAGCTGGAAAATAACCTGCCTTCCAGCCTCAGTAGATTCTGCAATTCCTACACAGCAAAATTCGATATTTTCTATAGATCAGGGACTATTTTGGGTTTACCCTTCTCTGACACTGCACATTGAGCATATTGAACACCCTAAGTTTGGGGTTATAGGTCACTAGAACATGAGTTCCTGTCAGGTCACTAGAACATGAGTTCCCATCAGACCCAATAAAGAAAGCAGAGAGGTCTTGAACATTAAGTGATACAATGAGTCAATGAGACTTTGGCGTGCTCTTCCCCGAAAGAACAGCAAAGGGGAGCAAGCTCAGTGATGTAAAAGGACTGCCAAGGAACTAGAGGACAACAAGAATTTTGTTTTTTCTATCAACAGCTGTTTAAAATTCCTTTCTCTTATATCAGCATTTCTCAACCTGTGGGTCACGATCCCTTAGGGGGACTACCGACTCTTTCATGGAAGTTGCATATCAGATAGCGTACATATCAAATATTTACATTATGATGCATAACAGTAGTAGAATTACAGTTACGAAGGAACAATGAAACAATTTTATGGTTGGGGGTCACTACAACATGAAGAATTGTATTAAAGAGTTGTAGCATTAGGAAGGTTGAGAACCACTATTCTAGACCTTCTCTCATAGAGACTGGGAAACAGAAAGATCCACCTCACTCAGAACCAGCCCTAGGGATCCACGGGACCAGGAGAGGCTTAACGAGAATTGCTCATGAATCTTCCAAAACATGTGATTGAGTTTTAGGGGTCAGACTTAGCAGGAATTCCCTTTCACTTTGACCATTTTATCTTCTCTCTAGAGAAGGCATATTAATACCTGGAGCTTTGGCAACCATTTTTGCAGTAGTGATGATGATATTTAGAAATGGTAGGAGAGGAAAACTGGAGAAGCCACTTTGACAACCTTGATTGGAAGTAACAATGTCATCCTTGTTACCGAATGAGAAGACAATTTCCTGTCCAGGGACACTCCAGTGATCAGCACTTCTGCTATTTGGATTTGAATTAATTTGTAACTGTTACATAAGTACATGTCCAAAAGCAATTGAAACTCATACTATGAGAGAGAAGAATAGTCACTCAAAAAAAATTATACTAAAAAATTTTGAAATAAGAAAAAAATTGTTCTGTGGACAGAAAGACTAAAGAAATGCTTAAACCAAATAACTATATGAAGAAATACAATACATAGAATGTCTCAAGCTTGTTTCTTTCTCCATCTTAATGACTAGTTTTACTAGAATAAATATTGGTAAATGCTTCTATATAAAATATTATGAGGGTCTGGAAAGATGGCTCAATGTTTAAGAACACTGGCTTCTCAATTCCCAGCATGGCAGCTCATGTCTCATATCTAACTCAAGTTCCAGAAGATCTGACACCCTCTTCTGGCCTTTAGAGGGCACCAGGCCCATATGTGGCTCACAGACATGCAGGCATTCAAAACACCCATACACATAAAATAAAAATAAATTAACAAAAATAATATAGAAAATAATGGTCTTAAGCAAAATAAAACAAGTTAAACATACCTACTTTTAATTACTAGATTATTGATTATCAGTGTCGTCTTCTTTATATCTATCTGTAACTATTCATCTTGCTTTGGTATGCTCTAAATGAAATACCACCTCTATAAATCATTTATGCAATTACAAAGACACAATCAACATCATTTGTCACACTGCCGTTCTGCTTGTCTGGGTGGAATGAAATGAACTAACGTAAGCTCCTGCACATTGTGCTAAATTACAGAATTGCATTCTGGTAAATTACCTGGCTGGATACCATGACTGTTCTCAGGTTGTCTCACAGCTTAATGAACGTCTGTTTAAGCCAGGTGTGGTCCAGTGCCTATTATCATAACTTTGAGGCAGAAGGATTGTGGTTTTGAGGCCAGAGTGGACTACATATGGAGTTCCTACATTGTAAGACCTTGTTTCAAAAACAAAACAAAACAAACAAACAAAACCTGTTTACTGAAAACCCTTCTGACCTTTCATGTGACCAGTTGAGGTGGTAGCCATGAGAGGGGGGAAGAGTTTGGATCTGGGTCCTCAGACTTTTAGCTAAGATGATCCTGAGGAATCAATGGAAGATTCCAAAAGAAGATACAAACTGCTCCATTAGGGTAATATGAAATTCTTAATGCCAATGCCCCTTTGGAGCTGTCAAAGTGATGAAAATAGATCAAGGAATAATTCATGAGTATTCAGATTGCCAATATATCATTTCTTCTGTGTGTATCCCAGCAACTGTATATGGGTGCAATATAGTCAAAAACTTTTTGCCATAAGAATATCAACTATTTTCTGTAATTTGTTTGAACAGTGGCTGTTTTTTTCTGTGCTTGAAAGATGCAAAAGGAAACACATAACTTGATTATCAAATTGTTTTGCTATCGTAGTCATTAAAAATGGTGTCTGAGAATTTTGTGGGAATAATATATGACTAGCATTCTTTATAAGAAATAAAATAAAATAGTTGGAAATGATGGGGCACCCATTTCTCTGAAAGATGAAAGTGAGGTTGTTCTCTCTTTCTTTGCAACATTTCTCTAAGTTTGCAGCCATTATAAATGAATGAATTTTCTAAATATATAGTTAACAAAATACATTAAACATCATTCTTCACCTCTCTACGCCTATTTTGGGTCACTGAAGAATGCCAGTGTTACTGGTTAGAGACAGCCAGTTGACTTGTCTGTAGACATGGATGCTACACTGATATGGAGGATGGTCTCTGAGGATGGCTCACACTGTTGAACCCCTGACATCTGTGTTTAGGCTTGAATGGGAGGCAGACCTTTGGCACTGAGCAGTTAATTTTCTAAGTGAAAGTTCCATAAACTAAAGTAAAGAGTAAAGATTGTTACTTCATAACCCTCTACACTTTCCCAGGTAGTTCCTCTGCATCTGCAACAGTGGGGACCCTTCTTGCAGATCCCTTCAATGTGTCTCAATCCTTGAGGACTTGGCACTTCTTAAGTATGTAATAGCCATTAGTTGGGCAAATGAATGTTTTGAGGTTGCAATTTATACCTTGATCTGCTAAAAACCCATTAAGCCTTTCCACTAAGAATAACAGATATATTAATAAATAACACATTTACTAATTATCAGGTTCAAATACTGAAGCTAAGGCACAGATCTAAGGTTCATACAGTGGGATCACAACCCTTGTCACCCTGAAGCTCTGGCCCATTATCCCTCTATTATCTCGTGTTGCCTTCTGATGAGAAACCAGTGACGTCAGCTGCAGGTAAGGAAGTGAACTGAAACATGGGGTGCAGCTTGAGCATAGGATACCTCAAAGCCAGCTCCCACAGAGACACACATCCTCCAACAAGTTCACATCCCCAAATAGTGAGTTTATAGGGGGTCTATTACATTCAAACTTTCACATTGGGTATGAACACCATGACACAAGTAAGACATAAAAATCATAAGTTATCCCAGGTGCTTATCCTAACAGTCAGCATGGTCAACAAGCAGGGAGTATTGGCTTTCCTGATGTCTATTTGAATATTTATATTAGTAAATTTTACCATCCAACTGGTGCTTCAGAATTTCTTGTTTATAAGGTTTCCATGACTTAAAATAGAAAACTCCTAAATTAGAAAGTCTCATCCACAGTTATGTGTTTGTCTATCTATGCTTTGAATAGTGTTCAACTTCATATTTGTATTCCCATATAGAGTTGCCCAGAGAATTCACAAAAGCTTTCTATATTTGGTCGATCTGCCTCAGACAGGAAAATGTGCACATTTGATTCCAAAGAACATACTGTGCTTTGCACAGAAGAGCTCCCTGTATCCTTGGCCTTTTTTTCATACACAAGAAGAAATATTTTCAAGCTATGCTATGACATAACCATTTCCTTAAAACCAAGAATCACCTGTGGGGGTCTGTGGGCTTCCTAAAATAGAAGTGTCTATCAGGTAGGTGCTGATTCATAGGACCAGGCACACAAAGTCTCCTTTAGGACAACAGCCAGAATTTTCATCCTTACCCACCTGATATAATCTTCCTCTAGTTTTAAAAAGTGGATATTGCACACAAACCAGGCATTCATATTTAAGAACTACAAAATGGGATACGCCGCAGGGGGTCGAATGGCAGCTCCTCAGTGGCAAGTTCTGATCTCCAGATGCTACAGATGTCACCTTAGGTAGAAGAAAGCTGTTCGAGAATGTGACTTTTTTGAAGAACTGGGGATGAGGAAGAAATCCTGGGGTACCTGGCTGCCCCCTAAATGTCATTACAAGTGTCCACACAACAGAGAGACTGAGCACATTATACTTGCAAAGAAGACCACTGCAGAGATGGAGACCAAGATAGGAGTGAGTGGCAGAGTCACAGCCAAGGAATGCTGGCACCTTCCAGAAGCTTCATTAGACAAGAATAGATTCTCCCTGGAGCCACTCAGTTTTAATTCATGGAAACTAACTTTGGAGTCTGACTTCCAGAATTTACAGTCAAATAAAAGTGACTTGCGTTGCTGTTTGCTGTGGTAGCTATAGCAGGTTGATAAATATGCCAAGCTGACATCCGCAGTTCAACTGACACAGAATATAACTCATTAGGATAAGAGAACAAATCCTCAACAACTCACAGCTTGATTAAAGCGGTCCTTTCAGGAGTTTTATAGCCAAAAATGATAAGTGGCATGCAAAACAGGTATATCTTAATATATTTAATATGAAGATTCCAAAATTACGAGTTCCTAAAAATGTGAATGCTTAGCATAGTCTGGGACCAGAAATACTCCCTAGTTATGTGAGAACTTTCATGGTAGCTTCTCCAGCCTAAGCAATTAGTGGGGAAAGGCCATTTCTCCTTGACATATTACCTATCCCCTACATAAAGTTACCTTTGATGAAGATAATATTTTGTTGACTGGGCTTACTTTTAATTGTTATTATCTTTTTCCTTTTTTCTTAGTTTTTTTATTTATTAGATTTTTTAAAAAAAAATAACAATCCAAGATCCCACTCCCTCTCTCCTCCCATTCCATTCACACCCCCTCCCACTCCACCCCCATACAATCTTCAGAGAGGGTAAGGCATACTGCTTTGTGGAAGGTCCAAAACCCTCCCTACTATATCTAGGCTGAGCAAAGTATGCATCCAAAGAGAATAGGTTCCCAAAAAGCCAGTACATGCAGTAAGGGATAAATCCTGGTGCCATTGCCAGGGGCCCCTCAGTCTGACCCAGTCATGCAACTGTCAGTCACATTCAGAGGGACCAGTTTGGTCCTATGCTTGTTCCTTCCCTGTCTGGCTGGAGTTGGTGAACTCCCATTAGCTCAGGCAGATTGCTTTAGTGGGTGAACCCATCATGGTCTTGACCTATTTGCTCTTATTCTCATTCTTCCAACTCTTCAACCACACTTTGGATACTCAGTCCAGTGCTCTGATGTGGGTTTCTGCCTCTATTTCCATCAGTTGCTGGATGAATGTTCTATGGTTATATTTAAGATATTCATCAGTCTGACTACAGGGCAAGTCAAGATTAGGCCCCCTCTCCTCTATTGCTTAAGGTCTTATCTAGGGTCATTCTTGTGCATTCCTGGGAATTTCTCTAGAGCCAGGTTTCTGCTAACCCTATAATGACTCCCTCAATCAAGATAATTCTTTTCTTGCTCTCATCTCTGTCCTTCCTCCATCTCAACTATCCCATTCCCTCAAGTTCTCCTCAACCCTCCCCTTCTCCCCTCCTCTTCCCCTTCTACCTTCCTTCCACCCCAATGCTCCAAATTTTGTCAGGCAATCTTGTCTGTTTCCAATTTCCAGGTGGAATTATATATGTTTTTCTTTGGGTTTACCTTTTTACTTACCTTCTCTAGGATCATGAGCCATAGGCTCAATGTCCTTTGTTTATAGCTAGTATCCACTTATGAGCGAGTACATGCCATATTCATCTTTTTGTGTCTGGGTTACCTCACTCCGGATAGTGTTTTCTAATTCCACTCATTTGCATGCAAAATTCAAGATGTCATTGTTTGTTTTTGTTTTGTTTTGTTTTGCTTGTTTGTTTTTTTAACCTCGGAGTAGTACTCTAATGTGTAAATGTGCCTTTTTTTCTTTATCCATTCTTAGGTTGAGGAGCATCTAGGTTGTTTGCAGGTTCTGGCTGTTACAAATAATGTTGCTATGAACATAGTTAAACAAATGCTTTTGTAGTATGATTGAGCATCTTTTGGGTATATGCCCAAGAGTGGTATTGCTGGATCCTGAGGTAGGTTGATTCCCGATTTTCTGAGAAACTGCCATACTGACTTCCAAAGTGGTTGTACAAGTTTACATTCCCACCAGCGATGGATGAGTGTTCCCCCTTACTCCATATCTTTTCCAGCATAAGATATCATTGGTGTTTTTGATCTTTGCCATTCTTACAGGTGTAAGATGGTATTTCAGAGTTGTTTTGATTTGCATTTCCCTGATGACTAAGGATGTTGAACATTTCCTTAAGAATCTTTTGGCCATTTGAGATTCTTCTGGTGAGAATTCTGTTTAATTCTGAACCCCCTTTTAAAATTGGGTTATTTAGAATTTTAATGTCTAATTTCTTGAGTTCTTTATATATTTTTGGAGATCAGTCCTTTGTCTGATGTGGGATTGGTGAAGATCTTTTCCCATTCAGTAGGCTGAGTTTTTGTCTTATTGACTGTGTCCTTTGCTTTGCAGAAGCTTCTCAGTTTCAGGATGTCACATTTACTTATTGTTGCTCTCAGTTTCTGTGCTACTTGTGTTATATTTAGGAAGTGGTCTCCTATGTCCATGCATTGAAGACTAAGTTCCCACTCTCTCTTCTATCAGGTTTAGTTTGGTCATTTTATATTGATGTCTGTAATCCATTTTGACTTGAGTTTTGTGCATGGTGATAGATATGGATCTATTTTCATTCCTCTACATGTTGACATCCAGTTATGACAGTACCATTTGCTGAAGATACTTTTTTCCATTGTATAGCTTTAGCTTCTTTGTCAAAAATCAGGTGTTCATAGGTATATGGATTAACATAGGTCTTCAATTTGATTACATTGGTCAAACTCTCTGTTTTTATGCCAATGTCAAGCTGTTTTCATTACTGTAGCTCTGTAATAGAGCTTGATGTCAAGGATGCTGAGGTCTCTGGAAGTTCCTTTATTTTAACAGAACTGTTTTGGCTCTCCTGTTTTTTTTTTTTTGTTTTTCCATATGAAGTTGACTGTTGTTTTTTCAAGTTTTGTGAAGAATTGTGTTGGGATTTTGATAGGGATTGCATTGAATCTATAGATTGATTTTGGTAGGATTGCCATTCTTATTGTGTTGATCCTACCTATCCAAGAGCATGGGAGATCTTTCCATTTTCTAGTATCTTCTTCAATTTCTTTCTTAAAAGACTTAAAGTTCTTGTCAAATAGGTCTTTCACTTCTTTATTTAGTGTTACCCCAAGATATTTTATGCTATTAGTGGCTATTGTGAAAGGTGATGTTTTTCTGATTTCCCTCTCTGCTTCATCTTTTGTATATAAGAAGGCTACTGATTCTTTTGAGTTGATCTTGTATCCTGCCACATCACTGAGGGTATTTATCAGCCGTAGGAGTTCTCTGGTAGAGTTTTTGGGGTCATTTATATATTCTATCATATCATCTGCAAATAATGAAAGTTTGACTTCTTCCTTTCCAATTTGAATCCCCTTGATCTCCTTTTGTTGTCTTATTGCTATTGTCAAAATTTCAAGAACTATGTTGAAGAGATATGGACAGAGTGGACATCCCTGTCCACTTTTCTTTATGACCTCTATTTCAGTCTTCAAGTCTTGAACTGTTTGCTTCACCTGTTTGATTGTTTTATCTTGGATTTGTGTTTGTTTTCTTTGAGGGATTTATTAATTTATTAATTTCTTCCATTTTTATTTGTCTTTTCCTCCATTTCTTTAAGGGAGCTTTTTTATTTCCTTTTGAAGGTCTCCATCATTTCATAAAGTTACATTTAAAGTTGTTTTTTTCTACTTCTTCTGGTTCAGGATGATCAAGCCTTCCTGTTGTGTGACCGCTGGATTCTGGTGTTACCATGTTGCATTTTAGGCTGTTGAAGAAATTCTTGCATTGGTGCCTACCCATCTCTTCCTTCAGATGAGGCCAGCAGTGTCTTTATGTCTTGGTCCAATCCTTGAAGTGGCTGTCTGAGTGGAAGTCTGCTTTGTACTGTCAATGTCTGTCTCAGTGAGCCTCTGAGGTCTCTATAAGCCTGCTCTCTTGGTCTCCTCTCCTGGTTTGCTCTCTTGGTGCTGTCTCTTAATCCCCTCAGTGTTGTAGCAAGCTCTTGGTCCCCTCAGTATTATAGCAAGCTCTCAGCTCTTAGGCAGGGTGTGGCTAGTAGTGTGGAGGGTGCAGTGAATGGGTTTGGGTTTGGGGGAGCCTATCCGCATGAAATTCTCTGTTGGCTGGCTAGAAAAACCAAGGGAGGTGGGGGAGGGGTCCAGGGTTTTGCCCCACTGTGGAGGTCCTAGAGAGTGCCCTATCCTACCACGTGGCTGTTCATGCACTCTTAAGTCCCCTCAGTATTGAAACAAGTTGGGCAACATAATAGACTTGGCTCTGAGGGTGTGGGTGAGCCAGCCCTAATGCCATGAGAGTAGGAGAAAATCTTAATCGTCATTTTTTGATGACCCTGACCACATATTAAACACAAGTAGAAAAATGTGAGCTTTGTTTATAATCCACAATATTTTGCTTTTTCCAAGGAGTTCTTCGCTGAGATATCTAATAGATTAATGGTTTTCTCAAAAATATTTAGAAGCCTAAATAACTAAGTCTAGGCCCTGCTTGAGCAAACTCTGAGCTTGGCTGCAGTTGACAGTGGGAGCCAGGCACTGACTGCTCCCAGCATAAGTAGCTCATTTGCAAACTGAGGACTGTCACGTGACCTTTACACAGTCGCTTTCCCTTCCAAATGCATGATGCCATTTGAAAAATGTCAAAATCTGTTTGATACTATCTTTGCCATGTGATTTTCCTGTGTGTCTTGAAATTTTTGTCAAAAGCAATAATCCCAATGAGAAGCAGAAAACAAGAGGACAAGGAAGAGCACTGTTCATTAGGTTTGCTCATCATGTGTGTTCTAAGACAGAAGCAACTGCTATTGTTTTGCTCCATTGCCTGCCTGCCATCAGAGCTGCCTCTTAAACACCGACCCAGCCTAGATCTGCACTGTGCTTTGCTGGATGCTGGCACTGTGTTTCCTGTAGTGAGCCGGACAGGATCGCCATTACAAGATGGCGCCACATCCTGTCTTGTTGGTTATAAACAACCCCATATTTGGTTATGCCTTTGAGAGCTGCATGTGTCCCCCCCCCCCCCGCTTTGCGTCAGCTGATGATGGCAGCCAATCACAGGGCGACCCATGTGCCAATTCCCTATATAAGCAGCCGCCATAGTGCCCCTGGCTCTCTCGCCTCTCTCTCTCTCTCTCTCTCTCTCTCTCTCTCTCTCTCTCTCTCTCTCTTCCTGCTTTCTCGTTTCCTGCCTCCCTTTGCTTCATGCTCTCCCTCTCGCTTCTCCCCCTTCGCTTCATGTGCTCTCCTTTAACCAAGTGCACTCCAGTAAAGCGTGATCTGAGAAGAATCCTTGTGTGGTGGTGTTTCTTCCTCGCTGGTCAAGAAGCCCGCTGCAGTTTCCTATATGCTGTGCACTAGTCCTTTCTGGATCGCCAAAGGAAATCAGTGTGCCTTATCCAAGTCCTTATCATGGTAAAACTAAGCAAACACAAACAAAAACTGCTTTCTATGAAGTTGTCCTGTGTACAGTAATATGCTTCATTCAAGACGACTTCAGTCTTAGCCCCACTTTGACCTGTGAGGCAGCAACTGCAGTCTTCATGTTGATCTCCCTTCAGCTGTCCAGTCTTTGTGATCTCCGGGGAATGCAAAGAGTGGAAGACAAGAAGAGTTTATTGCAGAAAAGGCTGGGATACTCTTGAGGAGACAGTGACTGGAGTCCCTCTCTGGAACTCTTCCATAAGTTTCTTTTGGTCATGGTGTTTGGTCATAGAAACAAAAAGTAACACACTGACTGCCATGGTACAAAAACACATGCAATGCTTACCTGTCTAACCTAAGACGACATGACATATTGTTAAAAAAAAAGGAGTCCTACTTAGTCTGACCCTTATTTCTTCCTTCTAGGATATTATGGATGAGTGGATGGACGGATGGATGGATGGATGGATGGATGGATGGATGGATGGATGGATGGATGGATATGTCCTTTATAAAAGAGTGTGTCTCCTTTGTGTAAAGAAATTATATTCCCAATGCCATTCAAAAATCAACTCCCCCATCTCCTCTGTCTCTCTCTGTCTCTCTGTCTCTCTGTCTCTCTCTCTCTCTCTCTCTCTCTCTCTCTCTCTCCCTCTCTTCAGGAACATAGCCATTATGTAAGTGAGGCTTTAGGCTTCAAAGTCCAGCCATCTGTTCAGACTTCGGTATCCTTTATAAAACGGCCTTCAGTAGATAATGACATGACAGATGTACACTAGCCTGAAACCCTTCCCCAGCTCTGACAATTACATTTTGTTCCTGCCCTCTGAAAGCCAGGGTAATGTTTCAAAATGGAAATAGATAAAAATAGCAAGAAATCAATGTACAGTTTTGGTAATATCCTTAAGCAACGACCTAGAAATAGCAACTGTGGAGTCCAGGCTTGTTTAAATCTGGCGGGATCACCAGTGATATCAAAACCAGCCCCCTTAATCCACAGATAAGGAAACTGAGAATCAGAGGGGTGAAGCATTTTACTAAAGGACACCCAGCTAGCAAAGGCTAGGTCTAAGATTCAAATCTAGTCCACTGCTGTTTGAAAAAACAGGAAAATGCAACTTTTCAGTTTCAGGCTCACCTAGAATTTTGTCCCCTTTAACTCCATTCTAAAACAGTGATCAGTAAGTTTTTCCCCTAAATAAATAACCATTTTATTATTCATAATTCTGAACTGGTGTGAGATTATTTGGTATGATGGAAGTCACAAAATAATCAAGCAGGAACAGAGTCTAGCAGCCGGAAGCAGAGCCAGAAGCAGGAGAGAGCAGGCGTACATTTACCGCTGCTTTTATCATATAAGAGACCACACCCAAGTGGGCTGGTATCTTAAAGGCTATTGGCTGAAGGAGTGGAATGTGCTCCCACAGCACTCCGTGAAGTATTTGGCCAAGGACGTCTTCATTTTGCCAGCTACATGCATTTAATTAAAACATTCCAAACCAAGGCAGATTGTGTCTCCTAGTTGTATGTCATCAGCAATGCTGTGTCTGATTATTTAAGTAAGGTCTGTCCCTAGAATCATTCTTGTCAGAAGGCCTTTCCTGACTTGTTTGTCCAGATTTTAATCTTTTTTTTAATTAATTTATTTATTTAAGGATTTCTGCCTCCTCCTTTTGTACCCAATCGTTACATCATGCCACAAGCAGGTTTACTGACTACTCAGACAAAGCCTGGGCAAACCAAGAGCTAAACATTCATTGTGAAATTTCTTGTGGTTAGCTGAAAATTAGATCAAATAAAAATCTTAAAATGGAAAACACTAATGCTTTACATTATCTGTTTTTATAAAAAGTCATATTCCAAAAATGTAAATGAAATCATACCTTGATATAAAATTAGAAAGAATAATCTCAAATTTGTTTACTTTATGGTCATGTATTTTAGCCAATTATATTATGTTCATTTTGATTTCAAAAAATGCAAATGAGATAAACTTTATTTGGATTTAGCTTCACCTTCAAGAAGCATAAAAATTTAGACAATCTAATTTTCTGAATACTCCCAGTTTCTTATTTGTGTATTAAGGGAGGTAAAAAACTAGAATTGACTATTTCTTAGTTCCTGTCCATCCTGTCCAGTCCTGGTGGCTGTGGTCTTTTGTGCTCCATACGGTGCAGGGGGATAGTAGAGAAAAAACTCAAATGTGTTCAAACTGTGAAGTGTAAAATATAGATTTGTTCCAAGATTCTGAATATGCTACTTCTGTTCCTTTGGTAAAGTGGGATTTTTTTTTTGGTTTAGAAAAATCCTGACATCTACACAGCATTTATCTAAGAAGAAAATGATAGTTAGCTTGTCTGCCCGAATACTGTTACAAGCCACTGGGGAGAAACTAATGAACAGCTCGCTGCTGTCGGGAAACAGGCTAGAAATCCTCCACACTCAGCTAGCCCATTTTGCTTTATTTTTGTTCTTACATTTACTTCATTTTTTTTGAGAATTTCATACATGAATACTCTGTTTCATACATCATTTTCAACTCATCCTCTCTCTCTCAACTCTAACTTCTACCATGTGTCTCATTCCCTCTTAAATTCATGGCTTCTTCTTCTTTCATTTTTTTATTACATATATAAATATAAATGCTGAGTCCATTTAGTGTTGCTGTTATGGGTATGTGTTTAGGGTTGATAATCTAGGATTGGATAACCCATCGCAGGATGCATCCCTAGGAAAGACTGATTCTCCCCTCTCCTAGCAACCAGTGATTAACTGTCCATAGCTCTCCATATAAGAAAAGGTCCTTGTGAGGTGTCTCCCAACCACAGCACAATGTCAGCTGGTGCTGTCATTGCTCACTGTGTTTCTACATTGGCCCCTCCAGTGCTCTACAAACATCTGAAGTGCCAGTTCATGTGTAGAATGCCAAGTTACTTGTACTCGTCGAGAAAAGTTACCAGGAATATAGGACACCTTAGTGTTGTTGGCCATGACATCCTCACCTTACACCAATCTGTTCTGTAACTAACCCAGTCCACGTGTGATAGAATCCTTTCCCATAAGAACCCAGTTCTGGAAGTACAGTTCTACTCATCAATCACCTGACTGCATCTTAAAGACCCAACTACTGCTCAGCACCTTTTTGTTGGGAAGGGAATTTCAGCATGAATATCAGAATGGGCAACTGATATTCCTGTGGTGATATCTTCATACAAATAATGCTTGCCTGAAAATCAGAGGGCAGAGCTAGCCATTAGCTAACCATAGAGGTCTGGATGTCTATACAGACAGACAGGAAGTGATATGGATGGGAAGAAGGAGGAAATGATAAAGTGGGAAAAAACAATAACTCAGTCTCTTTTTGGCTGGGAAGCTCCTTCGTCTCACTGATCTCACTGCATTTTCTCCAATATCTGACTCTGGGCTTTAATTGTTAAGACACAAATTGTTAGAATTTGTGCTACATATTCCTAAGCATAGGGCTGCTTTTTAAAGATTTATAAATAAACCCCCCTTCTTCATAGGAAATGCATAAAATATTATGACATTTTTATTTTTGTCTACCAGTCCATTCTGGATTCAATTACATTGACTTCTTCTGATCCAAAATGTACTGGTCTCCTTTGGCTACCTCAAGACTCAATACAAGGTGGGCCAGGTCTGACCAATGAGTATCTTACAGTTTTTAACTTGTTTAAACAGGAATGCTATTCATTGGATGGGGGTGTCTTAGTACCTCCTCATATTGTACAAACTTCCAAACGTAAAAATGTCAGTTCTTCACATATGTAACATTCAGTAGTGAAAGAGGCACAAATGACAAACTCTCACACAAAGAGAAAAAACACAAGAGCAGGCGACAACTGCTCTGTCACAGCAATTCTGAAATCCAGCTGTGTTGTACCCCAGAAGCCCCTCCAAGGAGAACAGTAAATAATTAGAATACAGTTGTGCTTTCAGGAGTAGGTTCTTTGTCCGTTGTTCTTTGTTTCTTGGATCCCCCATACTCATCCAGCTACCAATGAGACTCTGCTCATGTTTCCACAAGAAATGAGAACACTTGAAACTGGGCTGAGTTCTCAGAACTCTTCCCTCCTCTTTTTCAAAATGTGAGCTCTCTCTGTCCACTTTATGCCCAACAACTAATTTGCTGCTATAACATTTTTTAAAAAATTCATGGATTTTCTTTTGAGTTCATCTTCTGTGTCTTTATAATTCGTTTCCTGGCAAGCTTGTCTCTGTTTTGGGTGTGCAGGCTAGCACTATGTCAACTAGACCTAAGTCAGAGTCATTTCAGAAGAGAGAACTTCAATAGAGAAAATGCCCTCATCATACTGGCCAGTGGGCAAGACTATGGTAGTTTGGTTTTTTTTTTTTGATTGATGATTGATGTGGGATAGACCAACTCTGTGTGGTTGGGTGGTACCATCCCTGGGCAGGCGGTCCTGGGTGCTATAAGAAATATATATGTATTTATACTTATAGATATATAGAGCTGGTTTTAGAGTTGGACAATAGCTTTGTACTTTAAATCCAAGCATGTTGTTAAAAGGAAAAATCCAGAGTTTCTATTTCAAGGCAAGAGCTGTTTGATGTGGGAAAGAAAAAAAATTTTAAAAATGTACTTTTCTTCATAAAAAAAAAAAAGAAAGCAGACTGAGCAAGCCATGAGAAGCAGGACTGTAAGCCGCGTTCCTTCATGGCTTTTGCTTCAGTTTCTGCCTCAAGGTTTCTGCCTTGAGTTCCTGCCCTGACTCCCTCCAGTGATAAACTATTAACTGGAAGTAAAAAATAAAATAAACCGTTCTCCCTAAGTTGTCTTTGGTCATGGTATTTTATCCAACAATAAAAATTCTAGTTCATAGTACATAGCCACTGTTCATCATTCTTTAAAATACTTAAACATTATTTATTTACTTATTATTTTAAATTCTGTTATACTTTATAACTTTACAAAAATCTCAAGGTCTTAACAAAAATCTCAAACTTTTCAAGGTCTTCCAAAGACCTATAAATACTACTTCAAACTGAGAAGTTATCATTGATCCTTTATCTCCCTTCTCAGATACTTTGAACACTTTGCCTATCAATCTCGTTGGTTTACTGGAAACACCCTATCTTCCAAGGGACTGCAGCCATTTTGCTAGCACATGCTACATGAGACTGATTCTAGTTTTCTACTTGCCAGAGCACTTTCCACTAATTTTTACTCCAATGTCTGGGCAACTTTATCCAGCACTTCCCTTTCTGATTTTCAAGCTTGTACCAAGCACCTTGTCTCCAAATCAGTGCCACTCTTTAGGTTTTGGTCATGGAAATATTTCATGTTTGTAATCTCTTTTATTAGGTCTTTTCTTCTCTTGTTTAACACACCACCTCCAAACTTGATGACATAACAGTGACCATTTCTTCTAGATTACAGCGTGAGAGTGCTGGGGTAGCTGGAAGCACCATCTAAACCAGCTTCTATCTTGAGCTAGCCCAGGTATCTTCGAACTAGCCTGGGTATCTTCCCTTGGGGAAATATTGCTTGTTTGCTTTTGAGTTATTGTTTTTTCTTACACTTGTGTTTTGTCTGCAGGTATGTATGCATACTTCATTCATGCCTGTGGAGACCAAAAAGGTATGTCAGATCTGAAACCATAGTTACAGTTGAATGTAAGCCACCGTGTGAGTACTGGTCACCAAACATGGGTCTTCTGCATGAGCAATGAGTAATTTCTCCAGCCCCTTCCCAGAGTGTGTGACATCCTGATTCCCAGTAGTAATTTCTGTGACATAAAATATCTGGTCTTGAAAGGAAGCTCTTTAAGGAACAGAACTCTTGAAAGGGAAGTAAAGTATTCCTTCCTGCTTCGAAGAAGCTCCTTAATGTGCAGGGTGTTCTGAAGGGAGATGAGAGGCTCTGTCCTAAGGAACACTACCTAAACTCAGCAAATAAACAGCTCGGAAACTTGAAAAAGATTCTGAAGCCTAGCAGACTTCCTATGCTTGTCCTATTCATAAGTGTCTCCAACAGTAAGAAATGTTGAAAAACGCTCTCCAAAGAGCTGAGCTACCTAGAAGATTCTTAGACAAGCTGCTTTAAAGCAGCACAGGCAAGCTGAGTCACCTGGAGGTGACAGAGACCAGGCAAGCTGCCTGCAAAAGGCTCAGACCAACTGAACTGCCTGAAAGAGACACTGTCCAACCTGTAGAGCTCCCTGAAAGTAGTGTAGTGCACTCCAGGTTTTCAGCTCTCAGCACCCATGCTACCATCGGCTTTTGATGATGCAACTGTCTTCAATTTCATTTCAGCTGTTATATGTAATCCCTCATACATACTCCTGCAAGCAACCCCAATAAAACTCATTGAGTGAGATGGACTTTGAGAGTATCTGTACTTTGATCTGCTATTGGTTCCTTATCTGTGGGAAGTCATTTGCTCATATCTCTCCAGGAACAGTGTCACAGAGCTGATGTACTGTCCCAGTGGGCACATACTTTCCAAGTCCATTGATACATGCAAACACATAGCTAACTCAGCACAGATTCAGGGGCTGTTAACTGACTAGACTGGATCCTTGGTGGAAGAACTGAATAACTCTGTTTACATTTGGTCTTAATCCCTCATTCCCTCAGTTTTCCATACTTCTCACAAATCTGCTAAATTACTTGGATCCTGGGTCTTCCCCTCCATCCAACTGTAATCTTGGATAAGCAATTGCATGGCCCACAGCTATAATTTCCATCTACAAAAACAAGAAGCTTTGGCTCAATGAGAAATGAAAGGTTTACACATTTAAGTGATATTTTAAACAAGTCAAAACAATGAATACTAGGTTCAAATTAAAAGGAAAAAGTTCATCTACCCTCATTTCACACCTAAGCAAGGTTATTCTCCTTGGTATTCTTTTTTATTTATTTTACTGAGCTATACATTTTTCTCTGCTCCCCTCCCTTCCTCTTCCCTCCCTTCACCTTCAACCCTTTCCCATGGGCCCCATGTTCCCAGTTTACTCATGAGATCTTGTCTTTTTCTACTTCCTATGTAGATTAGATCTATGTATGTCTCTCTTAGGATCCTCATTGTTGTCTAGGTTCTCTGGGATTGTGAATTGAAGGCTTCTTTGCTTTGCTTTATGTCTAAAAACCACTTATGAGTGAGTACATATGATAATTGTCTTTCTGGGTCTGGGTTACCTCACTCAATATGATGTTTTTTAGATCCATCCATTTGCGGGCAAATTTCTTTTCTGCTGTATAGTACTCCATTATGTAAATGTACCACATTTTTATTACCCATTCTTCAGTCAAGGGGCATTTAGGTTGTTTCCAGTTTCCAGATATAACAAACAATGCTGCTATGAACATAGTTGGGCATATATCCTTGTAGTACAATTGAACATCCATTGGGTATATACCCAAAAGTAGTATTGCTGGGTCTTGAGGAAGGTTGTTTCCTAATTTTCTGAGAAATCTCCACACTAATATCTAAAGGGACTGTACCAGCTTGCATTCCCACTAGCAATGCAAGAGTGTTCCCTTTACTCCACAACCTCTCCAGCATAAGTTGTCATCAGTGTTTTTGATCTTGGCCATACTTACAGGTGTAAGATGGAATCTCAGAGTTGTTTTGATTTGCATTTCTCTGATGACTAAGGATATTGAGCATTTCTTTAAGTGTCTTTCATCCATTATAGATTTCTCTGTTGAGAGTTCTCTGTTTAGGTCTGTACTCCATTTTTCATTGGATTATTTGTTCTTTTGATGACCAATTTCTTGAGTTCTTTGTGTATGTTGGAGATCAGACCTCTGTCTGATATGAAGTTTGTAAAGATCTTTTCCCATTCTGTAGGCTGCCATTTTGCCTTGTTGACTGTGTCCTTTGCTTTGCAGAAGATTTTCGGTTTCAGGAGGTTCCATTTATTAATTGTTTCTCTCAGAGTCCGTACTACTGAGATTATATTTAAGAAGTGGTCTCCTATGCCAATGGGTTGAAGTGTACGTCCCATTTTTCTTTTCTATGAGGTTTAGTGTGGCTGGATTTATGTTGAGGTCTTTGATCCATTTGGACTTGAGTTTTATGCATGGTGATAGATGTGGATCTATTTTTATTCTTCTACATGTTGCTATTCAGTTATGCCAGCACCATTTGTTAAATATGCTTTCTTTTTTCCATTTTATAGTTTTTTCTTCTTTGTCAAAAATCAGATGCTCATAGGTGTGTGGATTAATATCTTGGTCTTGAATTTGGTTCTATTGATCCTCCTGTCTGTTTTTATGCCAATACCAGGCTGTTTTCAGTATTGTAGCTTTGTAGAGTTTTAAGTCAGGGATTGTGTTCTTTTATTGTACAGGATTGCATTGGCTAACCTAAGGTTTTTGCTCCATATGAATTTGATTACCATTCTTTTAAGGTCTGTGAAGAATTTTGCTGGGATTTTGATGGGCATTGCATTAAATCTGTAGATTGCTTTTGGTAAGATTGCCATTTTTACTATGTTAATTCTACCTACTCAAGAGCATGGGAGATCTTTCCGCTTTTTGGTGTCTTCTTCAATTTCTTTCCTCAAAGATTTAAAGTTCTTGTCATATAAGTCTTCTACTTGTTTAGTTAGAGTATTCTGAGATATTTTATGCTATTTGTGGCTATTGTGAAGGGTGATGTTTCTCTGATTTCTTTACCAGCCCATTTATGCTCTTTGTAAAAGAGGGCTACTAATTTTTTGAGTTAATCTTGTATATTGCTACATTACTGAAAGTGTTTATGAGTTGTAGAAGTTCCTTGGTAGAATTTTTAGGGTCATTTATTTAAACTATCATATAATCAGCAAATAGTAAGAGTTTTTCTTCTTTTGTTTTTCTGATTTGTATCCCCTTGATCTCCTTTTATTGTCTTATTGCTCTAGCTAGGACCTCAAAAAATATTGAATAGATATATAGAGAGTGGGCAACTTGTCTTGTTCCTGATTTCAGTAGAATCACTGTAAGTTTCTTTCCATTTAGTTTGATGTTGGCTGTTGGCTTTTTGTATGTTGTCTTTATTATGTTTAGGTATGTTCCTTGTATCCCTGCTCTCTCTAAGACCTTTACTTTGAAGGGATGTTGCATTTTGTTGAAAGCTTTTTCAGCATCTAATGAGATGATCATGTAGTTTATATTTTTTTAGTTTGTCTATATTGTGGATTACATTGACAGATTTTCATATGTTCAACCATTCCTGCATCTCTGGGATGAAGCTAACTTGATCATGGTGATAATGTTTCTGATTTGTTTTTGGATTTGATTTGCCAGTATTTGATTGAGTATTTTTTCATCAATGTTCATGAATGAGATTAGTCTGTCATTCTCTTTCTTAGTAATGTCTTTATGGGGTTTGGGTATCAGGCTAATTGTAGCCTTATAAAAAGTATTTGGCAATGTTTCTTCTGTTTCCATTGTGTGGAAAAATTTCAGGAGTATTGGTATTAGTTTTTCTTTGAAAATCTTGTAAAATTCTGAGCTAAAACCATCTGGTCTTGGACTTTTTTGATTGGAAGATTTTGATGACTGTTTCTATTCTTTTAGCAGTTATAGGTCTACTTAATTTGCTTATCTGGTCTTGATTTAACTTTGGGAAGTGATATTTATCCAGAAAGATGTCCATTTTCTTTAAGTTTTTCAATTTTGTAGAGTACAGGTTTTCGAAATATCACCTAATGATTCTCTGGATTTCCTCCATTTCTATTGTTATATTACCCTTTTCATTTCTAATTTTTTTAATTTGGATATTCTCTCTCTGCCTTATGGTTAGTTTAGATAAAGGTTTGTCTATTTTCTTGATTTTTCTCAAAGAACCAACTCTTTGTCTCATTGATTCTTTGTATTGTTTTCTTCGTTTCTATTTTGTTGATTTCAGCTCTTAATTTGATTATTTCCTGCCACCTAGTTCTCCTGAGTGAGTTTGCTTCTTTTTGTTCTAAAGTTTTCAAATGTCCTGATGATTAATTAGTGTGGGAATTCTTCAGCTCCTTTATGTAGGCATTTAGTTACTACATAAAGTAAGAGGAAATATTTCCTCTTAACACTGCTTTCATTGTGTTCCATACATTTGGATATGTTGCGTGGTCATTTTCATTGAATTTTAGGAAGTCTTTAGTTTCTCCTTTTATTTCTTCCTTGACCCATTGATGCTTCAAGTGAGCATTGTTTAATTTCCATTTGTTTGTGGGCTTTCTAGAATTAGTGTTGCTATTGAATTCTAATTTTAATCCATGGTGTTCTGATAAGATACATGGGATTATTCTAATATTTTTGTATCTGTGGTGGTTTGTTTTGTTACCTAGTATGTGGTCAATTTTTGAGAAGGTTCCATGAGGAGCTGAGAAGAAGGTATATTCTTTTATGTTTGCATGGAATGTTCAGATGTTTGTTCAGTCCATTTAAGACATAACATGTGTCAGTTCCCTTATTTCTCTGTGGATTTTTGTCTGACTGACCTGTCCAGTGATGAGAGTGAAGTGTTGAAGTCACCAACTATTAGTGTGTGGGGATTAATATGTGATTTAAGCTTTAGAAGTGTTTCTTTTACATATGAAAGTGCCCTTATATTTGGGGCATAGATGTTAGGTATTGAGAGTTCCTCTTGATGGATTTTTTGTGACTAATATGAAATGTCCTTCTTTGTCTCTTTTGATTGATTTTAGTTTGAAGTCTATTTTGTTAGCTACCCCAGCTTGTTTCTTAGGTCCATTTGATTGGAAAAAAATTTCCCAATCCTTTACTCTGAGGTGATGTCTGTCTTTGAGGTTGAGGTGTGTTTCTTGTATGCAGCTGAAGGATGGATTCTGTTTTTGTATCCATCTGTTAGCCTGTTTCTTTTTATAGGTGAGTTGAGTCCATTTATATTAAAAGATATTAATGACTAGTGATTGCTATCTCCTGTTAATTTAGTTTCCATTGTGGTGATGTTATTTTGTGTGTTTTTCCCATCTTTGGGATTTGCTGCTATGAGATCATCAATTGTCTGTGTTTTTGTTGGTGTAGCCAACTTCCTTGGGTTGGAGTTTTCCTTCTAGTATTTGTGTAGAACTGGGTTTGTGGCTAGGTATTGGTTAAATCTGGTTTTGTAGTGGAATATCTTGTTTTGTCCTTCAATGGTGATTGAAAGTTTTGCTGGGTATAGTAGTCTGGGCTGGCATCCGTGGTCTCTTAAGGTGTGTATAATGCTTGACCTTCTGCTTTCATTGTTTCCATTGAGAACTCAGGAGTAATTCTGATAGGTCTACCTTTATATGTTACTTGGCCTTTTTTCTTTGCAGCTCTTAATATTCTATTTTTATTCTGTATGTTTAGTGTTTTCATTATTGTAATGAGAGGCTGCTTGTTTGTTTCCCAGCTGCTTGGCAACTTAGACTCGAAATATTCACATAGAAAGTATATTATTTAAATCACTGCTTGGCCCATTAGTTCTATCTTCTTTTTGGCTAACGCTTACATCTTAATCTTAACCCATCTCCATTAATCTGTGCATCACCATGAGGTCGTGGCCTATCAGCAAAATTTTTGCATGTCTGTCTCTGGCAGCAGCTCTATGACTTCTCAGTAACTCCTCTTTCTTTCTCCCACCATTCAGTTTAGTTTTCCCTGTCTATCTCTAGTCGCTGCACAGGCCCAAGACAGTTTCTTCATTAACCAATTCATTAGTAAAATGCTAACAGCTGGTACATTAGCAAGCACATAATGCATTTTAGGAGTGGAGGTAATATCCAAAGGTTGATGACCTGGGTGTGAGTCCTGCATCTGCACTTCCCTAACTGGGCAATCCCCAAATAAGCACTGAAAAGGTATTCTGTGGCTCCTAAGAAAATTAAGACTCAAAAACTCTAATGAAATTCATAAGTTCGGTTATTCACTTTTAGGTAAGGCATTGACTGTGTAATCTGAAATTCAGGCAGAATTGATCCCAAATTCACACCATAAGCACTCCCCTACACCCAGTTAAACCTGCCTTCCTAAAACCTGTAAAAGCTGTTGGCTAAGTGGCAATAATATTGTCATTGCCAACAATGTCCTTCATTCTTTACAGATTAGCAAAGATGGTTTTCTGAAGACATTTCTGAACTCTAGAGAAACCATTAGAAATTTGCATCACTGATTTTTTTTTCATATCAAAATACTTTAGCTACAGCACTAGGAAAATTATGTTTATCAACAGAAACTAAGCCTCATACTTGAATATGGGCAGTAAGATGGTGGGGGAAAATGCACTGGCTCTTGAAGCTCTCATCTTCTGGAGACAAAGAGAGCTGTTCAACTCCAAAACACATTGTCAAGATGCTCCATGAAATGAGAATTTCCTGTGTCAAATGATAATGGGAACATCCTGTCGTGTCATGCTTACCCGGGTCTGTCTGACTCCAGTCTCTGATCATGTCTGCCACATGATTGCTGCTCCTCAGGATCATTTCAATGCGATTCTCAGAATTTCTCCTAGAGGTCAAGATAGGACTGGCGAGGGACACTAAAATGTGCATGGCTTTTAGGACAGCTGTAGCTTTTCAGGATTGGAGAAAATTACTCAGTAAAGCCAAGCAAACTCTTACTATTCAGTCTTAGCACTGTTCCCTTTTGGCTTGGTTGCCATGACAACGTGTATTTATTGCTTGATTCCTGGTGTATTTGCTGGGGCAAGCTTCAGCAAGCGGTTGCTTTCCCTCAGCCTCGGGTGGGTATGAGAGAGAAGCCAATCAGAAAGCAACAAGTATACAAGGAACCTTGTTTATTATTTTTGTGACTATTCTCTTAAAATGCCTGCCTTCATGATAATCATAATCAAAAAGTAAAATTAATGTCAATAATATGATTAGGATGAGGAAGAATGAGGCAGAGGGGAATATACACAATTAACCACCAGCTAAGTAAGCCATTTGTACTTCTTGTCTTGATGCTTGAGGCATTTCTTCATGCCCTCCCCTCTCTGCATCCTCCGATGACCACCACTGTAGCATGATTAATAAAGACCCAGAGACAGATATTGTGGTTCAACCTAGCAGCCAGCCACTGACTCTTACCTCAACTTCAGTCTGAAAATGGCGATCCTGCCTCCAGGAATCTCAGAATGAGACTGAGACTAAGAGCTGTCTCCTCCCATTTTATAACCCTCTCTAGTTCTGGGATTAAAGGTGTGCACCATTGGGCTTTAAGGTGTGCACCACTGGGGTAAAGGACATGCACAACTACCACTTGGTTTCTATGGCAAGCTAGTGTGGCTACTGGGATTAAACGTGTGTGGCATTGCTACCTGGTCTTTGAGGATAGGCAGAGTGGCTGCTTTACTTTTCTGATCCTCAGGCAAGCTTTATTTATTAAAATACAAATGTAATTCTATTACACACCCCTCTCTGCATCTTCCCCATACCCACTCCTGCCTGCATCTTCTCCATGCCCAGCCCTCTCTGCGTCTTCCCCATACCCAGCCCTCTCTGCATCTTCCACATACCCACCCCTGCCTGCATCTTCCCCATGCCCACACTTCCCTGCATCTTCCCCATACCCACTCCTGTCTGCATCTTCCCCATACCCACTCCTGCCTGCATCTTCTCCATGCCCACCCCTCTCTGCATCTTCTCCATGCCCACCCCTTTTTACATCTTCTCCATGCCTACTCTTCTCTGAGATACCTCTCATCTTTCTGCATCCAGGCAGGGATGTCTGCTCCTGCCACTGAACAGAAACAGAAGATAAGCACAGGCTGACCTACAGGGATGTTGTATGCCAGAGGTACCACCATTACCTGCTGTCAGTACCACAATGTTAGAACCTCTCTTGTCTCTGATTCTCTGACTCTTTACCGGAGAGTTCACTGCAACATCGAAGGAATCAGCTGTTAGCAGCACAGGACACAGGTAGGCGATTATACTGCTGTTAGTGCTAACCCCCAAACAGTAAGGAACGGGCATCCATGAATTAATACTCGATCTCCGCACAGCTTTGGTGGAATACTTCTGTGGGTATTGACCAGTTCTTCTGAGAGACCTCCACTAAATTGTTCACAGCAGCAATCCATTCACTAACATGCCTGAGAGCTGCTTAACTTCTCAACATCCCAAGCTCCCACATACATTCAGAAATTAATTTCTGGAAAAACAATCAATCTCAAATTCTCATCTCAAAGCCTGCTTTAAAATGGATGCAAATGAAAATACTAAGGTACTCCTTTATTGACCACTGTTTCTAATGAATAATATAATATTAATAATTATTAATATTGCTAATTAAAGCAAAAATAAGTTGGCATTTTGAGGGTCGCCACTAACCAATGTCTGCTTCACCGTGGGTTTTGTTCCCTTAGTGAAACAGAATCTCCATGTGCCCACATCAGAGGGCTAACTGCAGAGCATTTGAGGCTCAACAACCATCTAAGATTAAAGCATGGAAGGTTAAGACAGAAGCAAGTGACTTGGTTACACACTGGAAAGCACTGCTCAAGTTAGGGCCGCTTTTGTTCACTGATTTCCAACTGGAGGACCGGATCTCTGTCCTCTCCTACCTCCCACACCGTGTGAATTAAAGTTCTAGCCTGGAACCACGAGAGGAAACATGAAAACCTGCAGCTCTGGGTTTGATTTCCTCCTTAAGATTCAGAGTGGGCTGCGAGAGGGGATGCTCACAGAACACGAAGTGTGCAGCACATGCAGTAGAACCCACCAAAGAAGCCAGAACTCAGCGTTAGACCGTGCTGGACAAACAAAGAAAACACTTACCACCCAATATCTAGACAACACAAACACCATCATGTGTCATCCTTTTGTTTTATTAACCAAAATTAGGCAGAAATTCTAGTCCAGGTAGAATCAAACCATGGTAATTGGGACCTAAACATAAATGTCCATTCATCTTAATTAGTCAGACATCCCTAGTTACCCTGTTCAGCCCTGCATTTAGGAAACGTCTTAATGAATCCAAGTCGTAAATCATTCTCCCTACTGCAGCCCAACATGCCAAGACCCGCTCCTCCTGCCAGGTTCCATATTTAAGCTATAGCTATGCATGGAGGAACATTTACTTATAAATTTACTTTGTGAGATAAGTGCTGACTCAGGTTTTACTCTAGGCAGGACCGTGTGCTGATGAACAGATACCTGTAGCTTTCTGCATTTCAAATTAACTGTAATTTCAGCTCAGTCCACCCTCCTTGTGCCTGATGCCCCCATACCTTACTTGCTGGCTTCCTCCCACTTTGGCTTTGGTTTTCTTCACACCGAGTCTGTTTCTCTTCCCATCTCTGGTCTTTCTTTCTGTTCTATGGTTGGGTCTATCTTTTTCAGTTGGATATCTCCTCCAATTCATCATTGAAATTCTTCCAGCTTTCTCTCTGGAGACTATTAACACTCGAAGGTCTAATAGTCATATTGAGATTCTAATAATCCTTCAAGCCAGAAGAACTTGGCATCAGGATAAATGATCAGATTCGTGTGAAATTTCACACCCCCCCCCCCTGCCCTTGACTATCATCATCTCTTGCTTGAATTCTCTGGTCAGAACACCCAGTTACCTCAAATAAGAAAGCCGAGTTTCTAGGCATGCTTTAGTTTCTATGTGGTTTGAATACTGAGCTAAGAATTAGACAGGCCCCCTGAGGCTTGCAGTGGCAGTGCGGAGACAGCCTGAAGGTGTGAGGGACAACTGGACTGAAGGCAGATGGAGAATGAGAGAGAAGTCAGCAAGACAGCAGAAAGAAGTCAAGTCATAGGGAAAGGATGAGTCCTTGGTTCATGCTTACACCCAGGAAATAGGGGCCTAAGTTCCTCTGCCACAAGAGCCAGCATTCACGACAAAAGAAGTAAACAACAGCCAGGTGATCCAGGGTCATGTTCTCAAGGCAAGACCTCCACCCTTGGCTCAGACATAAAACCATAGAAAAATAAACAGAAGGTTGGAGACATTCTGAGAATTTGAGATTTTTTTCTTAATTCCAAACAAGCCAAGAAATGTCTAGAAAAGCCCCTTTAAATTACTCTAGTGAATTTAAACCAGATGGGACATTTCATTACTTTGGTTTTATCCTTTTTTTTTAAATAGGAAATGAACATGGCATAAGAAAAGTGATTAATATATAATTTATTGTATGTATTTCATGTGCAACCAATTTGGAGAGTGAATCTCTCTCTCTCTCTCTCTCTCTCTCTCTCTCTCTCTCTCTCTCTCTCTCTCTTTCTCTCTCTGTCAAAGCTCACAAAATTGCAAGCCTCTCCAAGGCATTCACGGCGCTTCTGAGGGTTAATATTTAGATTTTATATTCGTATCCTCAGGATCACTATCAACTTGTCATGATGCTTTTCTCCTTTGCAAACTCTGTGGTTTGGGCTGTGATGTATAATTGACGCTAGCAAGATACCGTCATTCACAGCCATAAACAAGCTGATGCCCGGTGAATGCACAATAGAGCCACCATCCCTCCTCACACTCAGCACTACTTCACCTCGGTCTCATTGTCCTGAGCATGCCCAGTTTCCTTGTCCATACTAGCATCAATGTCTCTGTGCCTCATCTGTGTCTCCTACATCTCCACTGCTGCCCAGATCTGCTGATCTTTCTCCTTCCTTGTGTGTCTAGTGTCTGTTTCTTATCTCTGTTCCTATCGTCAAGATGCGGGGCTCCCTCAGGGTCCCTCCCTCTGCCCCGTGGCCTCAGTATCTGGACGCATTAGTCCATTTTTAATTCGGCAGCATCAAGCCCTAAACATACTGATTTTCCTATCCCTATGTGCATAAATTGAATGCCTTCACCATCATGATGAAGCGCATAAGGTGTGGCAGTAAGTGCTGCACTTTGAGGCTTGTCTCGCTGCCAACCTGAATTTCTCTCCTGTCTTTCCTCGCTGCTTAGCTAGGTTTCCTTTTGACGTCAGCACAGGACTCTTTGCTCTTCATCATTTCAATAACTTACCTCTCAGCCAAAGGAAACAGTCGGTGGCTCTTTTAGAGCGTACCTGCATTCCCATTTCACTGTTCAATTTCATAATTGTAATTTTTAATTTGCAATTTTATCATCCATTATTAAGTAAAATAAGGGTTACTTGAACATAGCACTGTGAAGCTGGGACCTCCAGTCTGATATCTCCGGTGACTCTTAGGAGACTAAGGGGTGGGTAATGCACACAGTGTAGGGGTGATTGACAGACAAAAGCATCTTTCACATTCCAGCTGATGGAGAGCAAGACAAGATCCCCTCCCACGACTTCGAATGGTGTACAATGATTAGCTCTAATGATTCCCATATAATGTCATGGTACTGAGGTTGATGAGGGTAACTAAAGCCACGAGAAACAAAATGGGGAAGCTGCTGTCATCTGGGGCGTTCCTCTTGGAGCTTTGCTATCTCAGTCCCCTTCTTAAAACAGTCTTTGTCTTGGCTGAGACTGTAATAACTTATGAAATCCAGGTGATCCCTCTAATATATTCAGACTCCTCAAAACTACAGTATTGTTCTGAAACCAAAGTCATTCTCACCCAGGCCTCCAGCCCCAGTGCTCCTTGTTCCCCGATCCACGTCATAGTTAATCATAGGAAGATGTCATAGACAGGGGGCTCAGAGGATAAAGGTGCTCGCTGTCCTTACAGAGGCCCTGAGTTCGATCCTCGGCACCCACTTTGGGTGGTGTACAACACCTCATAAACACAGCTCCTGGGGTTCTGATGGGCTCTTCTGGCCTCCACGGTACCCAAGCATGCCAGTCACTCACACAGGCACATAATTAAAAACAATACAAACAGTTCTTATTTTTGCTATTTTATTTTTTTAAAAAAAAGAAAACAAACTATCTTTTTTTTTCATTATACATACCAATCTAAGTTCCCACTCCCTCCTCTCCTCCCATTCCCTCCACACACCTTCCCACCCCACCCCATCCAGTCCTCAGAGAAGGTAAGGCATGTTGCTTTGGGGAAGGTCCAAGGCTCCCTCTACGATATCTAGGCTGAGCAAGGTATCATCCAAAGAAGATAGGTTCCCAAAAAGCTAGCACATGCAGTAGGAATAAATCCTGGTCCCTCTGCCAGTGGCCCCCCAGTCTGCCCCAGCCATGCAAACTGTTCTTAAAACAGAAAAAAGAACTCCCTGATTGAAGCTGAGATGGTAGTAATGTACAGATAACAGCCTGGCATTGGGGCACACTCTTCGAATCCCAGCACTGAGAAGGTGAAGACAGGTTACTGAGGACTTCCTGGCCAGCTAGCCTAGCCTACTTGGTGAGTTCTAGGTTAAGGAAAGACTCTGTCTCAAAAGGAACATACAAATAGCTGCTGAACGATGACATGGGAGGTTGCTTTCCGTCCACGCCACACACACAGACACACACACACACACACACACACACACACGCACATGCACACACACGTGAATACACATGTTCGTCCACACAAGAACTCTGTTTACCACTATGGTAGTACTCTTATTTTCCTGTAACTAACCTGTCCCCAGCCATTTGCGAGATCATGTTAACTTTCCAAAATGGCTCACTTAGGTCACAGTCTTCATGTTTCTCCCTCCTCAGCCCAGCACCTTCAGCTCTCTTGCCTTCTACCCTCAGCTTCTAGTTTACCCTTCACAGTTCCTGTGGAACTGTCTTCCTCAGCTAGAGATCCCATGGTATCTTCACCTGCTTGCCCCAAACCTTTTATTCTCTCCATCCAGGGAAGCGCAGGGCGCTAGCATGGCATATCAGATGCACTATCATGGCAGGCACTATCATCTCACTCTGACCACTCGGGCAGCCTCTCTTGAGATGCCGTTGTACCCCATTTCCATTATTCCGCATAAGGGCTGTCAGACTGAGCAACTATACAGATTGTACAACTGAATGTCAGTATTTGACACATGCTTAGATACACGTTACTTGTTATTTTCTACAAATGCAATTCCAACAAGTCTCTGACCTTTAGCTGGCAGCGTAGACCAATGCAGGAGTCACCAGATGTACCCTCACTCACTAGCCCATGAGAACTCATCTCTGGCTGTTTTCTCTTCAAATGCAAACCTTCACGACACCTCCCCATCATTCCATCAATCTCTTAGCAGTAGATGCGGTCCAGCCTCTATTCCCCACTAGGGCAGACATTATCTACTTCCCTGTATTAAGATGAACTTAAAGCTGCACCTTCCTCTTCTTATCACTGCAAGAGATGAAGTAAGGCATAATTTCTTTGCCTTACATAGTAAAGCCAAAATATTTATTTTCAAGAAGCAGTGTTTCTGATGGAGGAAGGTCATTGGTTAAAAAATAAAGAAACTGCCTTGGCCCATTTTATTGGTTAGAACATAGGTGGGTGGAGTAAACAGAACAGAATGCTGGGAGGAAGAGGAGGTGAGCTCAGAGACGCCATGCTCCCCTCTCCCGGGCAGACGAGATAGCTCTGCTCTCTGAGGCAGATGGGGATGCAGCCAGCCACCAGGTCAGACATGCTGAATCTTTCCTGGTAAGCGCACCTTGTGGTGCTACATAGATTATTAGAAATGGGTTAAGAGGCTGAAACTAATGGGCCAGGCAGTGTTTAAAAGAATACAGTTTGTGTGTTGTTATTTCGGGGCATAAGCTAGCCAGGCGGCTGGGGTGCCGGGGACGCAGCCCCGCTGCTCCTATTAGAACATGTTTCAGTTAGGGTTCTAGTGCTGTGATAAAACACTATGACCAAAAAGAAAGTTGGGGAGGAAAGGGTTTGTTTGGCTCACACATCAGCATTGCTGTTCATCACTGAAGGAAGTCAGGACAGGAACTCAAACAGGGCAGGGTCCTGGAGGCAGAATCTGACACAGAGACCATGGAAGCGTGCTGTTAACTGGTTTGCTTCTCATGACTTGTTCCATCTGCTTTTTATAGAACCCAGGATGATTGATCACTAGTTGAGTGATCAATAAACCTTCCCCATTGATCACTAATTGAGAAAATGCCTTCAAGCTGGATCTTATGGAGGCATTTCCTCAACTGAGGCTCCTCCCTCTCTACTGACTCTAGTTCATGTCAAGTTGACACACAAAACCAGCCAATACAAGCAAATTTAAATTTCACTAATAAATAGCATGAAGAGTTCTCTCTGGGGCATGACGGGAGGTGAACTCTCTTAGGGGAAAATTTACTTGGCTAGGTGGGTGAGGGTGAAGCTGGTAGACTTCGAAACAGAGCCTCACTGTGAGAAGACACCACCATCCCGTGGTTGAGATCCCTAAATTTGTAAGAGGACCTAGGAACAAAGCAAAGAGGCCCTGGAACAAGGAAGGAGTGGGGTAATGAAGGCAATACTTGTCAGATAGAAAACATCTGGGAAGTTGGAGCTGTAGGGAGGAAAGCTACAGGCCTGGGCTTGAATCCCATTGAAGAGCAGGGATGCCTGAGTTTGGTTCAGTCTTCTTCCTCCATATTATGAATTGGAAAGTTTTGTGGAGTCACCAAACTATTTTCAAAGATAGAACAGGTCCACTCCCCAAATATGTAGTGTGCACTTGTATGAGGAAGAGTGGATGGAGCAGCATCTGGAACAGAGACAGCATCTCCTCCGTTCTGGGCACAAGCTGACCAGACACCTCCTCAAAGGAGTCGTGGGTTCCTCCAGGCCTTTCCACACAGATGAGGTCCTAGCCAAAAGAGGTGTGGGGAGGGGGGGGGTGGGAGATCGATTTAATTACAGCTTGGCCCTCCCTAGAAGTTAAGGACTTACAAGACTGAAGTATCAGAAAGATGAAAGCAGCCATGTAGGCAGTTCTGTGTAAGCATATATCAGCCCTACCTTCTTTGACAGCAGTGATTTGTTGAGCATGTCAATATGCTGAGCTAAATAAAATTGCGTCGTCTGACTCAGACGGAGCAGGTTTGTTACTAGAGAGTGCGTGAATGTTTTTCTCTTCCCTCCCAGAGGCAAGCAGGCGTTTGCTGCCAATTCTTAGCCCTTTCTGGCAGGAAGAAGTATATAAGATTTTGTTTGACCACTGAGAATGGAGAGCTGCCAGAGGAATGAGAGGGAAAAAA